>NW_027186304.1:56932546-56976052 GCF_028583685.1 Petaurus breviceps papuanus
TTAAAGGGAATAGAAATATATATATATATATATATATATATATATATATATATATATATTTTACTTAATTTACTTATTCAGAGTTACAAATCAAAGTATCAAAAAAAATTTATAGAAGGAGAAAAAAATAACAAAATTAATCTGGAAGAACAAAAGGTCCAGAATATCAAGGGAATTAATGAAAGGAAATGATAGGGAAGGTGGCCTAGCCATACCAGATTTTAATCTGTATTATAAAGCAGCAGTCATCAAAACTATTTGGTACTGGCTGAGGAATAGAGCAGTGGATCAATGGAATGGATTGGGAAGATGAGACTCAACTATCAATAATTATAGAAATCTACTGTTTGATAAGCCCAAAGACCCCAGTTTTGCAGATAAGAACTCACTATTTGACAAAAAATGCTCGGGAAACTGGAATATAGTATTGAGGAAACTGGAAATAGACCATTATCTAACACCATATACCCAAATCAAATCTAAATGGGTGCATGATGTAGGTATAAAGGCTAATACTGTAAGCAAAGTGGAAAAGCAAGGAATAGTTTACCTGTCAGATTTATGGAGAGGGGAAGACTTTATGACCAAACAAGAATTAGAGAGCATTATAAAATGCAAAATAGATAATTTTGATTACATAAAATTGAAAAGCTTATATAGAAACAAAACCAATGTAACCAAGATTAAGACAGAAGTGGAAAATTGCAGAAGAATTTTTACAACCAATGTCTCTGATAAAGGCCTCATTTCTAAAATATAAAGAAAGTTTAGTCAAATCTATAAGAATACAAATCATTCCCCAATTGACAAATGGTCAAATGATATGAACAGGCAGTTTTCAAAGGAAGTAATTAAGATATCTATAAGCGTATGAAAAAATGCTCTAAATCACTATTGATTAGAGAAATGCAAATTAAAAGAACTCTGAGGTACCACATCTCACCAGTGAGCTTGGCTAAGGTAACAAAAAAGGAAAATGACAAATGCTGGAAAGGATGTGGACAAATTGGAACACTGATGCATTATTGGTGGAGTTGTGAACTGATTCAACCATTCTGGAGAGCAATTTGGAATATGCCAAAAGGGCTTTAAATAATTTTATAGCCTTTGACCAGCAATACCAATTCTATTGTTGTATCCCAAAGAGATCATAGGATTGGGAGGAAGATCATATGTACAAAAATATTTCTAGTAGCTCTTTTCATGTTGGCAAAGAATTGGAAATTAAGAGGATGCCCATCAATAGGGAAATGGCAAAACAAGTTGTAGTATATGAATGTAGTGGAATATTATTGTGCTATAAGAAAGAAGGAGCAGATGGTCTTCATATTTACCTGGAGAGACTTATACAAACTGATGCTGAGTGAGAAGAGTAGAACCAGAAGAAATCTGCACACAATTACAGACACAATGTATATGTGACAAGCAACCCTGATAGACCGAATTCTTTTCAGCAATGCAGGATTAAAAGTCAATTCCAAAAGGCTCACGATGGAGAGAGATATCTACATTCAGACAAAGAACTAGAAAGAACAGAGTTTGAATGCATATTGAAACAAAATACCAGTTCTTTTTCTTTTTCTTGGTTGGTTTTGTTTCCTCTTTCCTATTGTTCATTCCATCCCATAAAATCCTTCTTTATAACCTGACTAATATCTAATGTGAAAGTATTAGCATATCCTATACTTGATTGTATGCCACCATGAGGGGGAAGACGGGAGGGAGGGGTAAAAAATTTGAAACTCAAGGAATTGTGGAATTCAATCTTGTGAACTGAGTAAACAAATTAATTAATAAAGGCCAAAAATTATATAAATATTTAAACTGTTATCCACAAAGTAAGATATTAAACTTAAAGCGAACTCCTTCAGATTTTCAAAGATCAAATTTTGGACTTTTCCTTTAATACTATTTCTTATTTTTTTTTCCCTTGTATACAATCCTCAAGTGTTTTAGATTGTTTTCTTTGCATTATCTCATAAATATATGTCTTCATATATCTTTATGTATATATTTCAACTAGGTAGAAAAATGAAATCAATGATAATAATTGGTATCAGTTATAAAAGTGTGATTTTGGAGGTACTGACAAAGGCATGCTTGTGGTGATGATAGGAGTAGTAATAAATCCTGCTGCCCCCACCTTAGTATAAATACTTACTATTTATTTATTGTAGTATGGTAACAATATCTTAGCTATCTTCACTTATTCCAGGTAATTCCTCCCCAAGATAGTATATATAGAGGTGAATAACCAATATTTGTAAAGTACCATTTTTCATATATTGATTCCCTAATCATTAAGTCACCTTAGCAACTCCTACTGTCTACAAAATTAAAAACAGGAATTCTTCAGACTGGATTTTAAGAACCTCAGGACTTTGTTCATTAGTTGTTAACACAAAGAAAAACGACAATTGGAAGCAACATTACTGAGAGATAATGTAATCGTTTTCCAGTTGTTGCCTGTTCTACTTCCCCAGAATCCTTTACATTTGGCTCCACTTCTGTGCTCATAGGCCCAGTGCTCTAATTGCTCTTCCTAACTCCAGGATAATCTTTGTCAAATTCATCCTCTGCACAACTGCCAAATTGATATTCCCAACAGACAGGTTTGAACATATCAATCTCTTACTAAAGAAATTCCAAGGATTCCCTATTGACTCTATGATAAAACACAAATTCCTCTATTTGGAATTTTAATGCCTACAATATTTAGCCTTAGCTTAACTTTCTACCCTTGCATCATAGATTACTTTCTTCATACTCCATCTCCCAGTCAAATTTGGTCTATATTAGAATTTCATCTCCTATCTTCATGTTTGAAAAATAAATTATCCTCCATACCTTCAAAGCCCTCCTTCACTGAGGTCAGGTAGAAACTCTATATTCCTTAAAAGTTCTCATATGTTACCATGTAGAGGAAGCCAAATGTAATTTAAATAATTTCTGGTGCTTTTCCTTCACTCTGGAAAGTACTTTGTGTTGACATTGTGCATGCTTTGTGAAATACACTCTAAACCCAAGCACAAGCAGCTTTACAAAGGACTGCTACTGTGAACAGCTTTCAAGGTTCTGATTACATAATATAACAAATTCTCTATTTATTCAATAACAAATCAGAGCAAAAAATCAGATTATATCAAGGTACATAATTTACAATATTGCAACTTATCACAGGAAATCAAAATACAGCATTCACTATGTTACAACACAACATCTTATCATTGAAATGGCCACATAGTTTTCACCAAAGTGGTCATGTAGTTTTAAATAACATACATTCATTTAGTCAATCAAAAAATCCTTAATTCAATTACAAAGTAAAAAAGTCAAAGTTCTCCACCCCAAAGTCACAGTAAATGATAATTTTCTCAATCAGTACACAGTACCCAAGTAAAGCTTTCTTTCAGCTTTATTTGAGGCTGGCTCTCCCCTTCCATGGTCCCTTTTCTATGGTCCCAGATCCAACTGTCACCTGGATTCAAAGGCAGGCTGCTCCCAGTTCCTTGTCCACTTCCTTGTCCAGTTCTTCATCCAGTTCCCATTCCATATTGAAGTTCACAGTGTCCAGTGCACCTCAAATCCTTCACAGTTCCTGTTTCTGGGAAGACAGAGTTTGACAGATCCATAATAACATTCACGCACATTGCTGGCAGCATCATCAATTCACTGTCTTTGAAATCAACTCAGACCCACCAACAAGATCTGAGAACTTAACACAAATCATCAACATATAAAACACAGATATACCAACAAGGTCTGAGCACTCCACACAAAGTATCAGCAAAGAAATCAACACAGACCCACAAAAAAGGTCCAAGAGGTAAGCCCAAATCATCAGTAAAGTCCCAGGACCTCCAAAACCGTCCTCCAGGACCTCTGTAAACATGCAA
This sequence comes from Petaurus breviceps papuanus, assembly GCF_028583685.1. Taxonomy (NCBI): domain Eukaryota; kingdom Metazoa; phylum Chordata; class Mammalia; order Diprotodontia; family Petauridae; genus Petaurus; species Petaurus breviceps. The sequence goes on from NW_027186304.1 coordinate 56,936,443, forward strand.
CCAGAAAATCCTCTTTCAGGGCTTCCAGTAAGGTCCCAGGGCTTCTGTAGGAAGTATCACAAACAATCATAAACACAGACAGAGCAGACAGAGTGCTGGCATACCACAAATTTTCTCCTTCTTGACTCTGCCACCAAAGAGTCCTCTTCTCAGTTCTGCTGTCTCTAGCCTGGAAATTCTCCTTATACATAGTCATTAGCTCCTCCCCTTCATGTTGTAGGAGTTTATGAGTTCTAGGGGTCACAAGCTGTGGGGTTTATGCATTATGTTTCTTAACAGACTTGATACAAGGCTCAAATGAAACTTGAACTGAAACAAGGTGTTATTTCAATAGCTCAAACAACATGTGAATTACTTCTTTGCTTGCCATTACATACACTTTGTTTCAATTGGCTTTTCCCTCATTAAATACATGGTACTCAAGGGAAGGGATCATTTTTTGTTCATTATTCTATGTTCATCTCCCCTTTAGTAATAAATGGTTGTTTAATGAACTATACCTTAATGTCTCCTATACATAAACCATCTGCTAAAACTTAACTGTGTTATCCTCACTGTTTCATCCTCATCACCTCTGTTCACAACTGTGCTATCTGAAATAGTTTTTATGAGTACTATTTCTTCAAGAGCTAATTCAGGGCTCTCCTCTAAAATATTTTTCATGACTTCCTCATTTCCTGGAGATTTCTCCCTTTTCAGAATTCATGTCATACTCACCCTTTAGGCAGGTAGCATATAATCATTTGTATTGTGTTTTCATATCTATGATACATCTCCTCATTTACCTTGTAAGTTCTATGAGGAATGAGTTGGGTCTTACAAAATTTTAGACTCAATGCAGCAATAGACAAAGTACTCATGTGTAGGAATTTCCTTAAAGATAAAGATATCAATTAATCCATGGCTTAATAAGTAAGATGGAGGGAATTGCCTGAAGCATATAGGAGGTTAAATATCATGCTGAAGATCACACAATGAGAAAATGTTCAGAGGAAAGATTTGAACTCATTGTTTCCTGGTTTAATGAAGCCTGGCACTCTTTCCATTTTGCCATATTGACTGTCCTATGGTCTCAGGAAACTATGGTATTTATTCTATTTTCATCATATATTAAATTGAGTGTATAAATAAAACAACAGCAATGAAAAAAAAATCTTTAATGATCAGCTATGTACAAGTCTATGGCACAACTAGATAGCACAGTGGATAGAGTACTGAGACTGGATTCAGGAAGACCTGAGTTCTAATATGACCTCACACACCTACTAACAGTGTAACTCTGGCCAAGTCACTTAATCCTGCTTTGTCTCAGTTTCCTTATCTGTAAAATGAGCTGGAGAAGGAAATGGCAAACCAAATCAGTATCTTTGCCAAGAAAATCCCAAATGGGGTCCTGAAGAGTCAGATAAGACTAGTAAATTACTCAACAACAACAACAGTAACAGCAATTGTGCAAGTCACTCTGGTAGGCACTAGGGATATAAAGACAGAAAAAAATGCATAGATTGTTCTGGAGGAGTCTAATATTCAATAAACAGCAATAATCAAAGGACTAGTGTAGTAAGTGCAAAAGAGGAGACTTGGCTAATTATGAGAAATGTGAAGTAAGATAATTGACAACTAGGAGTAATAGGAAAACTTTATTGAATTGGTGCCTACATCAATTCACGGCCATATTCAAAATATTCTGTCACAACTACCAATCTAGCTTCTGCCTCTACTTTCTATTTTATATTGTATTGGTTTCTTGAATTTTTATCCTTAGAGTTTCACATCCAATTGTGTCTTAAAGAAAGGAAGAGATTTTAAAAGATATATCTTTGATATTTGATACTGATAATAATTTAATACCAATATCAAATAAAAATATTTTGCATTATTGCACATTTATAACCAATATCAAGTTGTCTGCCTTCTCAATGAGACTGGAGGGGAGTCAGAAAGAAAGAGAATTTAGAACTAATAATTTTTTTAAATGTTAAAATTGTTTTTTCATTTAATTTGAGGAAAATAAAATATTAAATAAAAAGTTACAGTGAGGATCATGGGACATAAAACGAATAATTTTGATTATATCAAATTAAGAGGTTTTTACACAAACAAAAACAATGCAGCCAAGATTTGAAGGAAACCAGTAAAATGGGGGTAGGTTTTACAGCAATTTCTCTAATAATTCTAATTTCTTAAATATATATGGAATTGAGGTAAATTTAGAAACAAATAAGAGCCATTCTCTAATTTATAAATAGCCATAAGATATGAAGAGGAAGTATTAAGAAGAAGAAACCTAAGTTGTCAATAATTATATGCAAAATGTTATAAATGACTAATGATTAGAATTTAAATTAGAACAACTCTGACGTACCACTTCACATCTATCACATTGGCTAACATAATAAAGAAAGAAGTCAACAAATGCTGAAGTGCATGTTGAACATATGTACACTAATATACTGTTATGGAAATGTGAAATGGTCTAATCATACTAAACATCAATTTGGAAATTAGCTCAAAGGGTCATAAAAGTGTGCTTACCTTTAACCCATAAACACCACTACTAACTTTATATCCAAAAGATATTTTTAAAAAGTACTCATGTTTACAAAAATATTTATATTATCTCTTTTGTGGTGGTGAAGAATTGGAAGTTGAGGCACATCATTGAGTAATAGCTAAACAAGTTGTGGTATATGATTTTAATGAAATACTGTTGAGCTATAAGAAAAGAGATGGTTTCAAAAAATGTTGGAAGATATATAAGCTTATATAAGCATAATGAATTGAGTAGATATAGGAGAGCATTGTACACAGTAACAGCAATATTGTTAAAACAATCAACTGCAAAAGTCTTAGATATTCTCATCAAAGCAATGATCAAGGCAATTCCAAAGACTCATTACAAACAAGGGGGCAAACCAAACAAAATAACAGCCAAAAAAAAAATACAAATAAAATAACTGTTATCTGCCACAAGATAATCTTTGCCTCTAAGTGCAGATTGAGGCACTTCTTTTTCTTTGCAACATTGTTAATGAAGAAGTATGATTTTAAAGACTTCATTTTTTATGATGGATGTTTTATTTCATGCCTTCTCAATAGGTGGGGTAAGTAGTGGGTCAAAGCAGGGGGAGAATTTTGCACTTAAAATTTAAAATAAAATCTATAAAAAGTTCAGAGTTCTTTAAAGATAAATGTTAACTGAAAATATATTTTCTTTCTTTTGCAGTTTATAAAAATGAAAAAGAGAAACAAACAATTGGAACAACATTAAACAATGATGCAGTCTTGAAACTTAGTTATCATCCAGTTTTCCCGACACCTGTCGTTTATAATTCATTCCTCTCTTATCAGTTGTCACTTTTTAAAGGTTATTGTTAGTAAGTGTGCCAACTTCAGTTCTATGCAGTCTACCATATCTCCTTTAAAGCATGATATTTTAAATACATCAATGCGAATAAATCACTATATACGTATATATATATGTGTGTGTGTGTGTGTGTGTTTCATGGTTAATATTTGTATATAGCCAAATAAATAAATTTCTATATTGACTTTCAAGCACTGCTTTCTCTTTTTTAGTGAACTTTCTTCAGTACTATTTTTTCTTTTACATATAAAAATAGTATTTAATGAACAGTGAGTATCATTATAATTCTGCATTCAAGAACTGTTCTTGTTAATACATTATTCTCTAAACGTTAGTTGCTACTTGTCTACAAGCAAGAAATTTTACATGTATCAAACTTAGAACAAATTGAAATGTTTAAGTTAAAAGCTTCTATTCAGTTTCTCAGAAGGACTACCTCTCAAAATAACCAAATACAACAAAATAATTCAAGTATTGATGAACAACAACAACAAAAGCATTCATGGTTTCAAACTGCTCTCATATCCTTTCTGAATAGTCATATTCATTATACAGGGTGAATTTCCCCTTTGAACTGATTGAAAACTGTTACTTAGCCAAGAGATCTTTTGTCTAATAAGTCCAAAAGAGTTATCAAGTTTAGTCCAGATGTCAACAATAGACAAAATAGACAAAAATAAATGATTTGTTTATTTTTGTTTTTTTGTTTGTCTGTTTTTAAAGTATACTTATGCTTCCCAAGTGGGGAGTGACAATCCACAAATTGAATGTGAATTGGTATAGCTATGCAATAGAATAAGAGAGAGATCAGTGGCAGACAAAAGCAACTCATATGACCAATCCTTAAAGTAACATATTAATTAGATATCACAATGCATAGAATATGATAGGCCTGTTAAAATGTCAAATAACCTCCTGGAGCTGAAGGGTCTCCAAGACAAGTCTAGAATGGGAGTCATTTTTTAAATGAGTGTTTTTTTTTTTTAATGAAGGTGCTTTCATGGTTTAATGAAGAATGACATTTCAGTTTCATGTGGGCAATTTAACATGAGGTGACAAAAAAGTAACTATTATTGAATCAATTAAAATTTTTAACTGATTTTTAATTAATTAATTTTTAATTTTTAAGAGTTAAATATTATTGACAGTTAAAAAATTGGGATTATCAATTTATATCCTAATAGAAGTCAATCTAAATTTTCTTTGAAACTAAATAAAAGCAAAACAATAGTCTACATAAACAAAAGATGTTATCATTTCCAAATTATGTTTTATTTTTAAAATGTTATGCTAAATTTTTCATGCAAAGAAAATAAAATTTGATTACTCAACAATCTATTTTCTTAATGGTTATATGAATGGTAATATATGTAATTATACATATAATATAAAATATAGTTTTGCTATGAATTTTGTGACTGTTTTCTGCCTAATTAGAACAGTGGGATCATATTCTGTGAGTTCTCATCACCTTGTGTCCAGGATCAATTTTTATTAAAAATTTCCACTGATTTCACATGAATGACTATATTCTCTCCCATTTTAATGTTGCCTATTAATCTTGAGAATGATAACTAACATGGAGACCACTACTTCTTGTGGAGAAGAATCCCTTCCTTCAATTTTTATAGCACTGCTTCTGGAACTCTCCCTTACAACTTTTCACACCATCCTTTTTATCATAGTCATGTTTTTACATATCACTGCACTCTTTTAGAATGTTATCTCCTAGAAAAAAAAGGGTATATACAATATTCGTGTTTATATTCCCAGCAATTATCACAGTATCTTTCAGAACCATGTACTCCTAGATAGCTCTATGAATTTATTTGAAGTTGAAAATAAAGTTTTTTAATAGAATAATCCATACTTAAGATGGCGGAGTAGAAGCACGACCCTCCCATGGCTCCGGCTTCCACCCTCCCCAATCCATGTAAAAAGGGGACTCTAAACAACTTTGGAGCTGCAGAACCCACAAAATGACACAGAGAAGCTAACCTCCCGCTGAGGCAGGAATCGGCCAGCTCAATGCTCTGGGAGCTGAGCCCAGCACTGTGCCGAGGCTTTAGCCCCAGGGCGGGCCTGACCAGCCCCCAGCCAGAGGGACTCCAGATCAGCAGCAGCTGTGGCCGTTTCCAGATTTATCAATACATAGATGTGAAGGACAAGGTGAGAGGCCAGTGCATTCTGGACTTTGGGACCCAGTAAGTGGGAGTGCGTGGTTTTTACCCCCGGGGCAAGAAACCTCTGAGATGCTGGCACAGCCTGCCAGCACCACATGGTGGCTTCAGCTCCTGGCCTGCAGATTGTAGGGGGACCAAGCACCAGTCTGAGGGGTAATCGCTCTTGCTTTAACCTGCTTGGATCTGGATTGCAGTCTAGGGTGGAGGTCCTGGGGTGTGTGTCCAGCTTGCCAAAGCGTGTGGAGACCTCAGAGAGGGCACCCATCTAATACCTCTAGCAGCTGAGGAAACCCCAGCGTTTGGGACGAAAACTCCCCTGTCTGGTGGCAGAATCCTACTATGGCAAAAAGCTCAAAAGTCAAATCATTGAGTGGCAAAATGAGCAGGCAAAGGAAAAAAAGCAGACAGAAGATTCCAACATTACACTGCTATTTTGGGGATAAGAAGGAGCAAGGCATGGAATAGGAGGAAATCAGTGAAGTCAGAACTCCTGCACCAAAAGCTTCAAAGGAAAATACAAGCTTGTTACAGGTCATAGAGGACCTTAAGAAGTAGATAAGAGAAGTGGAGGAAAAATTGGGAAGAGAAATGAGAACAATGCAAGAAAATTATGAAATGAGAGTCAACAGCCTGACTGAAGAAAATAATACCTTAAAAAACAGACTGACTCAAATGGCAAAGGAGGCTCAAAAAGGCAATGAGGAGAAGAATGCCTTAAAAAGTCAAATTTGCCAGATGGAAAAAGAATCTCAAAAGCTCACTGAGGAGAATCATTGCTTCAGAATTAGATTGGAGCAAATGGAAGCTAATGACTTTATGAGAAATCAAGATGCTGTTAAACAGATCCAAACAAATGAAAGAATAGAAGGCAATGTGAAATATCTCATGGGAAAAACCACTGACCTGGAAAATAGATCCAGGAGAGAGAATTTAAAAATTATTGGACTGCCTGAGAGCCATGACCAAAGTAAGAGGCTGGAAAGTATCCTCCAGGAAGTTCTCAAAGAAAACTGCCCTGATATTTTAGAACAAGAGGGCAAAATAGAGGTTGAAAGAATCCACCGATCACCTCCTGAAAAAGATCCCAAAAAGAAAACTGCTAGGAATATTATAGCCAGATTCCAGAATTCCCAGATTAAGGAGAGAATACTACAAGCAGCCAGGAAGAAACAATTTGAATATTGTGGAAACACAATTAGGATAACCCAGGATCTGGCAGCTTCTACACTGAAGGATCGAAGGGCCTGGAATGTGAAATTCTGGAGGTCAAGGGAGCTGGGATTAAAACCAAGAGTCACCTACCCAGCAAAACTGAGTATAATGCTACAGGGGAAAATATGGTCATTCAGTGGAATACAGGACTTTCAAGCATTCTTGCTGAAAAAACCAGAGTTGAATAGAAAATTTGACATTCAGATACAAGAAGCAAGAGAAGCATGAGAAGGTAAATAGGGAAAAGAAATCATAAGGAACTTATCAAAGTTGAACTATTTTTTTTTTTTTTTGGAGCAATCGGGGTTGAGTGGCTTGCTCGGGGTTGCACGGCCGGTTGTTGTTTCTGGGTGTGGTGCTGGGTGTCTGGGCCCGGATATGAAGCTCTTGCTTGCTGAGCCACCTGGCCAAAGTTGAACTATTAACATTCCTACATGGAAAAACAATAATTGTAACTTATGAAACTTTTCTCAGTAGTTGAATGGTTTAGAAATATATATATATATATCTTTATATGAGGGTATGCGGGCATATGAATACATATGTGAATGTGTGTATATATGTTTACAGGTATACATAGATAGAGGGCACGGGACCAATTTAACAGGAAGGGATGATACTTAAAAGGTGAAATTAAGAGGTGAGAGGAATATAATGAGAGGATATGGGGAGAGACAGAGTGGGGCAACTATCTCATACGGAAGAGGCAAGGGAAAATGGTTACAATGGAGGGGAAGAATAGGAAGCAAAAGGGAATGGGTCAACCTTATTCCTATTGAATCTGGCTTGAGGAGGGAGGGAAATACACACTAAATAGGGGATCTCACCCTCCAGGAGAATAGGGGTGAAGGGGATGTGAGGGGGGATGATGGAAGGGAGGGCAGTCTGGGGGGGGAGGGAAGTTGGAAGCACCCACTTTTGAAAAGGGACAGGTCAAAGTAGAGAATAGAACAAGTGGGATGTGGGATAGGAGGGAGGGAAATATAGTCAGTCTTCTACAATACATCTACTATGTTATTGTTTTGCATTAGCCGCACATGTACAACCTATACTGAACTACTTGTCTCCCCAGTGGGGGTGGGTGGCAGGGGGGGAAGGGAATGAATCTGGAATTGAAAGTTTTAAAATCAAATATTCAAATATATGTATATATATATATATATATAAACAAATAAAAAAAAAAAAGAATAATCCATACTTGTTAGATTGATTTAGATTTGTAAAGAACATTAGCAGTCTAGTGTATAATTATTGTTGTTCAGTCTTTTCAAACATATCTGATTCTTCATGACCTAATTTGAGGTATTTGTGGCAAATATACTGGAATTGTTTGCCATTTCCTTTTCCACCTCATTTTACAAATGAGGAAACTGAGGAAAACAGGGTTAAAGTTATTTGCATGGGTTCACACAGCTAGTAAGTGTCTGAGCCCAGATTTGAACTCAAGAAGATGAATCATCTTTGCTGTTATCACACACCCCAGAACTCTGTCCATTGATGCACCTAACTGTCCTACAGTACATTTAAAGGTATATAATCCAGTTAGATGACAAGTATCTAGGCAATATACAGATTGAGCAAATATATTAGAGATATTAAAGTTGAAGAACAGATGAGAAAACATAATACCAAAATGTATATATTGTGAAGGATTATTAGGGGAAAGATAAATTTTACTTGTACTTCCTCCCCCCCTCCCCAGAATGTAGAATTATTAAAAGTCTGAAAGGCAATTTTCAGCTCAAGTTTAAGATAATATTCCTACCATTTATAGTCTGCCTAGTAAGGGAATTGAGTTTCTTTGTATGATACTGTTTGTACTCTGTAATGGGAAAGGAAAGACTGGATAAAGACCTATTGGGTTTATCATAGGTAACATCCATGATATGGCTAAGTGGTAAAATAGCTGACCTCAAAGGTGCTTTCCAACTACAAGCTGATGATTTTACATCAAATGGTGAGAAGATTTTTTCTTAATCTTGGACATAACACTATTTTGGTAATGTAATTATTTCTTAATGTTGAGTATTTAACATTAAAAGATAATTTTCCCATTCAATAACTCAAGTAGAAGTAGTTTGGGGGCACTGGAATATATTTAATGCTTAAAAGTCCATAATGTGTCAGGTATTGCAAAAAATCTACTAGAAATTATGGAAGTTTCTTATAAAAATATAAATTCTAAAGTCCAAAGCAAGATGATGAAAGGTACTTTACTACAGATTTTATTTCCCTTTATACATTTTCAAACTTTATTGTGAGGTCATTGCTCTCAGCATCACCAAAAGAGGCATTATCAAAATCTTGGAGCATTTCCACAAGAAGACATTATCAGAACACTGATGAAAGATAAAACTTGAGGTCATAAATGAGGAAAAATCTTAGATTCACTAAACAGGTTCATATTTTCCTTCTGAATGTCAGATATAATACTTTGCCTCGCTTAACTTAGTTTAGATTTTATTTTAATTCTAATATGAAATTGTATGATGTAGGGAACTCCCACTGAATAAAGCCCTTCCTCTTCAACTTCTTCAACTCACAAAGTATTCTTCATTGCTACACTCTTCCTTCTCAGTGTTCTCATTCTCCTAAGATCATTAAAGACCATATACTTTGGAGCAAAATCACCAAGAGACTTGGGCAAGATTATCTATGTGCAACCCCATTCACTAATTTCCTTATGGAAAAGGTTATCATGACTCCAGAAGGAAAACAACAAGATTCATTCTTCCACATTGTATATTATAATTACATGTTGCTATCATAAGTATGCCAGATAATATTTCTTCCTCTTTAGCTGTAGAAAGGGGGACTATTTTCAATAGGTAAGATAAGACATGATGGGCACTTCAGTTAGGGTGGTAACCAAGTAAGTGGAGAAGGTGAGATAAATGTATGAGGTTTTAGAGATATAGTTAAGATAACAACTTTTCAAATGTAATATGTTAAGGAAAAGGAAAAGTTAAAAATGAAATGACTTTTTGAGATTGACTAGCCTAGAGGATAGTGCTGCCATATATATAATTAGTGAAGTTGATAGGAAGTAGACTTTTGATTGGCATTTGAAAATCATTAGAACATATGTTTATATTAACATCATTCACTTAATCAAACTATTTTCAGATGAGGAATAGATTCAAATATGTAATATGTCTTGCTCAAATAGTGGCAGAGGTAGTGTTTGAAGCCAGGTGTTTTAATTCCAAATCTAGTTCTCATTTTCCATTTGCATCCACTTTTGATATATTGAATTTGAAGGCACATCCAGCTAAGAAAATTGAAGATATAGTTCCAGAAAGACAGTTATATTGCATATAATACACACACACACAATCTTATCTCCTAACCAATCATTCTAGACTAGCACCTGGCTTTGAGAAAAGTAATCAAATCAACAGTATCATTGCATCTGGAAAGGTCATATCCATTGACAGGTTTTTGACTGTAACCACAAGTTCCTTGATATGCAAGATGAAAATGCCTTTTCCTATCCACAGATCCCCAATGATTTGTCCTCTTCTTCCAACATTATATTCTTGATAGGCAATAACTTTCTCTCTTCTTGTCCTTGAGTACAAAAAATAACATACCACATTTGTAACATAGTAAGTGATTAATGAATGTTTCATTCATTCATATGTAGATAATTATTTCCACAGAGGTAAAAAAAGGAAAAGTGAGAGTTCAGGGTGAAAAACAAAGGAGTGAGACAATAATAGTGTTATAAGAAGAAAGCTTAACCCATGACAAAGTATAGAGGAAGAAATTTAGGATGAGAAAGGGGTTATGATTGATGTGGTAAGTTGCAGAGAAGATGGAATGGGTAAGAATCAATAACATAAATAGGCTATACATGGAAGAGAATCACATTTTTTAAGATTAGTCAACTTGCACTTATTAAGTGCCTAATATGTGTCAGGCACTATATTAAGCACAGGAGGAAAGAATCACTTATGGTATGTGGTAGAGTTTCATTGAGTTGCTGAGAACAGATGAGAGAACTGAAAAATACTGACTTATTATTCTCAATCAATTACAAGGGTAGGTTGTCTGCTGAGAAATGAGTGTAAAAATGGAGTGAGAAGCCTGTGGTGAGAGAAATTTTAGGGTCAGTTACTATAAGAACATGTTAGGGAATCAATAAAGAGAATGGTGTAGCAGTTAGTGTGCAAACAGAATTTTATTTTATTTTTCACTTCCTCTAGTTGTTCTTTGAGGCTCAGGATTTAAAGAAGAGAAGATGATATAGTAAGTATGACAGGGGGTTAGGAATTTAAAAGGTGGGGAGGGTAAAAAGGGAAAAACAGATTCAAAAGATTCAAGGATTAAGGGACTACTTAAATACTTCACTTATTGAGGCAAAACTTCCTGAAAGGAAGTGAAATCAAAATGATAGATTGGAAGAATAAAAGAGCAGAGGAATTAGAACTAACAATGAGGGCCAAATAGTAGGGTTAGAGAAGGTGACAAAGTAGAAGAAAAATAAGTAGATTTCAGAAGTTACAGTCTTGAGAATGTTGCCATTTTGAGTAATTATTAGGTCAAATTAGGGACCACCTTTATAGGTATCTAAAATAGGGTAAAGATGAGTTAGTACAACATTACTAGCATCCATATAGTGTTTTAGTTTGCAAAACACTTTTATTTTTTATCTGATTTGATCCTCATATAATGATACACAGTTGCTGTTATATTCAGATAAGGAAACTGATACCAAGAGATTAAATTATTTTTCCAGGGTTTCATAGCTAGAATGCAAGGCAAGATTCAAATGCAGGTGTTGTTAATGATAATTCCAGCATTGTACTCACTATGCTACCTAGGTCCCTCTAGAACAATGAAGAGCACGAGCTGTGAGGAGCTTGATGAACTGTGGAGATGGAACACTCAACTGTTCTTCTATATTGACATCAACATCAAGATGAATCACCAAAATAATGTTGGGCAATGTAATTGAGATAAGGACTATAAATCAAATGTTGAAATAATTGTCAAAAGTAGGATAGTCCCATGTAGTTAGGTTGGTGACAGTAATAAGAAATGGGAGAGAAGACCCAAGATGGTAGATTAGAGGCAATCCAGTTGAACTCTCTCAATATTTCACTAGTAACAAATTTCAAATAATGTCACAAATCAAATTTTAAAGTATCAAAACCAACAACAGATTAAGGTGAGACATTTTTTCCATACAAAGAAAATTTAGGCTTGGAGGGGATGGAGCCAACATGGCAAAATGAAAGCAGTGACTCACCTGAGCTTACCCATAAATTCCTTCAGTTACAACTAAAAAGTAAATCTGACCAAATTTTAGAGTGGCAGAATCCTCTAGGAGACAAGAGTATGGCAGATTTCCAGCCTGGTCAACAACATGGAGAATACTTTTTTTTTTTGGATGGCAATTGGGGTTAAGTGACTTGCCCAAGGTCACATGGCTAATTTATATATTAAGTTCCTGAGTTTGGATTTCAACTCAGGTTCTCCTGACTCCAGGGCCAGTGCTCTATTCACTCTGACACATAGCCACCCTAGAATCCTAAGGTAGGATTTGTTGATCCGGGTGTGTGTGTGTGGGGGGGGCAGTTGTGGGCTGCACCAGCATAGATCATATGGTAATGGAGCCAGAGCGAACCTAGTTTCACTGATTCACCAACCACAGGGGTGATTCCCAAACCTCTCACTGCAGAGAGGTCTATCAGAGCTGGGGTAAGAGACAGGTGCAGGGCCTGTGGCAGTGGCAACATCTACTCTGGAATTAGGAGCCCACGGTCTAGAAGTTTAAGAATCACCTATCTGAAATCCCATGAGCCAAGATGGCAGGAAAATACAAACAAACCAAAAAAAAAAAAAGGTTAGATGATCTCATCCCCTTCTTTGACTCTGAAAACCCAGAGAATATTGCCCCAGAGAAAAATCCTTAAATAGTGGAACCAGCAACAGTCTTCAGAGATATACAGGAGGAGTGTGGCTGTGACTGTGCTGAGGCTTGAGGACCCTAGTACAGGAAAGGAGGCATTCCAGCAGGAGATCCTGAGCCCCAGGGGGGTGGAACTGGAAAGTGCTAATACCAGAGCCCCAGTGTACCTTTGCACAACCAGGGTAATCTACAGACACCAGTGTGGCCCCCCAGTCACCAGCAGCTGAGTCTGCCTGAACTCTAGCCCAGGGACATTGATGCAGAAACTAAAAGTGACCAGACCACCCTCCCCCACAACTCACTCTGTGAACTTCAGTGTAACCCTGGGAAAAAACTGAAAGTCCTATTGTTGGCCTCAGTCTAGGAACTCAGAAGCCATAGCACATAAAGCCAATAACCAGGCTCCTAAGTAGCAACATAAGAAGTGTGGATCAGAGCCCTCTGTGCCTCAGAAGTGGAGGTGGACTTTGAAAGCCAAGAAATGGGCAAACACAATGGGAAAAAATTAATTAGAAAGACAAAGACTTTAAAATCCTATTATGGTGAAAGGAAAGAGCAAAGTTCACATTCAGAAGAGGTTAGCATTGATACTACATCCACATCTGAAGCCTCAAAAGGTAATATGAACTAGTCTCAAGTCCAAAAAGCATTCTTGGAAGAGCTCAGGAAAGAATTTGAAATTCAAATTAAAGAGATAGAAGAAAAACTGACCAATAATTTTAAAAACACAATTGGCATAATGGAAAAAATATTCACTGAAGGGAACAACTCCTTATAAAGCAAAATTATAAAAACAGAGAAGGAGATTAAAAGCCTAACTGGAGAAAATAAATCCTGGAACATAAAATCTGGACTCTTTTCAGTAATACAGGGTTATAAGTCAACCCCCAAAAACTCATGATGGAGAGAGATGTCTACATTAAGAGAAAGAACTGGAAAGAACTGAGTGTGAATCCAGATTGAAGCAAACTTCCTGATATTTTTCTTTTTCTTGTTTGGTTTTGTTTCCTCTTTCCCATTGTTCATTGCACCTGATAAAAGCCTTCTTTATAAATTGAATAATGTCTAATGTGAAAGTATTTGCAGATTCTATACTTCACTGTATGCCATCAGGAGGCGGTGAGTTGAGGGAGGGAGAGAAAATTTGAAACCAAGGAATTGTGGAACAGAATCTTGTAAACTAAAAGTAAACAAACAAATTAATAAAGACAATTTTTTTTAAAAAAGGAAAGTAAAATCAGGCCTAATGTAAAAAGAGGTTCATAAACTGAGGAAAACAGTTCTTTAAAAATTAGAATTAGAGTGCTCTCACCTCCTCCAATTCATGTAAAAGATGACTCTGAACAAACGTTGGAGCTTCAGAACCCACAAAATGATAAAGAGAGAAGTTAACCTCCCACTAAGGACAACCCAGCAGATCAGCAGGGAGCAGTCAGCACAGCACTCTGGGAGCTGACCTGGTCCTGCGCAAGCCTGAGGTTTTAGCCCCAGGACAGTCTGACCAGACACCAGGCTGGAGAGACTTCAGAACACCAGCAGCTGTGATGGTTCCCAGAATTATCAACCCATAGATGCTAAGGAAAAAGTGAGAGGTCAGTGCAGTGTGGACTTTGGGATCCAGCAGTTGGGAGTGTGGTTGGTCTCTGTCCCCAGGGCCAGAAGCCTCTGAGTAGCTGTGGCCATGCAGATGCCGTCATGTGGCAGCTTCAGCTCCTGGCTTGCAGGCTGTAGAGGGACCAAGCAACCAGCTTGGATCTGGATTTCAGTCAAGGATGGAGGTCTTGGGGTGTGTGACCAGCTTGCCAGTGCATGTGGAGGCTTCAGAGAGGGCACCCAACTAATACCTTCGGTAGCTGAGAAAACCACAACATTTGGTACAAAGCTCCCTTGTCTGGTAGCAGCGTTCTACTGTGGCAAAAAAGCCCAAAAGTCAAGTAATTGAGTGGTAACATGAGTAAAGGAGGGAAGCAAAACAAACAGAGGAATCCAACATTACACTCCTATTTTGGAGGGAAAAAAAAGGAACAAAGCATGGAACAAGAGGTAGACAGTGCAGTCAGAACTCCTGAAAACAAAACTTCCAAAAAAATATGAGCTGAACACATGCCATGGAGGAGCTTAAAAAGGATTTTGAAAAGCAAACAAAAGAAGTGGAGGAAAAATTGGAAAGAGAAATGAGAACGATGCAAGAAAATTATGAAATGGGAGTCAACAACCTGACTGAAGAAAAAAACACCTTAAAATAGAGTAACTCACATGGAAAAAGAGGATCAAAAAGAAAATGAGGAAAAGAATGGCTTAAAAAGCTGAATTTGCCAGATGGAAAAAGAATATCAAAAGCTCACTGAAGAGAATCATTCCTTCAGAAAATGATTGGAGCAAATGGAAGATAATGACTTCATAAGAAATCAAGATACTATTAAAGAGATCCAAACAAATGAAAAAAATATATATATATATATATGTATGTATGTATATATGTAACTGTGAAATACCTCATTGGGAAACCACTAACTTTGAAAATAGATCCAGGAGAGATAATTTAAAATTTATTGTATTACCTGAAAGCCATGATCAAAAAAGAACCTAGAAATCATCCTTCAAGAACTTCTTAAGGAAAACTGCCATGATGTTGTAGAAACAAAGGGCAAAATATACATTGAAAGAACACCAATTGGCTCCTGAAAAAGATCCCCCCCAAAAACTCCTAGAAATATTAGAGCCAGATTCCAGAATTCCCAGATTAAGGAGAGAATATCACAAGCAGCCAGGGAGAAACAACTTGAAGATTGTGGAAAAACAATCAGGATAACAAAGGATTTGGCAACTTCTTTATTGATGGATTGAAGGTCTTGGGATATGATATTCTGGAAATCAAAGGAGGTGGGATTAAAACCAAGAATCGCCTACCCAGCAAAACTGAGCATCATGTTTCAAGGAAAAATATGTTCATTCAGTGGAATAGAGGAATTTCAAACATTCTTGATGAAGAAACCAGAGTTAAATAGAAAATTTCACATTCAGATACAAGAAGCAAGAGAATTATGAGAAAGTAAAAAGGGAAAAGGAATCATAAGGAACTTATCAAAGTTGAAATTTTTACATCCCAACATAGAAAAATGATAATTGTAACTTCTGAAACTTTTCTCAGTATGAGAATATTTGAAGGGAATAGAAAGTGTGTGTATGTATATGTGTGGATATGTATATGTGTATGTCTATATAGTAGGGTATATGGGCATATGGAGACAGATGTGAGTGTGTCTATATATGTGTACAGGTATACATACATAGAAGACACAGGACCAACTGAATAGGAAAGGATGATACCTAAAAGGTGAAAGTAAGAGGTGAGAGAGGAATATAATGAGAGGAGATGGGGAGAGACAGAATGGGGTAAACTATCTCATATAGAAGAGGCAAGGGAAAATGATTACAATTGAGGGGAAGAACAGGAAGGCAAAAGGGAATGGGTCAGCTTTATTCTCATTGAATTTGGCTTCAGGAGGGAAAGACATCCATACTAAATAGGGAATCTTACCCTATAGGAGGGCAGGGGAGAAGGGGATGAGAGGGGGGATTATGGAATGGAGGGCAGGCTGTGGGGGGGGTGGGGGATGGAAGTTGAAAGCACCCTCTTTGTAAAAGGGACAGGATCAAAGTAGAGAACAGAAAAAGGGGAGGTGGGATAGCAGGGTGGGAAATATAGTCAGTCTTTTACAATATATCCACTGTTGAATATATATGTATGTATGTACATATGTATACATATACACACATATATACTATACATACACACATATATACTATTATATACACACATGTATATTCACATATATAGTATTATTAATATTATTTGCATGTAACTGGAAAATAAGGTATTCTGGCACTTTGGCATAGAGATCCACTGTGCCCTACTAGAAATTCAAAAGTGGTATGAGAGAAGATATGTGAGAGACCATACTGGAGGAGGGGATATCCAGTGAGATTGATATTTTGGGGTGGTAGGTTGGTGAAAAATGGGGAGAAAATTTGTAACTCAAAATCTTGTGGAAATGAATGATGTAAACTAGAAGTTAATAAAGCATTTGATAAAAAAAAAGAGAAAATTAAGACTTCTGATTGCATACCAAAAGAAAAGCTTAACAGAGAACTTTACTTTCAAATACAAGAAGCAAGAGAAGCATGAGAAGATAAACAGAAAAAAAAAAATTGTAAGGAACCTATTAAAGTCCAACTATTTCCATTCCTGAATGGAAAAGTTACAATTTTAACTCATGAGACTTTTCTAATTATGAGGACTGTTGAAGGGAATATATGTATATGTGTATGTATGTGTGTGTATATATGTGTGTGTGTGTGTGTCTATACATACCTATACATGTGTATTATATGTTCATATAATAGGGCATATGTGTATACAAATACATATGTGAGTATGTGTATATATGTGTACATGTATAGACAGAGGGCACAGGATCAGTTGAATAGGAAGGGATGATATCTAAAAAACATAATTAAAAGGTGAGAGAGGAATATAATGAGAGAAGTAGATAGGGAAAGAGAGAATAGTATAAATTATCTCTTTTAAAAGAATCAAGAGAAAACTGTTAACAGTGGAGGGGAAGAACAGGAAGTCAAAAGGGAATGGGTCAATGGCACTCTCATGGAATTTGGCTTAATGAGGGAATAACATACTCACTTAATTGGGTATCTTACTCCACAGAAAAGTAGGGGGGAGGGGATAAGAGAGACGATAATAGAAGGGAAGGCAGATTGGCATAGAGGGTAGTTGGAAACACACACTTTTGATTAGCGACAGGGTCAAAGTAGAAGACAGAATAAGTGTGGGGAGGATAGGATGGAGGGAAATATAGATAGTCTTTAAAGATATATCTACTATGGAAACATTTTGTATAACTGCACATGTACAATCTATATTGAATTGCTTATCTTCCCAGTGGGGGTAGGTGATGCGGGAATATGGAAAAGAATCTGGAAATCAAAGTTTTAAAAACAAATATTTAAAAAATGCTTTTTTTACATACAACTGGGAAATTAGATATACAGTCACTGAGGGTTAGAAATACATCTTGCCCTACTAGAAAGAGAGGGGGAGGGGGAGGATATAAAAGCAAGCATAATGGGGGATGTAGTATTCAGTAGGCCTGCTATTTTGGGGGTAGTTGTAGCAGAAATACAGGGAGAAAATTTGTAACTCAAAATCTTGTGTAAATGAATGTTTAAAAATATGGTTTTTGGAAAAAGGTAAAAATTCCAAAAAAATAATTTTTGGGCTACTTGAAAGACAATATAACAAAAAGATCATAGATGTGGTACTTCAAATATTAGCAAAGAAACCTGCTCAATGTCTTAGATCCTGAGAATAAAATACAAATTAAATATTCCACTGATCACTGCCTAATAGAGATTCCAATATGAAAACTCTCAGGAATATTTTAGACATTTCCAGAGAAACCAGGATAAAGGAAAATATTTCAAACAGCCAGAAAGAAAAAAAAAATCAAGTATTTTGTAGTGACATTCAACATCACAGATGTGATAATTTTCATGTCAAATGAGTTGAGGGTTTGGAATATGATATTCCAGAAGGCAAGGAAGCTAGTATTACAACCAAATAACCTATCCAACAAAACTGCATATAATCCTCCAGGAAGAAAATAAAGATTTAATGAATAGAGGACTTTGAAGCATTCCTGATGGAAAGACCAGAGTTAGAAAATTTTTCATTCAAACACAACATGAAAAGGAAATATAAAAATGGTATCATTATTATGGCAGTTAGAAGGAATTTACAGAGGCAGAGAACTTTGGTATAAATTTATCATTCTGGAATGAACAACAAAAAAAATGACCAAGTAAGAAAGAGGGATACCTAGGGAGAAGGGTAAGGGTAAATTGGAATTGGGGAAAAAAATTCTCACAGAAAATTCCCTCACAGAGGGAAAAGCTTTTACAATGAAGGAAACAATTTTTGGAGGTTATTTTTGATCCTTACTTTCACTGGAATTGGTTCAAAAAGGACTATATATATATATATATATATATATACACACGCACACACACTCAGTTGCATATAGAAATGTAACTAATGGGAACAGAGCCAAGATGGCGGAGTAGAGGCAAGAATTTGGTGTGGGCTCCCACTCCAACAACCTCGAATACCTGTAAAATATGACTCTAAACCAATTTTAGAGCTACAGAACCTACAAAATGCAGAGTGAAACAAATCTCCCACTGAAGCCAGCCTGGCAGGCTGACAGGAAGAGTCAATTACACAAAGCTAGGAGCCGAGTGCAGTCCCACGTGAAATGCAAGGTCTGAGACCTCTGGTGGCCCAGACTATTGGCACAGACCTGCCAGAGCAGACTTCAGGAGAGTGAATCACCAGCAGCTGTGGTGGTTTCCAGTCTTAACCCATAAATTGCAAAGAGAAAGTAAAAGGTCAGTGGGGAACACTGTTGAAACCAGGTGACAGAAGATGACAGTCCAGCCCCTGCCCCCAGGGTGAGGGGGTAAAGGGAAGAGAGGGGGTCTGATAGAAGGGATGGCAGATTGGGGGAGAGGGTACTTAGAGGCACATATTTTGTAAAGGGACAGGGTCAAAGCAGAAAAGAGAATAAGTGTGAGGCAGGATAGGTTGAAGGGAAAAAAAAAACAACTAGTCTTTCACAATATAACTGTTAAGGAAACATTTTGCATAACTACACATGTACAACTTGTATTGAATTGCTTATCTTCCCAGTAGGGGTGGGTGAGGAGTGAAGAAGAGAAAGAATTTGAAAATCAAAGTTTTAAAAACAAATGTTAAAAAATTGTTTTTTACATTTAACTGAGAAACAAGATATATAGTCACTGGGGTATAGAAATCCATCTTGCCATACTAGAAAGTTGTGGGAGGGTGGAATGGGGGTGGATATAAGAGAAAGCATATTGGTGGAATGGGTATTCAGTATGCTTTCTATCTTGGAGTGGGGGTAAGGGAAAGATGGTGAGAAAATTTGTAATTCAACATCTTGTGGAAATGAATGTTGAAAGCTAAAACTAAATAAAATAAAATAAAATAAATATAACTTACATTTCCACAGTGAGGAAGAGGACAAAAGACATGAAAAAATGATAAAAGAGAAAACAGTTTAAGAGAGGAAGTGTTTACAAGCAAAATATGCTTTTGAAAAGTGGGAAAATGAAAAGAAAGTTAGAGATAGAGAACAGAAGAAAATGAAATGGAGAGAAATATAAGTTAGTAATCATAACTGACAGTGAATTGGATGAGCTATCATATAAAATGGAAGTGGATAGCAGAATGGATTAAAATCTAGAGTCCAACAACATGTTGTTTATAAGTGGTACTCTTCAAAATAAGAAGACCCATACAATGTTAAAATAAAGGGTTATATGATAATTTAATATTCTTCATCTGAAATATTTTTAAATGGGGAACATTGGTACCAATTATGATTTAATTCAAAGCAAAAGCAAAAAATAGATATAATTAAAAGGAATATTCAGAAAAATTGGAATTTGCTAAAATGTTAGCTTAATGAAGTAATGTCAAAAAATTTTACTGTACAATTCTCTTACAAGGATGTAATTTCATTTCTTTTCTTTTTTTTGAAGACTTTATTTTATTTTTTTCCTTTTTTCCAAATGCTTTATTAACTTCTGATTTACATCATTCATTTCCACCAGATTTTGAGTTACAAATTTTCTTCCCAATTTTCCCCTACCCACTGCCCCAAAATAGCATTCCCACAGGATATCCACTCCACTCCTCCAATCTGCTCTCTCCCATATTTTCTACCATGCCACTTTCGACTTTTCCAGTGGATCTCTATGCTTCAGTGCCTACATATCTTATTTCCAAATTACATGTAAAATAGTTTTAGTAATATATATATATATATATATATATATATATATATTTGAATATTTGATTTTAAAACTTTGAATTCCAGATTCATTCCCTTCCTCCCTTGTCACCCAACCATACTGGGAAGGTAAGCAGTTAAGTATACGTTGTACATGTGTGGCTACTGCAAAACAATAACATAGTAGATATATTGTAAAAGATGGACTATATTTATCTTCCTCCTATCCCACCTCCCACTTGTTCTATTCTCTGATTTGATCCTGTCCCTTTTCAAAAGTTGGTGCTTCCAACTTCCCTCCCCACCAGCCTGCCCTCTCTTCCATCATTTCCCCTCTCATCCCCTTCCCCCCCTAGTCTCCTGGAGGGTGAGTTACCCTATTTATTGTGTGTTTCATTCCCTTCTCAAGCCAAATTCAAAGGGAATAAGGTTGAAACATTCCCTTTTACCTTCCTATTCTTCCCCTCCATTGTAACCATTTTCCCTTGCCTCTTCTATATGAGATAGTTTAACCCATTCTGTATCTCCCCATCTCCTCTCATTACATTCCTCTCTCACCTCTTAATTTCACCTTTTAAGTATCATCCCTTCCTATTAACTTGGTCCTGTGCCCTCTATCTATGTATACCTGTAAACATATATACACATTCATATATTTATTCATATGCTCATATACCCTCATACACACACACATATTCCCTTCAACTACTGAGAAAAGTTTCATAAGATACAATTATTGTTTTTACATGTAGGAATGTTAATAGTTCAACTCTGATAAGTTCCTTATAATTTCTTTCTCTGTTTACTTTCTCATGCTTCCCTTGCTTCTGATATCTGAATGTCAGATTTTCTATTCAACTCTGGTTTTTTCACCAAGAATGCTTGAAAGTCCTCTATTCCACCAAATGACCATATTTTCCCCTGAAACATGATACTCAGTTTTGCTGGGTAGGTGATTCTTGGTTTTAATACCAGCTCCTTTGACCTCTGGAATATCATATTCCAAGCCCTTCGATCCCTCAGTGTAGAAGTTGCCAGATCCTGGGTTATGCTGATTGTGTTTACACAATATTCAAATTGTTTCTTCCTGGCTTCTTGTAACATTCTATCCTTAATCTGGTAATTCTGGAACCTGGCTATAATATTCCTAGGAGTTTTCTTTTGGGGTCTTTTTCAGGACATGATCAGTGGATTCTTTCAAACTATAGTTTTTCTTCTGGTTCAAAAACATCAGGGCAGTTTTCTTTGAGAACTTCCTGGAGGATGATTTCTAGGTTCTTACTTTGATCATGGCTTTCAGGTAGTCCAATAATTTTTAAATTCTCTCTCCTGGATCTATTTTCCAGGTCAGTGGTTTTTCCCATGAGATATTTCACCTTGCCTTCTATTCTTTCATTTGTTTGGATCTGTTTAATAGAATCTTGGTTTCTCATATAGTCAGTAGCTTCCATTTGCTCCAATCTAATTCTGAAGCAATGATTCTCCTCTCATTGAGCTTTTGATATTCTTTTTCCATCTGGCAAATTTGGCTTTTTAAGCCATTCTTCTCCTCATTGCCTATTTTAGCCTCTTTTGACATTTGAGTTAGTCTAATTTTTAATGTAGTATTTTCCTCAGTCAGGCTGTTGACTCTCATTTCATAATTTTCTTGCATTGTTCTCATTTCTCTTCACAATTTTTCCTCCACTTCCCTTGTCTGCTTCTTAAGGTCTTCTATGGCCTGTAACCAGCTCGTATTTTCCTTTGAAGCTTTTGGTGCAGGAGTTCTGACTTCACTGCCTTCCTCCTGTTCTATACTTTGCTCCTTTTTGTCCCCAAAATAGGAGTCCAATGTTGGAATCTTCTGTCTGCTTTGTTTCCTTTGCCTGGTCATTTCCCCCCTCACTAACTTGTCCCCTGGGCTTTTTTCCACAGTAGGATTCTGCCACCAGACAGGGGAGCTTTCATCCCAAATGCTGGGGTTTTCTCAGCTGCGAGAGATATTAGATGGGTTCCCTCTCTGAGGTCTCCACATTCTCTGGCAAGATGGACACACACCCCAGGACCTCCACCTTAGACTGCAATCCAGATCCAAGCAGGTAAAAGCAAGAGCGATTACCCCTCAAACTGGTGCTTCATCTCCCTACACTCTTCATGACAGTAGTTGAAGCTGCCAGGTAGTGCTGCCTGGCTGTGCAGACATCTCAGTGGCTTCTCACCCTAGGAGCAAAAGCCATGCCTTCCCACTTACTGGGTTCCAAAATCCAGACTGCACTGACCTCTTATTTTGTCCTTCACATATATATGTTGACAAATCTGGAAATGGCCACAGCTGCTGCTGATCTGAAGTCCTTCTGGTTGGTGGTTGGTCATGCCTGCCCTGGGGCTAAAGCCTTGGTGTGGGGCTGGGTGGCTCCCAGAGTGCTGAGCTGGCTGATTCCTGCTGGCCTGTGGCTGTCATCAACAGGAGGTTAGCTTCTCTGTGACGTTTTGTGGGTTCTGCAGACCCAAAGTTTGTTTAGAGTCCCCTTTTTACCTGGATTGGAGAAGATGGAAGTCGGAGCCATGGGCCACAGGGAGGTCCTGCTTCTACTCCACCATCTAAGGATGTAATTTCTTAAATATAGTGTAGAATAGAGCTAAATTCATAAAGAAAATTAGAGGCTCTCCACAATTGATACAAAGGATATAACAAGCAGTTTTCATAAGAAATCAAAGAAATCTATAGCAATATTTTTTAAATAAAAGCTCTGAGCCAGCATAGATAAGAGAAAGGAAAATTAAGACAATTCTGGTATAACCCCATAATCCATGAAAAATAAAAATTTCTGGCAGGTATGAGGGAAAAACTAGTACACTAATGAATTGTTGGCAGAATAGTGAATTCATCTAACAATTCTGGATATCAATTTGAAACTAGGTCCAAAAAGCTATAAAACTGTGCATAGACAGATAGTAGTCGTATGAGTTTTATATAATGATATGATTATCTTTAAAAAGCAATATTAATTAATGGATGAGAAAGAAAATTGCACTGGTAGAAGGTGACTGGGAGAGGTAGAATGGGATAAATTATCTGACATCAAAGAAGCCTTAAAGATTTTACAATAGAGGCGAAGATGAATGAAGCAAGGAGGGAAGCATAAGAACATTTTTCTCATCAATATTGGCTCAAAAAGGGAAAAATATAAATACTCATTTAGGTGTAGAAAGCTATCTTACCATACAGGAAATTATGAGAGGAAGGGGATAAGAGAAGGGTAGAAGCTGATAGGAGGGAGATCAGTTTGGGGGAGGTAAAAGTCAGAAGCAAAATATTTTTTGAGAATGGATACAGTAAAAGAAGAGAGGGAGGGAAGAAGAAGGGGAGGAAGGGTGGGAAAGAGGAAGAGACAGAAAGATGGAGAGAGAGTGATAAAGAAGGGAAATATATAACTACATAGCTGTAATCAGTACTGTGGGTAAAAATGTAGTGAATTTCTCTGATTAAGATGTCATTTGTCAAAAATATAGAAAACTGAGTCAACATTATAGAAATAAGTCCCATTTTTTAATTGATAAATGGTCAAAGGATATGAACAGGCAGTTTTCAGACAAAGTAAACAAAGCTATCTATAGTCAAATGAAATTGCTCTAAATTTCTATTTATTAGAAAAAATGCAAATTAAAGCAACTCTGAGCTACTACCTTACATCTATCAGATTGGTCAATATGATGGAAAAGAACAATGACCAATGTTGGAGGGGGTGTGGGAAAATTAATATATTAATGTGCTATTGGTGAAGCTGCATACTGATTCAAGCCTTTTGGAGAACAATATGGAGACATGCCCAAAGTTCTATAAAACCATGCATATTTTTTAAACAAGTAATACCACTAATAAATATGTACTCGATATAGATTTAAAACAAAAAGGGAAAGGACATATATGTACAAAAATATTAGTGATAGCTATTTTAGTGTTAGGAAAGAATTAGATATTGAGAGCATGTCCATCAACTAGGGAATGGTTTAGAAAATTTTTGCATATTATTGGGATGGGATTCTATTGTGCTTCAAGAAATGGTGAGCAAGGGGAGCAGACTCAAGATGGCAGAGTAGAAGCAGAACTTCCATGAGGCTCCAGCTTCCACCTCCTCCGATTCACATAAAAAATGACTCTAGAAAAACTTTGGAGCTACATAACCCACAAAATGACAGAGAGAAGATAACTTCCCCCCTGAAGACACTCCAGCAGTCCAGCAGGAAGGGGCCAGCATAGCACTCTGGGAGTCAAGCCCAAACCCATGTGAGAGGGAGGTTTTAGCCACAGGGTGGCCACAGCCAGCTGCCAGCTGGAGGGACTTCAGAACACCAGAAGCTATGGTGGTTTGAAGAATTATCAACCTACAGATGCTAAGGACAAATTGAGAGGTCAGTGGAGTGTAGACTTGGGGATCCAGCAGCTCAAGTGTTTTGTCTGGCCTTTACATCCTGGAGGGAGAAGCCACTGAAGTGCTGTGGCCATGCAGCCACCAACTCATGGCAGCTTCAGCTCCTGGCTTATAGTTAGCAGGGGGACCAATCAACCAGACTGAGGGGTAATTACTCTTATTTTGCCTGCTTGGATCTGGACTGCAGTCTAGGGTGGAGGTCCTGGGGTATGTGACCAGCTTGCCAGAGTGTGGAGGCTCAGGGAGGGCAACCAACTAACAGGTCCAATAGATGCAAAAATCCCTGTGATTGTAATAAAACTCCCCTCTCTGGTAGCAGAGTCCTAATTTGGCAAAAAGCTAAAAGTCAAGTATTTTTGCAGCAACATGAGCAAGCAAAGGAAGGAAAGCAAGCAGAGCAATCCAATATTGCACTCCCATTTTGGAGGGAAAAAAAATGACAAAGCATGGAACAGAAGGAAGACAACAAATCCAGAACTCCTGCAACAAAAGTTTCCAAGAAAAATACAAGCTGGTTACAGGCTATAGAGGGCTTTAAGAAGGATTTTGAAAAACAAATAAGAAAATTGCAGGAAAATTTGGGAAGAGAAATGAGAATGATGCAAGTAAATTATTAAATGAGTGTCAACAACCTGACTGAAGAAAATACCACCTTAAAAGTAGAATAACTCAAATGGCAAAAGAGCCTCAAAAAGACAATGAGGAGAAGAATGCCTTACAAAGCCAAATTTGCCAGATGTAAAAAAGAATGTCAAAAGCTCACTAAAGAGAATCATACCTTCAGAATTCGATTGGAGCAAATGGAAGCTTCTGAATTTATGACAAATCAAGATACTATTAAACCGATCCAAACAAATGAAAAAATACAAGGAAATCTGAAATACCTCATTGGAAAAACAACTGATCTGGAAAATAGATCCAGGAGAGATAATTTTAAAAGTATTGGACTACCTGAAAGCCATGATCAAAAAAAAAAAAGAACCTAGAAATCATCATTCAAGGAATTATCAAGGAAAATTGCCCTAATTTTTTTTAGAACCAGAGGGCAATATAGAGGTTTAAAGAATCCACCAATCACCTCCTGAAAAAAGATCCCCAAAAGAAAACTACTAGGAATATTATAGTCAGCTTCTGAATTCCCAGATCAAGAAGAAAATATTACAAGCTGTCAGGAAGAAACAATTTGAATATCATGGAAACACAATCAGGATAACACAGGATCTGGAAGCTTCTACATTTAGGGATCAAAGGGCTTGGAATATGATATTCTGGAGATCTAAGGAGTAGTTATTAAAACCAAGAATCACGTACCAAGCAAAACTGATTATCACGTTTCAGTGAAAAATATGGTCAGTCAATGGAATAGAGGACTTTCAAGAATTCTTGATGAAAAACTAGAATTGAATAGAAAATCTGACATTGAAACACAAGAAGCAAGAGAAGCATGAGAAGGTAAACAGGGAAAAGAAATCATAAGGATAATATCAAAGTTGAACTATTTACATTCCTATATGGGAAAATGATAATTATAACTTATGAAAATTTTCTCAGTATGTGAATAGTTGAAGGGAATAGAAAGGCATATATATGATACATACATATGTCAATATAGGAGGGTATATGGGCATATGAATACATATGTGAGTGTTTACATATTTGTACAGGTATACATAGGCAGAGGGCACAGGACCAGTTTAATAGGAAGGGATAATACTTAAAAGGTGAAATTGAGAGGTGAGAGAAGAATTCATTTGCCCATATACCCTCCTAAATAGACATATATTTGCATGTATACATACATACATATATATGAATGTGTATATATGTACACACATATTCCTTTCTATTCCTTTCAACTATTCTGGAGGTCAAAGGAGCTAGGATTAAAACCAAGAATCACCGACCAAGCAAAACTGAGTATCATGTTCCAGGGGAAAATATGGTCATTCAGTGGAACAGAGGACTTTCAAACATTCTTGATGAAAAACCCGAGTTGAATAGAAAATTTGACATTCAGATACAAGAAGTAAGAGAAGCTTGAGAAGGAAAACAGGGAAAAGAAATCATAAGGAATTTAACAAAGCTGAACTACTTATATTCCTACATGAAAAACAATAAGTGTAATTTATGAAACCTTTCTCAACATGAGAATAGGTGAAGGGAATAGAAATGTATACGTGTGTGTATCTTTACATACATAAATGTCAATTTTGGAGTGTATATGGGGGTATGAATACATATGTGAATGTGTGTATATATGTCTACAGTTATACATAGACAGAGGACACAGGACCAATCGAATAGTAAGGGATGATCCTTAAAAGTTGATAATAAGATTTGAGAGAGGAATATAATGAGAGGAAATGGGGAGAGACAGGATGGTGTAAATTATTTCATATAAAAGAGGCAAGGGAAAATGGTTACAATGGAGGGGAGGAACAGAAAGGCAAAAGGGATTGATTCAAACTTATTCTCATTTAATTTGGCTTAGGGAAGGAATGACATATATAATAAATAGGATATCTAACCTTACAAGAGAGTAGACATGAAGGGGAAGAGAGGGGGTATAATGGAAAGTTGGGCAGGCTGGGGGTAGGGAAGTTGGAAGCACCCACTTTTGAAAAGGGAAAGGATCAAAGTAGAGAATAGAATGAGTGGGGGGTGGGATAGGATAGAGGGAAATATAGTCAGTCTTCCACAATATATCCACTATGAAAATATTTTGCATAGCTACTCATGTACATCCTATATTGAATTGCTTATCTTTCCAGTGAATGTGGGTGACAAGAGTAGAAGGGAAAGAATCTGAAAATTTTAAAATCAAATGTTTAAATGTACACACACACACACACGTTATTATTAACATTTTACATGAAACTGGAAATTGATATATACTGGCACTGGGGCATAGAGATCCACTGTGCCCTATTGGAAAGTCAAAGGGAAAATGAGAGAAAATATGAGAGAATAGATTGGGGGAGGGGAAGTTCAGTGGGAACAATGTTTTGGAGTGGTGGGTAGAGAAAATTGGGGAGGAAACATTAAAAGGAAAAAGAATTGTTCTCAACAAAATGGGAAGGCTTCTATCTAAAACCTGAACATTGGCTTCAAGACAACATACCATTTTCTAGGTGCTGAACATCCTGTTTGGAATCAAATGAAGTAAACTCATTCAGATATCCTGGAGCATAAGGGAATAGATTTGTCCCTGATGGGTCTAGTCCACCTGTATATCTCTTCTTTACTATCTTCATTTACTTTGTTCTTGCTGTTATTTTTTGTTGTTCTTGTTTTGAAATTCAGTGACTAATTCGTAGACTAATACTTTCTAGATATCCATTGCTGGTACAGCAGGAAGAAGTCTGACTCTGAAGGCATTGGACCTAGGTTCAAATTCCAATTTTTTTTCAATGTTTACTACCTATATGACTTCAGATAAGTCACTTAGCCGCCCTGATGAAGTATGTTGGGTTAGGGAGACACAAGACCCTTAAAAATATTTTTCAAATTCATTTTTTTTGCATTTTTCAAATAGTTTATTAACTTCTGATGTACATCATTAATTTCTGCCAGATTTCGATTTACAAATTTTCTCCCTGTTTTACCCCTACCCACCACCCCAAAATTGCAATACCACAGGATATCCCCTCCTTCAGTCTGCCCTCTTCGATATCTTCTCCCATACTCCCTTCAACTTTTCCAGTAGGGAATGGTGAGTCTCTATGACCCAGTGCCTGTATACCTCATTTACCAATTTCATGTAAAATAGTATTAATAATAGTATATATAATAATAAATATTTCATTTTAAGACTTTGAGTTCTAGATTCATTCCCTTTCTGCCTTGTGACCCATGATTACTGGGAAGAAAAGCAGTTCAGTATAGGTTGTACATGCGTAGCTAATGCAAAACATTAACATAGAAGATATATTGTAACAGACTATAATTCTCTCCCTCCTATCCCACCACCCACTTGTTGTATTCTCTACTTTGATCCTGTAACTTTTCAAAAGTGAATGCTTCCAAATTCCCTCCCCCCCAGCCTGCCCTTCCTTCCATCATCCCCCCTCTCATCGTCTTTCCCCCTATTCTCCTATAGGGTGAGATACCCTATTTAGTGTGTATGTCCTTCCCTACCTGAGGCAAATTCAATGACAATAATGTTGACCCATTCCCTTTTGCCTCCCTATTCTTTCCCTCCACTGTAACCATTTTCCATTTGCCTCTTCTATATAAGATAGTTTACCCCATTCTGTCTCTCTCCATCTGCTCTCATTATTTTCCTCTCACCTCTTAATTTCACCTTTTAAGTATCATACCTTCCTATTAACTTGGTCCTTTGCCCTCTGTCTATGTATACCTGTAAACATATATGAAAAAACTTCACATAAGTATTCATATACCCATATACCCCCAATACATACATGCCTACATACATACATACATATATATGTATATATACATATATATACACATATATTCCTTTCTACAATTTCCATACTGAGGAAAGTTTCATCAGTTACAATTATTGTTTTTCCATGTAGGAATGTTAATAGTTCAACTTTGATAAGTGGCTCATAATTTCTTTTCCCTGTTTACCTTCTCAAGCTTCTCTTGCTTCTTGTATCTGAATGTCAAATTTTCTACTCATCTCTGGTTTTTTCATTAAAAATGCTTGAAAGTCCTCTGTTCCACTGAATGACCATATTTTGCCCTGAAACACAATACTCAGATTTGTTCAGTAGGTGATTCTTTGTTTTAATCCCAGCTCCTCTGCCCTCTGGAATCAGGCCCTTCAATCCTCAGTGTAGAAGCTGCCAGATCCTGTATTATCTTGATTGTGTTTCTGCAATATTTAATTCTTTCTTCTTGGCTGCTTGTAAAATTCTCTCCTTGATCTGAGAATTCTGGAACCTGGCTTTAATATTCCTAGGAGTTTTCTTTTTGGGATCTTTTTCAGGAGGTAATCAGTGGATTCTTTCAACCTCTATTTTGCCTTCTGGTTCTAAAACATCAGGGCAATTTTCCTTGAGAATTTCTTGGAGGATGATTTCTAGTTTCTTTCTTTAACCATGCCTTTCAGGTAGTCCAATAATTTTAAAATACTCTCTCCTGGATCTATTTTCCAGGTCACTCTTTTTTCCCATGAGATATTTCACATTGCCTTCTATTCTTTCATTTGTTTGGATCTCTTTAAAACTTTCTCATAAAGTCACTAGCTTCCCTTTGCTCCATTTTAAATCTGAGGGAACAATTCTCCTCATTGTGCTTTTGAGCTTCTTTTTCCATGTGGCAAAATAAGCTTTTTAAGGCATTCCTCTCCTCATTGTCTTTTTGAGCCTCTTTTGCCAATTGAGTTAGTCTGTTTTTCAAGGGGTGATTTTCCTCAGTCAGCCTGTTGAATCTCATTTCTTAATTTTCTTGCATCATTCTTATTTCTCTTCCCAATTTTTCCTCCACTCCTCTTACCTGCTTCTTAACATCCTCTATCTCTTGTAACCAGCTCATATTTTCATTTGAAGCTTTTGGTGCTTAAGTTCTGACTTCACAGACTTCCTTATGCTTTGCTCTTTTTTGTCCCCACAATAGGAGTCTAATGTTGGATTCTTTTGTTTGCTTTGTTTTCTTTGCCTGGTCATGTCCTTCCTCAGTCACTTGTTCCATGGGCTTTTTGCCACAATAGGACTCTGCCACCAGACAGGGTAGCTTTTATCCCAAGCGCTGGAGTTTTCTCAGCTGCTGGATGTCTTATTTGGGTGCTCTCTCCAAGACCTCCACATGCTCTGGCAAGCTGGTCACACACCCCAGGACCTCCACCCTAGACTGCAATCCAGATCCAAGCAGGTTAAATCAAGAGTGATTAACCCTCATACTGGTAGCTTGGTCCCCCTACACTCTGCAGTCCAGGAGCTGAAGCTGCCACTTGGTGCTGGCTGGCTGTGCTGGGGTCTCAGTGTCTTCTTGTCCCGGGCGCAAAAGCCACACATTCTCAATTACTGGGTCCCAAAGTCCAGACTGCACTGACCTCTCACGTTTTCCTTACCATCTATGTGTTGATAAATCTGAAAATGTCCATAGCTGCTGGTGATCTGTAGTCCCTGCAGCCAGCTGCTGGGGGCTAATCAGACCTGCCCTGGGGCTAAGACCTCGACTTGTGTGTGGCTGGGCTTGGCTCCCAGAGCACTGTTCTGGCTGATTCCTGCTGGCTTGATGGGCTGTCCTCAGCAGGAGGTTAGCTTCTCTGTGTCAATTTGTGGGTTCTGAAGCTCCAAAGTTTGTTTAGAGTCCCCTTTTAAATGGATTGGGGAAGGTGGAAGCTGGAGCCAGGAGGAGGTCCTGCTTCTACTCTGCCATCTTGACTCCTCCCCCAAGACACAAGACTCTTAATAATTTTGTGACTCTGGGAGAGTCAATTAACTTCTGTCCACTTCAATTTCCCCATCTATAAAATAGGGATATTAATTACATCTACTTTTCAGTGTTTGAGCCTATCTCTCTACAGTGCCATCTTACAGCTATTCAAATTTTGAATACATGAATAACTCTTCAAATGAAGTACTTTTTAAACATTAAAGTACTATGTAATTTGCTAGTTATTACCATCATCACTATGACCACCACCACAACAACTATCATCATCATCATCCATATCATCATAATTACTATGACCAATGACAATCGTAATAAAAATGAGGGGGTTGGACCAGATGACCTTCAAACTTCCTTCTAGGGCTAATGATTCTGTGATCAGTGATCCATAACACCCAGAACAATGCCAGACACACAAGTATTAAATAATTAATTTAATGTCACAATGGAACTGGATCCACCTTTTTTTAAAATATACATGTTTTATGTTTATGTAACAAAATGTGTAGTTCATAAGAGTACTCTTGTAACAAAGTAAAACAATTCAATAAAATTAATACTACAGTGATTCCATCTAAAAAGTTCATCACATATCTCTATGCCACCCTCTGTTTTGAAGTGATTTTTTTAAATAAAAAGAAATATGTATTATTTCCCTCACACTTCCCACCATATAAGGAAAAAGAGAGAAAAATTCTCTTTTGTAACAAATATATATATATGGTTAAGCTAAAAAAATTCCCTTTATGGTTCTGTATTTTCTCTCACATTCATATTATAATGTACTTTTAATCCTTTGGTATCATGAATGGTCATCATACTGATCCAAATTATTACATATTTCAAAGTTGCTTATTTTAGCAGTGTGGTTATTATTGGATAAACTATTACCCTGGTTCTGTTCATTTCACTCTTCATCAATTTATAATTTTTTGTTGAAAAAGATTATCATTTTGGGGGCAGCTAGGTGATGTAGTGAATAGAACCCTGGGCCTGGAGTCAGGAGGACCTAAGTTGAAATCAGCCTCAGACATTTGATACACTTATTGTGTGAGCTTGGGACAGTCACTTAATTCCAATTGCCTTGCCTTCCCCTCCTCCAAAAAAGAAACAAAAAAATTGGCATTTTTACGATATTGATATAATATAAATGATTCTTAAGCTTCTGCTAACTTCACTATGTATAGCAGTATATACAATTCTTTATGTATCTTTTTCAAATTGTCCATTTAAAAACACAACAATGCTCCATCACTTCCAATACTTCCATTGTTATACAAAATATTCATACATTTCTCAATCAGCATTTCCAAATAAGACTCATAGAACCTGCCAGGAAAAATACAGAATGAAAAATTCCATTTTAAATAGATACAGAATGTAGTAATTCAGATTTGATACTTCCTGCTGAACCAGGACTGCACGACTGCTCAGTGTCACTGCCCACAATCCCGAGTCCAAAATTTCCTAACAATCATCTAGGTAAAAAGAGTAAATAATCAGGAGTCAAAATCAACTTAGGGCAGAATGCAGGGTGAGACGACAAAGGGAAAAGAAAAAGAGGGAAATCAGTTCCAGTCTGCCAAGCCAAGGTTGGGAACATCAAAAGGTACAGTCAGAAGAAGGAGGGGAAAGTAATTCAATTCAATGACTATTGATTCAGCATCAACCATGTGTAAACAGTACATAGTTCAAGTTCATAGCCTGAAAAAAACCAGGGCCAGGGAGAGAAATTTCTTCCAGAGATATCCTGAGGGCAGGAGCATAAATGTATATATCAATATATGTGGTACTAACTCTATTTCTACTTTATCTCATCTAACAGTTTATATACTTTTTGCCAACTCTTCTTACATCTCTGCATGGTCGTAACCATTTCTGTTCTTGTAAATAAAGCATATTAATAATCTTTTAGTTCTCACTTATTTAGACAGAGTCTCTATACAAAATAAACCAACATTTTCACTGTATCATAATAATAAAAAATGATGACAATAAGTACTGTAAAATCTATTGTCTTAACATACCAAGTAAGTAAGTATACAATATCTAGCTTTAAAACTTATTAAAATGTACTTTTACAAAATGGACCCAGATGCAGACAAGAAAAAATAAATTTGCATGATTCCATGACTGAATGCCCAGATTAAGACAAAAGAGAGGAAATGGTGGATTTAGAAAGGGCCAGAAATAATGGGCTAAAGAGTTTAAGCATAGGTTAAAAATGAAATCACGAAGGTATGTGATGAATGTGGGCCTGATTGTCCAGAAGGACAAGCAATTTAGCTCACTTGAGACTTTGCACAGACTGTCTAAATGTTTTTTTTTTGCCTTTGAAATGCTTTTTAAAAAATTGGCAGCTGAAGCTTCTGTTTCTTGCCACTAATCCCAAGCATGTGAAATGATGTCATTGAAAGATGGGAGCCAAGACAAAACAGGCATCATCGGGACAAAAATTAGCCAGCTGCCAGGAAGTAGAGTCATTTGCAAAAAGCAATTGAAGATCCTTCCACTTTGCACAGCTTGAAGATATCCCAACAAGGATTCTAATCAACTCAAATGTATCCTATGTGGCAGTTTTCTGTGCTCAGGAGTCTTCTTGTATATGTAATTTGTACATAAGGATAAAAATGTTTAAATAACCAAATGATCAATATTAAACTTAGTCCTACCTACTTCACAGGGTTGCTATGAGGAAAGGACTTTTGAAAGCTTAAAATTTTAGCAAGTATAAATCATTATTTGTACAATTATTATACCAATAGGTAAAAGAATATTGAGGCAATTTTTTTAAATGCATCACATATGAATTTTGTCCCATGTAACATTTATTTATAGGAAAATCAGCTCTTATGAAGGTAAATAGATGTCACAGTGTTCCTGAAGGTTAATTAAGTCAAAAATGTTATTTTCTAAACATATATCTCAAAGGTGGGTAGCTTTTTTCCATATCAGGATATCAGGATGAGAGGGGAAAAGGGTGAAGACACATATGATGATCTATACATAATAGAGCCTGTTTGATATGTAAAGCAGCATAGGATTTCATTGTAGATGAATTGGTTTAAATAAACATAATTATGTAATAAAAACTGATTAAATATAGTATAGGTGATTAAGTATAACTGGGTGAGTATATAAGAATAAAAAAAATGAAAAAAAAATCCAAAACTTTTATATAATTAAGCTTCCTCCAACACCAAATATACTATCAGAATTCAAATCAGGGAGTGACTTTCAGGTTGCTCCTGCTACACTGTATGTTGTGCGATGAAAGGAACTGTTGCTTTTCCTTTGCCTGTAGGTAGTGTAGTCGATAGAGAGCTGGCCCTAGTGTGAGGAGAACCTGAGTTCCAATCCAGCATCACATATTTATGAGCCATGTGACCCTGAACAAGTCTATTTTCCTTAGTTTCCTCATTTGTTAAATGAGCTAGAAAAGGAAATGACAAACTACTCCAGTATCTCTGCCAATAAAATCTCAAATAGGTTAATGGAGAGTCAGATATAATTGGAACAGATCAACAATACCTCTAGAAACTAGGGAAAATGCCCCCTATACATCATAACTGTCTAGCAAATGTCTATTAAAGAAAATTAAATTCTTATTTTAAGTGGAAAGAATAAACTTAGGTGGTTAAAGCTTACTAATGAGATCAAAAGTATGGACTCAGTTCTTATATGGAATGGATACATTTGTATTTTTCCATGGGTACAGATCATCTCCCTAAGACCCAACTGTGAACTACAAAAATGTGGGGAATTAAATGAAACTAATTAAATTAAATTAAATGTGGGTGTGCTCATGGGAAAATTTCACCAACACTTGAAATTCAATGGTTATCTGTTCCCTAGCACCACTACCCTGAAAGCTTTGAGCAACATTATAATACATATTTGACCCTGAATACTGTAAAAAGGATCACCTTTTATTAGCCTCTGGAGTCTATTGAGCTATCCATATCTGAAAAAGGATAATTTTTTTTCAATTCTACCCCAAATAAATGGTTTTTCACATGCAATTTAAAGAACTACTAAGATGTAAGATTCCATTTTTAGAATGCTATGCTTATTAAGAATTTTCCAAAATCTTTGTTGTATAGAATTGTTTATAGGTAAGGGGGGTAGATACAGTGAAAAATGAATGTGATACAAAAACAAAACAAATGATATCAATAAAATGCATTTTAAAATAAACTACATTTATTTCTCTGAAAATTCCACATCTTTCATATTTGTACCCCCCAGGGCCATGTAGAATAAATCCAATCTCCATATTCCTTCAAATAGAATTGGGAAGAGAAATGAGAATGATGTCAGAAAATCATGAAAAATGAGTCAACAAGGTACAGCCAAGATGACAGTGTAGAAGTAAACACCTCAAACTGCTATAAAATATGACTCTAAACAAACTTTGGAGCTACAGAACCCACAAATTTTCAAAAAAATTCATCCTCACAAGCTTCTCCATTGTAATGGTGTCTTCTTTCTTGAGATGGATCAAAGTCCACCAGTTCTACCTGATCTATATCTTCAGTCTCTTCTACTTCCTTCCTTTGCAGGCAGTAATTTTCCCCCAAAAAATAGCTCGTATGATGAAAGAAAGCCATTCTCTGGGAAATTTACCTTGAACTCAATTATTAGAATTCCTTTCTCATAAGGTCGGCGATAAATGGACATGCCTTCATTCAGCACACATTTAATATCTCCATGTTTAACAATCTGACCAGGATGAGAAATAATGACTATAGTTCAATTATCAAGAGTTGTTATTGGTTTCTGAAAGCCACATAATACTTCAACCAACTGGATATCCATACATGTGCAAAGGTCCTCACCACCTCGTGTAAATATAGCTTTGTCCTTCTGATCCAAAACAATGATAATATCTCCTGGCTCATGTCCTGGCTCCTGGTCACCTTCACCATGGAATGTTATCTTCTGACCATCTTTCATACCCTTGTCAATATGAACCTCCAGAATCTAATTCTCTGGACCAATTTTCCTTCCATTACAGCTTTTACATCTATCTTTAGAGCTGCTTCATTCCCCATGTCCTTGGCATTCCATGCAAACTGACGGAATTTGCTGGACCATTCCAGGTCCTATCTGATGAATTCTTATTTGCATTCTAGTACCTCTGCAATTGGGACAGCATTCTACAGCTCCTGTCTTACCGCCCCGTCCTTCACATTTATCACAAATTACATTCTTTTGCAAAGCAAGTTTTCTCGTTGCACCATTATATAAATCTTCTAAGGTCACTGACAACTGATGAACGACATTTTTACCTCTCCGTTCCCTTTGCATTCGTCCACCTCCTCCAAAAAACATATCAAAGATATCCATTGGAGAACCAAAGCCACCACCAAAACCACCCTCTTTGATGGCTTGTTCTCCACCTTTGTCATATAATTCTCTCTTCTTTGCATCAGAAAGCACTTCATAAGCTTGAGAAACTTGCTTGAACTTTTCTCCTTTATTCGAATTCTTATCTGGGTGATATTTTAAGGCTAGTTTTCTGTATGCCTTTTTTAGTTCTTCCTGGGAGGCATTGGGTTTTACCCCCAAAACATCATAGTAAGTAGTTTCCTTCACCATTTTTTATAGCCGGGGAGCGACGCTCGCGGTACCCCCGGTGTCGAAATGCCCACGTCCGGGGTAGGGTGTGGGGGGACCGCCCAGAAGCCAGTTAGGGGATCTAGTGGAAGAAAAAGAAGATTGGGGGAGGGGGTTCGAGTTCTTGTGTGCGGAGCTGGAGTTGCGGCAGCTGCTGCCCTCAGCTTCTCGCCGAGTTTTCTGGAAATTTCCGCCAGGAAGAGGGTATTCAATATGCTTGCCATGTTTGGGTGAGGAGTAGGTGAAAGATGGAGAAAAATTTGTGACTCAAAATCTTATGGAAATGGATGTTGAAAACTAAAAAAAAAAGGTATAAATTAGAAAAAAAAAGATATACAGATGGAAGAAGACTTAGAGATCTTCTATATTCTTTGTTCACAACTCTTTAAAAGAAAATTACTTTTGGGATTTGGAATTTTAAGCTACATCTTCATAGACATAAAATACCTATTTAATGTCCTTGATTGAGGCCATATTCATACTTACTCTTGTCTTAAATTTAGGGGAAAAGAGTGATTATCAGTGTTCACTAGGGGATCAAAGTTTACTAGAAATGCTACATCTATGATATTGTATTTAGATCTAGGTATCACAATTTAGGAAAACTATTGATAAACTGGTATGTATGAAGAGTACCCAAAAGAGGGTACATGATAGTGAAGACCTAGAATCTATTCTTTCTGAAGAGCTGTTGAAGGGTTTAGAGATTTTAACCTTAAAAGAAGACTAATTGAAGAGGCATGTAATCTTTAATTGTGTAAAAGGCAGTGAAGCAGGAGAGGTATTTGACTTGTTCTGTTTATATCAAAAGAGTAGATTATAAAATGATGGATATAAGTTGAAAAGAAGTAAAATACCTTACTAATAATTAGAACTATCCCAATGAAAATTTGTTACTCTAGTTGGTTCTTCCTCATTGAAATTTTCAAGCAGGGACTGGGTTACCATTGATTGAGTACATTGGAGTGAGGATTATTTTTTCTAATAGGAGTTGGACTACATAGCCTATTAGGTCCCTTCCAACTACAAAATTCCATATTTCTGTGAAGGAATCCCTGGGATCCTCTTTTGCATGTCAATTTACCTGTAGGGAGTATCTAATGCACATCAAGAAACATGGAGTTCAGTAATTCATTTTGTATGGAACAATGTAAATCAAGAGATCAACACCAATTGCCATGGTAATAGCACATTCTTTCTCTATGTCCAGACAACAGGGGAGAGTGAGACAGTGTTCTACTGTGTGCCAATAGAATTTAGTATACTCCACTAAAACAATAAAGCAAACAAACCACGAACTTCCTGAAATCTTCATATCTGATTACATTCAGTTAAAGGAGCAAACATCTCCATATCTCTGCAAAACTTATAATTTCAGTGTTGCCAATGAAAATCAAAATAGGTCACAGCTTCCTTGATAAGGTCAGCATGCTTCCCATTACTGATATTGAGTGGTAATGTATCTCTTCTATAAGCACGCTATATAATGAGTGTGTTTAGTGACATATTTCATGCAACATATAGGTTACTATATGGAAATTTGTGCTCAATCTCTTTGTTTTGTTGGTTGAAATCAATATTTATGATTACATGTGTATGTGTACATACATTTACATCTTATGTGTCTCACACACACACACACACACACACATTACTCAACTGAAAAATTCCATTTCCACAAAAAACTTTTCTCTCTTTTACCAAGTGAATTAATTATCTATCTGGAGTGCTCCATTGGAATTTTTGATTCAAAATGTGTAAAATGGGATTCATATCTTTATTTCCCAAATAATTCTTCATCCAAACTTCCCTACTTCCATGAAGGTTACTACCACTTTCCATTACAGCCAGGTTTATAATATTATTTTTGGTTCTATCTTGTGGTTTACCTCACATATTTAGTAATTTGTCAGATCTTATCAATTTATCTCACTAAATTCTCTGGCATTTACTCTCTTCCCTTCACTCAAATAGCCAATATCCTAGGTCTTTTCTTCAATACTTTCCTCCTGGTCCAGTTAAATAAGATATTTTTTGGATCACCTTCTATCTTCTATCTTCCATCTCTCTCAGATATGTATACATTATGATGTGTGACTCGCATGACCAAAAATATTCAGCAGATCTCTATTGCATCTAGGATAAAATAAAACATCTTTTGCAATCTACTCTTTATCCTATTATTTCTGGCACGTCAAATAGATTCTACTGCTAACTGTTACATACCCTCATAATTCTGTCACCTGTCTGTGCCCCTGTGGTTGGCCAGGAGTACATTCTTCCTCAACTCAGCATTTCAAACTCCTCTTTAAGACTCATATGAGGTACCATTTGTCACCATTTTAATATAATTATTTTACTTTTCCCTGTTACACGTTAAAATAACTTTTGACATTTTGTTTTCTTTTAAAGTTTTGGGTTACAAAATCTATCCCTCCCTACTCCCTTCCCCTATCCTAAGATGCTAGGTAATTAGATTTATGCTATATTAGTACAGTCATATAAAACATTTCCTTATTAGTTATTCTGTACTAGAAGATGAAAGAAAAAGAGAGAGAGAGAAAGAGAGACAGAGACAGAGAGAGAGAGAGACAGAGAGAGAGAGAGAGAGAGAGAGAGAGAGAGAGAGAGAGAGGAAG
>NW_027186304.1:56976152-57008947 GCF_028583685.1 Petaurus breviceps papuanus
GGGGGAAGGAAGGAAGGAAGGAAGGAAGGAAGGAAGGAAGGAAGGAAGGAAGGAAGGAAGGAAGGAAGGAAGGAAGGAAGGAAGGAAGAAAATAGATTTACTCTGTATTCAGACAGTATCAGTACTTTCTCTGGAGGCAGATAGTAAACTTTATCATTAGTCCTTTAGGATTGTTTTGGATCATTATATTGCTGGAATGGCTGTCATTCACAGCTCTTTAACATGCAATAATGTTGTTACCATGTGAAATGTTCCCCTGGTTTTATTTATTTTGCTTTACATCAGTTCATTTAAGTCTTTCCAGGTTTTTCTGCAATTTTTCTGTTTGTCATTCATTATAGCACATAAATATTCCATCACAATCATTAACCATAAATAGTCCAAACATTCCCCAATTGTTGGGCATCCCCTAAACTTCTAAATCTTGGCCACCACAAACACAGCTATTATAAATATTTTTTGTAAATGTGCATTTTTTTTCCATTTTTGTTATCTCTTTGGGATACAGTCCTAGAAGTGGTATTCCTGGTTCAAAGTTGTATGTACAGTTTTATAGCCCTTGGGTATTGCTCTCAAGAATGGTTGGATCAGTTCACACTTCCACCAAAATGTATTAGTGTTCCAATTTTCCCACATCTTTTCCAATATTTTTCATTTTCCTGTCTTTTCATTTTAGCCAATCTTATAGGTTGTGATGTGATAACTTAGAGCTTTTTAAATTTACATTTCTCTAATCAGTAGTGATTTAGAGCATTTTTTTTATATTGCTGTATATAGCATTAATTTCTTCATCTAAAAAAACTTCCTGTTCATATCCCTTGATCATTTGTCAATTGGGGAGTGACTTGAATTTTTATAAATTTGACTCAGTTCTCTATATATTTTTGAAATGATGGCTTTATTAGAGATACTAGCTTTAAAATATGTTTCTCAGCTTTCTGTTTCCCTTCTAATCTTGGTTGCATTGTCTTTGTTTATGCAAAAACTTTTCAATGTAGTGTAATCAGAATTATCTGTTTTCAGGGACAGCCAGTTGGCTCAGTGAGTAAGAGCCCCGGCTCCAGTGTCAGGATGACCTGGGGATCAAATCTGGGCTCAGATACTTAGCACCACAACCAGAAATAACTGGCCGAGTAACCTTGAGCAAGTTACTTAACCCCAATTGATTTAAAAAAAAATAAAAGAATTGTCCATTTTACATGTCATAATGTTCTTTGTATGTTGATTGGTCAGAAATTCTTGTTTGCCATAGATATGATAGGTAAAAAGTTGCTTATTTTCCTAGTTTGATTATAGTATCATCCTTTACACCTAAATCTTATACCCATTTTGACTTTATTTAGTATAAGGGCTAAGATGTTAGTCCATACCTAGTTTCTGCATACTATTTTCCAATTTTCTGAGCAGTTTTTCTCAAATAGTGAGTTCTTATCCCAAAAGTTTGAGTCTTTGAATCTATCAAACAGTTGATTACTATAGCCATTGATTACTGTATCTTGTATACCTGAACTATTCCTGTGATCCACCACCCTATTTCTTAGTCATTAACAAATAGTTTGTTACATTACTAAATGCTAGTTCAATTGAATTGAAATTAAAATTAAATTAATCTAATCGTGCAAGTGAGTACTTGGAAAGAGATAACCAAAACCTATTACATTATATTAATTTAAAAATTACAATATAAACATAGTTAGCTATGATCAAATAAGACATCTTTAAAGTTAGAAGAGAACTTCAATATCACACAATATCACATATATTCATATGATAGCTGAGTATACTAAGGCCTAAGAGTTTAACTGATTTACCAAAGAAAATATAGTATGTTTGAGGTAGAATTTGAAGTTGTATTTCTCAATGTAAAATCCATAGTTCTATATCCTACAAAATTAATTTTCTTTGTTAAAATATGGATTTATTTTTTTTAATCAATAGTTACTTTTCTTTCAGATTTTCTCATTTAGGTCATACCTTTTAGATTTAGTTTATTAAATGACAATTAAAATGTGGTATTTTAAGAAATAACTTACTTTTAGATTATATAACACTGTATTGATGATATTCTCATGAGAAATTCAATTCTTGAAAAGTCAAGTCTTTTCTAAACTTTCCTTGATAGTGTGATATTTTAAGTAGGCCATAGCTTAAGGTTTATAGCTTCAACAGTTTGCTTCACACAATGGGATGCTAAACTTTTACGATCAAAATGTGCTGAAATTGAAATGAAATTAACTCAAAAATTTATATGATGACTCCTTTCACATCACCTCTGATTTCTTACCTTTGAGACTCTCTCTCTCTCTCTCTCTCTCTCTCTCTCTCTCTCTCTCTCTCTCATTCTCTCTCTCTCTCTCTCTCTCTTTCTCTTTCTCTCCTTTTATTTACTCATCCATATATATCTAATAAAATGTAAGTTTTTCTTCCCCTAAGTCAGATCCTAATCTCTTTACTACTTAGTGAATAGTGTTTAATAATTGCTGTGTGTTGGGGAAAAAAAATCATCTTGCAGAGAGGGATTTGGAATACCTAAAATCTTATAAAAAATAGCCCCAGTTAAACATACAGTCGACTCCAAAGGCTGTCTATGAGAAAACTTTCTAACTTGGTAGACTCTCTCAAATATGCACTGTACTTCTAAAGGTATTGCAAATTCAGGATCATCTTCAAGTCATGATCAGTCATCAGAGTAGGATTTTAGTGGAGGTTTGCAATGATACCTAACACTAAATAGGAATTTTCATTTATCAAATCAATATGCAATATTTTAAGAGTGGCTCACAATCACCTATTTCTTTGCTTTATTCAATAAAAATATAATTTGAATTTCCTTATACATTTCTTATTTTTAAAAGTGTAAAAAACATATATATTATAAATTTTATAACATACATTTCTGCCCTCCAGTATATATATATATACATGCATACATACATATGTGTATATATGTATATGTGTGTGTATTTATAAGTATATGTACACACATATACATGTGTGTGTGTCACACAAAATTTCAAACCTTTCAAAACTCACAAGGTTGCCACCTGGACCCATCAATTTCAAGGTCACTAACTGATTTCATACACAAGAAAAAGCACAGAAATAAATCTAGAACTTGATTTAGAACATGAGCTTATGGCCATCAAAATAATGCAAATATGAGTGGTGCGCAGAAACAGGCCCTGGAGGAGGCTTGATCAACTGGGGGGACAAGTCATCCCACCAACCACAAGGGCCA
Organism: Petaurus breviceps papuanus; assembly: GCF_028583685.1. Lineage (NCBI taxonomy): Eukaryota > Metazoa > Chordata > Mammalia > Diprotodontia > Petauridae > Petaurus > Petaurus breviceps. The sequence continues at coordinate 56,979,391 of NW_027186304.1, forward strand.
CTACCAGGCCTATAAACAAAGGGCTGTGACTGGAGAGAGCAAGGTAAGAACCAAATGCAGGGTCCCTGTAAGGGACAGCAAATACTCCTGGGACTACCACTCCATAGCCCAGGAAAAAAAAAAAAAAAAGCCCCTATCATGACCTCCAAGGACCAGGATGGCAGAATGAACCCTGCCTGCTCCAACCCCCCCCCAAAAAAAAAACATAGTAACAATTGCCCCAGGGCAAAACCCTCAACAGTAAAGGCTTGGAAACCCTAGAGGAAGGGCGTGGCTAAGGATCTGACTCAAAATGGGAAGAAAGCAGACTACAAAGACTCTGGAGTCCTACTATCCTCAGAGGGAGGAAGCAAACTCAGAGGGAGACAATGTGGGCTCCACACCCACAGTTGAAACATCCAAAGGGAAGGGGTCCCAAGCACAGAAAGCTATCCTAGATGAGCTCAAAAAGAAATTTGAAAACCAAATGAGAGAGATAGAAGACACAATGGATAAGTCTCTTAACATCAAAATTGCAGAATTAGAAAAAAACTTTATGATGAAGCAAACAGTTCCTTAAAAACAAATGTGTATGATATGGAAAAGGACCTCCAAAAACTAACGAAGGAAAATGCTTTGCTAAAAACTAGGATCAATCAAATTGAAACAAATAACACTATGAGGAACCAAGAATTAGTCAAATTAAACAACAAGAATGAAAAATTAGAAAAAGAGGTAAAATATCTCAATAGAAAAATAACTGACCTGGAAGAGAGATCCAGGAGAGATAATCTGAGAATCATAGGCCTACCAGAAAATGAGCCTGGACAACATTCTTCAAGAGCTCATTAAGGAAATTTGCCCTGAGATACTAGAACCTGAGTGTAAAATAGAAATTGAGAGAATCTACCAGACAACAGAAGAAAGAGATCCCGAACTGAAAAGTCCTGGAAATTTTGTGGCCAAACTCAAGAACTACCAGGTAAAAGAGAAAATACTTCAAGTGGCCAGAAAGAAACAATTAAAATATCAAGGAACCACAGTGAGGATCACAAAGTATTTGGCAGCCTTTACACTGAAATATTGGAGGCAGTGGAATACAATTTTCCAGAAGGCAAAAGAGCTCAGGTTCCAACCAAGGATCACCTACCCAGCGAGACTGAGCATATTCTTCCAGGAAAAGAGATGGTCATTCAACAATATAACAGATTTCCAGACCTTCCTTATGAAAAACCCAGAGCTCAGTGGAAATTCAACCTCCAATTAAGAGATGCAAGAGGGACATAGAAAGGTAAACAAGGAAAACACACACACACACACACACACACACACACCATGTCATTTAATCAGAGTAAACTGTTTATAGTCAAGTATAGAGTATCAATATAAAATACATAAACTAATGATTAAAAACAATCTTATTAAGGGCTACAAAGGGACTGCAATGGAAGAAGAGGAATGATTGAAGTAGACAATGGTAAATTATGTCACACAAAGAGGCATAAAAACAATATAGAAGAGGAAAAGAAGAAAGGTAGATAAGTGTTATATGAGCTTTTCCCTCATTGGTTCTGGTGCAAGGAGGGAATAACAACCAGTTAAGCATAGAACTCTATGGAGAAGAGACACAAAACATATCATATTAGAGGGAAAGAGGGGAGGGTGAGGAGCATCGCATGAGATTTGTTCCTGTCAACATTAGTGTGAAGAAATAAAAACATCCTTCATTAAGTATAAAATTATCTTACAGGCAGTAGGAGGAGGAAAAGGCTACAAAAGGGGGGCAGGGTTTAGTAGGAAGGCAAGAAGTAAGGGGAAGGGGAAGAAAAGGGAGGGTTACTTCTACGGCAATACTGAGGGTGTTGGTGTTAAAAAGGAAAACTATTAAGGAGGGGAAGGGAGAAGGGGAGAAAACATGTAAGCATTAACAGGGGAGGGAATAGGATGGAGGGAAAGAAATGGATAATAAACATAACTGTAAATGTGAATGGAATGAACTCTCCCATAAAACAGAGATGGATAGCAGAATGTATTAAAAATCAAAAACCTACAATATGCTGTTTACAAGAAACACACCTGAAACAGAGTGATACACACAGGGTAAAAGTAAAGGGCTGGAGTAAATTATATTATGCCTCACCTAATGTTAAAAAAGCAGGAGTAGCAATCTTTATCTCAGATAAAGCAAAAGCTAAAATTGATCTAAATAAAAGAGATAAGGAAGGAAACTATATCCTATTAAAAGGCACCATCAAGAATGAAGCAATATCATTACTTAACATATATGCACCAAGTGGTATAGCATACAAATTCCTAGAGGAGAAGGTAAAGGAATTAGAGGAAGAAATAGATAGCAAAGCTATACTAGTGGGAGACCTTAATCTCCCCCTCTCTGAATTTGATAAATCCAACCTTAAAATAAACAAGAAAGAAGATAAGGAGGTAAACAGAATTTTAGAGAGGGTAGGCATGATAGATTTTTGGAGAAAACTGAATGGGAACAAAAAGAATATAATTTCTTCTCAGTGGTTCACAGCACATAATCAAAAATAGACCATGTTCTAAGGCATAGCAACCTCACAATTCAGTGAAGAATGACAGAAATATTGAATGCATCCTTCTCATATCATGAGGCAATAAAAATTATATGTAATAAAGGGCCACGGAAAGACAGACTAAAACCTAATTGGAAATTAAACAATGTAATCCTAAAGAATAAGTGGGTAAAAAAAGAAATTATAGAAACAATTAGTAATTTCATTCAAGAGAATGATAATAATGATACAACATACCAAAACTTGTGGGATGCATTAAAGGAAGTTCTTAGGGGAAGTTTTATATCCCTGAATGCATACATGATTAAATTAGAGAAAAAGGAGATCAATGAATTGGGCATGCATTTGAAAAACCTAAAAAAGAACAAATTCAAAATCCCAAATTATATACAAAATTAGAAATATTGAAAACCAAAGGAGAGATTAATAAAATTGAAATAAAAAATAATGATTGAATTAATAAATAAAACCACAAGCTGGTTTTATGGGGAAAAATAAAATTAATAGAGCCTTAGTCAATATGATAAAAAAAAGAAATAAGAAAACCAAATAATGAGTATCAAAAATGAAAAGAGGGAACCTATCTCCAATGAAGGGGAAATCAAAACAATAATTAGGGATTATTTTTCCCAATTGTATGCACATAAATTTGACAATCTTAGTGAAATTGATGAATATTTACAAAAATACAAGTTGCCCAGAATAACTGAAGAGGAAGTAAATTACTTAAATGAACCCATCTCAGGAAAAGAAATTGAACAAGCCATCAGTGAACTCCCTAAGAAAAAATCTCCAGGGCCAGATGGATTTACTAGTGAATTCTATCAAACATTTAAAGAACAACTGATTCAAATAATCTACAAATTATTTGGGAAAATTAGTGAAGGATCCCTACCAAATTCTTTTTATGACACAATTATGGTACTGATACCTAAATCAGGAAAAGATACAACAGAGAAAGACAATTATAGACCAATCTCCCTCATGAATATAGATGCAAAAATTCTAAATAAAATATTACCAAAAAGACTACAGCAACTTATCTCAAGAATAATACATTTTGATCAGGTAGGATTTATTCCAGGAATGCAAGGATGGTTTAATATTAGGAAAACCATCAATATAATTGATCATTTCAACAATAAAACTAGCAAAAAACTCATGATTATCTCAATAGATGCAGAAAAAGCTTTTGACAAAATACAACATCCATTCCTATTAAAATCACTAGAAAATATAGGAATAAATGGACCCTTCCTTAAAATAATAGGTAGCACCTATTTAAAACCATCAGCAAATATTATATGCAATGGGGATAAGCTAGAAGAATTTCTAATAACATCAGGTGTGAAACAAGGGTGTCCACTATCACCCCTCTTATTCAATCTGGTACTAGAAATGTTAGCAGTAGCAATTAGAGAAGGAAAAGAAATCAAAGGAATCAAATTAGGCAAAGAAGAGACCAAGCCATCACTCTTTGCAGATGATATGATGATATACTTAGAGAATCCTAGAGAATCAAGTAAAAACCTACTTGAGAGATAAATACATTTGGAAAATTTGCAGGATATAAAATAAACCCACATAAATCCTCAGCATTGCTATATATTTCCAATGAAATTCAACAGAAAGAGATGAAAAGAAATCCCATTTAAAGCTACTGTTGACAGTATAAAATATTTGGAAATCTACCCGCCAAAACAAACCCAAGCCCTATATGATCACAACTACAAAACACTTTTCACACAAATTAAGTCAGATCCAACTTATTGGAAAAATATAAATTGCTCATGACTGGGTCGAGCTAATATAATAAAAATGACAATTTTACCTAAATTAAATTATATATTTCATGCCATACCAATCAATTTACCAAAAAACTACTTTATAGAGCTAGAAAAATTGTAAGAAAATTAATTTTGAAAAATAAACGGTCCATAATATCAAGGGAATTAATGAAGAGAAATGCTAGGGAAGGTGGACAAGCTGTACCAGATTTTAATCTGTATTATAAAGCAGGAGTCATCAAAACTGTTTGGTACTGGCTGAGGAACACAGCAGTAGACCAATGGAGTAGATTAATCACACGAGAGTCTGCAGTCAATAACTATAGTAATCTATTGTTTGATAAACACCAAGGCCCCAGTTTTTGGGATAAGAATTCACTATTTGACAAAGACTGCTGGGAAAACTGGAATATAGTATGCCAGAAACTGGGCATATGTCATTACCTAACACTATATACCAAAATCAAGTCTAAATGGGTGCATGATCTAGGTATAAATGTTGATATTGTAAGCAGTCTCAGAAAACAAGGATTAGTTTGCCTGTCTGATTTGTGGAGAGGGAAAGACTTTATGACTAAACAAGAATTAGAGAGCATTATAAAATGTTATATGGATAATTTTGATCATGTTAAATTGAAAAGCTTCTGGACAAACAAAGCCAATGTAACCAAGATTAAGAGGGAGGTGGGAAATTGGGAAAGAATTTTTACAACCTATTTCTCTGATAAAGGACTCATTTCTAAAATATACAGAGAACGGAGCCAAATCTATAAGAATACAAGTCATTCCCCAATTGATAAATGGTCAAAGGATATGAACAGACAGTTTTCAGAGAAAGAAATTAAAGATATGCACATGAAGAAATGCTATAAATCACTATTGATTAGAGAAATGCAAATCAAAACAACTCTGAGGTACCACATCTCACCAGTCAGATTGGCTAAGATGACAAAACAGGAAAATGACAAATTCTGGAGAGGATGTGGCAAATTGGAACACTAATGCATTGCTAGTGGAGTCATGAACTTATCCAACCATTCTGGAAAGCAATCTGGAATTGTGCCCAAAGGCCTATAAATTATTTCATACCCTTTGACCCAGCAATACCACTTCTAGGGTTGTAACCCAAAGAGATCATAGAAGTGGGAAAAAGAACCATATGTACAAAAATATTTATAGCAGCTCTTTTTTTGGTAGCAAAGAATTGGAAATTAAGGGGGTCCCCATCAATTTGGGAGTGCCTGAATAAGTTGTGGTATATGCATGTTATGGAATACTATTGTGCAATAAGACATGAAGAGCAGATGGATTTCATATTTACTTGGAGAGACTTATACGAACCGATGTTGAGTGAGAAGAGGAACCAGGAGGAATTTGTACACAGTTACAGACACAACATATGTACGATGACCAACTTTGATAAACCGGACTCTTCTCAGCAATCCAGAGACGTAAGTCAAGCCCAAAACACTCATGATGGAGAGAGATGTTTACATCCAGAAAAAGAACTGCGATAGAATGCCGATTGCAGCAAACTACCTGCCCTTTTTCATCTTCTTGTTTGGTTTTGTTTCATCTTTCCCATTCTTTATTCCATCTGTTATAATCCTTCTTTATAACCTGACCAATGCCTAATGTGGAAGTATTTGTTGATACTATACTTGATTGTATGTTGCCATGGGGCTGGTGGGGAGAAGAGAGAAAATTTGAAACTCAAGGAGTTGTGGAAATGAAGCTTGTAGTTTAAATGTAAACAAATTAATTTTGAAAAATAATGCAAACTCCTTCATTTTCTCATTATTGGCCTAAAATATAATGATCCCTCTGAATTTATTATACATCATGAAACTAAATTTACTTCTGTATAATTACAAATTAGATATTCGTTGTCCAGTACTGTATTAGTAAATGTTTAACAGCCAGTTTTATGTGGAAAAATATTTCTAATCTTAAGATGCATCATTAACATCTTTCTCCACCATTTTGTTAGTTCTAGATGGTCAACAAAACCAAATCATGGTCTTATTTGTAGTATTTGGAAATTTCTGGCATAGCAGTTCATGTGAAAATTCAATAAGCTCTTACATGCTGGCAGAAGCTGGCTCCAGTATATCCTTTTCATTGTCCTACTTAAGTCTACCTGGCTCATGTGGTAAGAATTTTCAATGGTTCCTAGGAGGATTATGGTTTAATTTGAAACTAAAACATTGGCACTTATCCAACTACATATTTTAAACTATGATGCTCTGTGTTAAACAGTTCTGCTGATAGAGCTTTCTTAGAAAAAAAAATTAAAAGATTTTGTAAACCAATAATTCAGGAGAAGAAAAGCTTAGTTATCTTTATGAATTTCTGAGGAAAATACATGCTTGTATTTAAAATGACACCCCCATCAATTATTAAAAGGCCATCACATTCAAAATTCACATGTACTTGACTTTTGCCCTTATAATTAACTGTGCAATGGTGATATATAAAGTCTGGTACTTAAAAATAGCTGTATCTTTCAAATTATTTTCTCAAAGAAAATTATATTTTACCAGGTTGTTCATTATTTTATGTCCCATAAAATTCATGTTCCATGTAGGTGGCTACAGTCCACTCTATCAAGAAGCAGTGCATTTTTCCTTAGATGTTGTATTAGGGCTGAAATTGCTTCTGATGTGGGGAAAATTGAGAAATGGGACAAATCCAAACTTCAAAGAAAAATGTGACATATTTTGATTGTGTCCTATTTATCTGCAGAAATGTGAAGTAAAATTTTAGTAAAAGAAATCAAAGCAAAGTCAATACCCCTAGAAATATTCCCAACATGACCTGGTGTTTAGATAGACTGATAAACCTGTAAGCTCTAGAAAGGTTGCCTAACCAAGTTAGGAACATGTAAATTAAATGGATTGCTTTAATAAATATCCAACTTGGACCACCAAGGAATAAAAATTTGATGAAAAAATTTTATTGATTGGATTCAACAACCATTTGTCAAGTGTATAACGAGAGACAATCAGATATAAAAGGCATATATATATATATATGAACATATAGTGTAACATGCCTGGGTTCAAGTTCTGGATGAAAAACTCAGTAGCTATGGGAAATTGAGCAAATCTAAAATTTTGACAAAATGTAAGTAATGTATGAAGTCTATTTATTATAGAATTGTCTTAGACATTTCAGTGATGGAAGAGTGGGGAGTTTATCTAGAGAATACAGGATATAGCCCCTATTCTATAGGAACTCACAATTTATTTTGGATTGGAGTTCATTGGACATTTCTGTTCAATGTTTTTATCAATGACTTAGACCTAGCTGCTATACTTATGCATAGCTGGCATACTTGTCTGATTTCTAAATTATCAAATCCTGAAAAAGATAACTAATATGTTGGAAATCAGAATCTACATACAAAATGCTAGAACAATGAATCAGAACTAATAAGATGAAATAGAATAACGTTAAATTATTTTAATTAAAAAATAAAGATCAACCTTCTCTCCCTCAACCTTCCTTGACCACCCCCATTTAGAAAACAAGAAAAACAAAATCATTGTAACAAACACCCCTTGTTAAGCAAAGCAAAAGTTCTCATTGACTATATCTAACAGAAAATGGTCGCAGTTGGAATTTGAGTCCATTACCTCTCTTCTAATAAGACGATGGCATGTTTCACCATGACTCCTCATCAATTGTGACTGATTATTACACTGATCAATGTTCCCAAATTTTATTTACACACACACACAAACACAGACACACACAAACACAGACACACACACGCATAAACATACACACACATACACATATTGTTTTAATGATTTGTTTTGCTTTCCTACATTCACATCTCCACCTTCATTGAGTACATGAGGAAAGAAAACATTGCAATTATGTATAATTAAATAATAAATACATATTTACATATTAGTGATGTCAGGAGAGAGAGAATAACTTTTGTACCCAACAAAAGTGTATATTCCTCCTTCTTTTGACCACATCAAATGAGAATGAAATTCAAATTTCAGCAGCTTCCCACCCTCCCCCCATCAATACTCTCTTTTTGTTTTCGTAAATGTCTACCTGATTGTGTGAGATAATTTTCCCTTACCCTACTTTTCTTTCCCATATAAAATGCATTTCCTTTCTTCCTCTTTTTCCTTTCTTTTACAACCAACAAGATATAACAGAACCACTGTTAGCCCTCACTCTAAAACTGTTAATGATAATAGGATTCAAATGGGACAACACCATCCCACATTTGAATGTTAGGGTTTTATTTATTTAGTTCTTTATCACTGTTCACTCACATTCACCTTATCACATTTGTCTTCATTCCTGTCTTTCAGCTTCAAATCTGTGGTATTTTCATTAGGAAGGCATGAAGGCCTTTATTTCTATACAGGTACATTTTACCCTTTAGCACTGTACCCAATTTTACTGAGTAAGTTGCTTTTTGGTATAAGTCCATGCTTTACAACTTCTGGAATATTATATTCCAAGTTATCTTCTCCTTTATAGTGGTGGCTGCTAAATCATTTGTTGTCCTGACTGACTGTATTTCTTTAGTACTTGATTATTTTCTTTCTGGCAACATACAGTATTTTTTCTTTGACCTAGAAGCTCTGGATTTTGACTATGATGTACCTGGGACTTTTTTATTGTGGGATTTCCTTTGGGAGAGAACCACGGAATCCTATGTATTTCTACTTTACTCTCTGCTTCTAACAAATTGAGGTGGTTTTCTTTTAAGATCTGATTATTGGGTTAAAACAGAATAATGATTTTTAATATTTTCTCCTCAAACTATTTTCCAGATCATTTTTTGCTATGTATACCTTACATTTTCTTCTATTTTTCACTCATTGTGCTTTATTTTTATATTTCTTATTACCTTATAAAACATTGGTTTCTTTTTAATCCACTCTAATTTGCAAGGAGTTTATTGCTTGTGCAAGTTTTTATATCTCTTGCAATAAGCTATTAATTACCTTTCCAATTCTTTCTTCCATAATATGTATTTCTTTTTTCATTTTTTCCTCAAGCACTCACATTCCATTTATAAAAAGTTTTTTTTTTTAATACTGTTGCTTCATCTCTTCCCAAAAATGTAGTGGAGTTAGTGCCCAAATTGTGTCTCTCTAAGTCTTTGCTTATAAAAGTTTTGGAGTAAATCTCTTCTTCTATGTTTGTGTTCTGAGCATCTCCACTACCATAAGAGCTTTTTGTTTCCTCATTCTTTCAGCCTACCTCTTGTCTTTAGACTTGATGTTAGGGTTGCACTCTGTGGTACTTTTGAAGAGACACTCTGGATTGATCTTATTGCTATGTCCTTAGCATTTTGAGTGCTATTTCAGAATCTAGGTAAAGATTGGGAAGCTGAAAACTTTCAGTTCCCTCAATGTGATTTGATATAGTACAAAATATGATTGCCACCATCCTTCTCTGCATATACATTTTCTGACCGTATTTTGGTAAATGTAAGAATGCTGCTGGACTTCACTCCTATCAGACATCAGAAAAGCTTTTTTGGTCCAGTGTTACAAAATTATAGGATACTCTTTTATCTAGGATTCCTGCCCTGGCATTCCTCTGCAGGCTTGGGCTAGAACTGAAAGCGTGACTATGCTTTGCCCATGATAAACTAACCACACTGCTGTTGGAGGTTTTTGAACTTCCTCCTTCTGGCCTTCCTGCTCTGGAATGCCACTCCCAATGTGGCAGGTCCCCTTCTCAATTCTCCCCCCTCTCAATTCTGACCTAGAATTTGTAATAGGCAATAAAGTCCCCAATTTATAGGTATCCTCATTTCAGAGTCTCAGTAAAAATCTAAGAGTGGCCCAGTCTGAGTCTAAGACAGTCTCTTGTCCAGGTGCACAGCTTCTCCCTTTATGCTAGAATTTTCTGGGAAGAAGTACTGCTGTGATCGGTTCTAAGTATCTGCAGACATCCCTGTCTTTCTGCTATGCTGAGTTGAGCTGGACTAATGATTCATTATACCCTTTTCAAAATTTCCCAATCTATGTTAGTGTATTTTTGGATCTCTTTGTAGGAGTTTGTGGGTGTTTGATGCATTGTTTCTTCTGCCATCTTAGTTTTGCCCACAATAAAGTTAATTTAAAGCCTAGTTGGTCTGAAACAACAATAAAACTGCAAAATACAGGATGGGAGAGAAGTGTTGAGGCCACCATTAATATAAATTATATGGATATAGTATTATACTCGATCCAAAATGAGCCAACAACATAATAGTGTATAGGGAATAAGTCTGTGTTTCCGGTGGTATAGGGAGCTCCTAGTTGATGTAACTCTCTTGAAATAATTCAACACATTCTCTTCTTTGCTACTAAAATCTTACAGAGAGCATCTTTGAGCGCTGAAGGGCTAAATGGCTTGTCTTGAGTCATACATAGAGTCTATGATATAGGCCAGGCTTGAGCCCAGATTCCCTACCCTTGAGGCATATCCTCTATCCATTATGCCATGTTATATTAATGTGACCACTAACCATATAGATAGATATAGATATATTAATAGATAGATATGTGTGTATATGTGTATACATATATATATGCAGATAAGATAGATTGGTAGCTAGATATAGATAAACAGTTTATAACAAATTTGTGGATTGTTGTGTTCTGCTTTGAGTTTATTGATAGAATATGAGACTTAGAGATAGAAATTTGAATTCCAAGTCTTACCACTGACCCTTAATAGCTATGTGGTAGGTTATGTAAGCTCTCTCTGTCTGTTTCATCACCTGTAAAATTGGAACAATTTTTACCTCACAATATTATTGTTAGGATAGCAGAAATGTTCATACAGATTTATCACATATATGTATGTTTTATAGTGTAAATTTATATATATGTAAATATATTTATAAACTATAAATATATGTAGGGCTTTGCAAACCTTAAGCATATATAAATGTTACTTGTAATGAAGATGATGGTGATGATGTTGATGAAGATGAATTTTAGAGAAGAGCAAGAAAGATGGGAAAGGGTCTAGATAACATGAAGTATGATCATAAGCATAAAAGATATTTGCAGTATCTGGGATGGAGAAGAAAAGACTTACAGGGGGCAGGTGAGTAGTTACCAGGGGTGTGTAGGACTTGTGGAAAAGGGATTTACAAAATTTTCCTTAGCTTTAGACTCCATAATTAAGAGCAATATCTAAAAGATACAGTGGGTCAGACATTAGTTTGATAGAAGGGAAAAAAATTACTGATGATTAAAACTGTTCTAGAATATAATGGAATACTTCAGAGGCACCCTCAAAGGTGGTACAGTTGATAGAGTGTTTTGTATCAATAAGAAATTCAAAATCATCAACAAACACTTCCTAATGGTGTGATGCCTGACCAGTCACTTCACCTCTGTTTGCCAAAGTTTCCTTAACTACAAAATGAGGATAATAGCACCTACATTGTAGAATTTTTGAAAATATAAATCAAAAGATAGTTATTTTGAAAATAGCATAGTGACTGGCACATTGTAACTACTACATAAATGTTTGTTCCCACTTTTTCCCCGAGAGGTAAGAAGTTCTACCCTTATTAGGAATATTCAAGAAGCGGCTGACTGTCTCCATGTGAATGAGGCAATGTGGTATAGTGAAATGACACATGTAGTTTTCATGAAGGAAACCTAGTTTATAATTTCAATTCAGTGATTGAGTCAGTAATTTTGAATAATTAATTTATTAATAATTGACAAACATTTAATAATCACTTATGTATAAAGACTGTGCAAATTTTCTAGACATAAAAATTAAAAAGAAACTTTCAAGGAGTTAATATTCTTGCATTGTGGAGAGCACATAAACAAGTATTTCCCTAATAAATATGATAGGAATAAATAAAAATAAGTTTGCTTTTTGTTTTGTTTTTAGGCAGTTTTAGAAGGATGGAACTAACATTTTCAGGTAGGAGGGAGTCCTGAAAGATATTATGTAGATAGTGGTACACAAGTTGTATCCTAAAGGAAAAGATGGATTCTATGAGGTTGAAAATGGTGAAGAAATACTTTTTGGCAAGGAGGATGTCCACTGAGATGAGATAAAATGTCATGTGTAAGGAACAGAGACAAGGTCAGTCCTTCCCCAATTGATAAATGGACAGCTTGTCGATGAAGAAATTAAAGGTAGTCATGAAAAAAATGCTTTAAATCACTACTGATTAAAGAAATGCAAATTAAAACAACCCTGAGTATTACCTCATCATATCAGATTGGCTAATATGACAAAAGCAGAAAATGATAAATATTGGAGAAGATGTAAGAAAATTAGAACACTAATGAATTTTTGGGGCAGTTGTAAACTGTTACAATATTCTGAAGAGCAATTTATAGCGCAAAGGACTATAAAACTGTGCATAGCCTTTGATCTAGCAGTATCACTTCTAGGTCTGTATCCCAAGAGAGCATAAAAGGGGAAAAGGATGCACGTGTACAAAAATATTCATAGTAGCTCTTTTTGTGGTGGTCAAGAATTAGAAATCGAGCGGATTTGCATCAATGGGGGAATGGCTGAACAAGTTGTGGTATGTGAATGTAGTGGAACACTATTGTTCCATAAGAAATGATGAACAGGTATATTTCAGAAAAAAAAAACAGGAAAGACTTACATGAACTGAAGGTGAGTGAAGTGAACACAACCAGGAGAACACTTCACACAGTAACAGCCACCACTATGTGATAACCAACTCTGATAGACTTAGCTTTTCTCAGCAATACAGTGATCTAAGATAACTCCACAAGATTTAAGATAGAATATGTTATCCACATCCAGAGAAAAAAACTAGGGAGTTTTAATGCAGATCAAGCACACTGTTTTCTCCTCTTTTTCTCTCTTGTGTTTTTACCCTTTTGTTCATATTCTTCTTTCGTAACATGACTAATGTGGAAATATATTCAATATGATTGTCCACTGATAGCCTGTATCAGATTGCATGCCATCTTAAAGAGAATTAAGGGGAGGGAAGAAGAAAAAATAGAACTCAAAATGTTATAAAAGTGAATAATGAAAACTATCTTTTCATGTGATTGGAAAAAAATAAATTACTATTTACTGAAAAAAGAGAAGGCCACTTTGGCAAGATCAGTAAATGGGAGGAAGAATTATACACAGGAAGGTTGGAAAGGTAATGAGGCCACATTATTTAGAAATTTAATAGCTAAAAAGGGGAGTTTATATTTTATTCCAGAGGAAATAGGCAATCATCAGAGTTTATGGAGTAGAGAAGTGACATGGTTGTATCTGTGCTTAATAACAATATATTTAGTATCAGTGTGTAGGAGGAGGAGTGTGGAGGAAATGACTTCTCATGACCCATCTCTCTTGAAAATTCTAAAAATTCTATAATATCATACAGGGATTGACCATTCGGTTACACATGGGAGATGACCTCTGATCTCTTCTAATTTTGTGACAGGCATACATTACAGAAGTCTAACTAATTGATATAAAATATTTTAAAAATACTTATTAGTCCTCAATCCTTTAAAAATATAAATCAAGAAAGAATATATGTATGTGAGGCGAAGGGAATATTATTTTAAAAATGAACAACCACTCAAGACCTTGGCATTTGAATTTTATTGATTTAAAAAAAGTGATCTGCAACACAATTCCAAACTCATACTACTCTCGACCCAATAGTACAATAGTAATCTCATAACTTTTAAAAATATTTTAATGCATTAATATAAAACAAAATTCAATAGCACAAAGCAGTACTTTGCTTTCTCTGCCTAGCTATATTAAAATATTTTGTTGCCATAAAAATATAAATAATTTTGTGGAATAAAAATTTATAACAGAACCCTTTTGAATTCTATATCTGAGAGTAGTCCTCTAATCCAACCCTCTACTTAATGACTGAATATTCCTATACCAAATTCCTAAGATGTGTGCATCCAGCCTCACTGATCTCATGCCAATATAAATATTTCAGGGTTAAGTTCTTATGTCTTAAGTGATAAAACTAAAGCTGCCAGAAATGACAAAGTGGCAGCTTCTCCTTGGACTTTGGAGAAGTTCAGATTCTAATAGACAATCTCAGTACTTAAAAAGCCCTGGATTCTCACACATTTGTAACTGTGTAATTAATCTTTTCACATCTCAGGGTTACATTTTTCCTTTGCAAGTTGATGAAAATGAACTGAGGCAAGAACCAAACATTTACTATTATCCTGAAAGAGAATTTCAGGCAAGAGACTGCCCTTTTGAAATATCACCCATTTACTAGAATTAAAAAAAAAATTGGCATGTAAGGGGCCTGCTCAAATTAAAATAAGGCCATAAATATAGGACATAGTGTCACCATTCTACCTCATGAAACTGAAGTCTGTAATTTTTTGCTGATGAGATAATCTACTTAAAGAACAAACTTTATGAGCCAAACACTTTAGAGAGTAAATTTTTACAAATTGTCTCCAGACTCCTTTTAGTCAGATACCACTATGCACTCATTTAGAACCAGTGTGGTTTCCATTGTCCAATAAGACATGCAGACATTTAAAAAAAAAAATTGCTAATGAAATCATGGTTAATCCAGTCTTCAATTTTATGTATCATGTATTTAGCACAACTTAAAGAGTGAATATAATGACATAACTTCAAGATCCAAGATCACACCCGGGTTCAGATACTTACTAGCCATATGACTTGAGGTAAGTCATTTACCTTCTGCCTGCCTCAGTTCCCTCAAATACAAAATGGGGATAGTAATAGTACTACCCTAATGTTGTTGTGAGAACAAGATATTAGTAAAACACTTAGAAAATCCTAAAGATCTATATAAATTATATGCCCACACACATATAGCCACCCATCTAAAACACACACACACACACATATATGTATACATAGACAACCCCATAAATATATGTGTGTATGTCTTTCTCTACATATGTATATGTATGTGTATGTATGTATAATATGACAGTTCATCTGTTTTAATCTCTATAATTAGAAGAAGTTCCCACATTGCTGAGATCATGAATCTATTGAAGTGGTCAAGTAATATAATATTAATATGTAAATATCTATTTGCAGAAGGCTTATTCTGTTAATTACAGTTGTCAAACAAATGGCCCATGGGTTGTATGTGATCTACACATGCCCAAGTATAGAAGCATATTAAAATGTATTTGGGAAATTTTTAACAAAGCAAATAAAAATAGAACAAAACATAGATAATGCTAAAATTTTTGTTCCTAAGTAAATATGTGCTTATAAGGATCTGTATGTATGTTCTAATGACCTCCATTACTATTTGAGTTTGACATCTATTATAAACTATTATTATATTATAATTATTATTATAAATCACTATTATAAACTATTATATTTTATTATAAACCACTGCTCGTAAGAATATATCGTTATACATTTAGCAAGTCTTACTCCTTTCTTTTTTTTTTTTTATTTAAGCAATCGGGGTTAAGTAACTTGCTCAAGGTTACAAGGCCAGTTATTTCTGGGTGTGGTGCTGAGTGTTTGAGCTCAGGATTCGATCTCCACGTCGTCCCAACACTGGAGCCGGTGCTCTTACTCACTGAGCCACCTGGTCGCCCCAAGTCTTACTCCTTTCAAGGACTCTTAAGGATGGCAAATATTCCATTGTTGATAATCACTCATTCACTGGCAAAAAAAAATATTTTACTAGACATGCATTAAGCACACTATGATGAGAGAGGTGCTATAAGATTGACAAATTTTAGAAAAGACATAAGTCCTGCTTGGTTTCCTGTACTGGGACTCCAATTCTAAGACCATAATTCTCTAGCCTCAAAACAGTATCCCTGGTAGTTTCTCTACAACTCAATTAAGCCTAGAACTTACTCATGAGTGGGCCCATCAAAACACTTGTCTCCCTCCCTGCTTTAGTAACAAATCACAACTGTAGGAATTATTAGTTTGAACTGACTTTGTACTAGCTCATAAAAATGTTCAGTCCCCACTGGACTGTACCAACACCCTATATCATTATATGCATCCTAAACTCCTTATCATGTGTATCCTAGCCTTGAGCCATATGTATACTCCCTACATTAATCTTGTCGAATGTCACTGATTGGTGGCAGATTGGGCAATCATCATTTGGCCCTGACCACTAGTTAACTTAGTGACTTAGAAGACCTAAAAGCTACATCTCCCTGTGGCTCTCCCTTGGGCTTTTCCTGAGGAGCTCTAGGTAAAATGTCTGTGCAGAAGATACAAAATCTGCATGTTCCTTTAAGAGCTGACAACTCCTTAACCACTACCTAATCCCACCCTGAATCACCTAATTACCATACCTGGCACATATTTTACTATAGCTTATCCTACATAAACATTAACTATAACTCTCTAAGGTCACAGGTTCCTTAAGAAATTTTGCCCACTGAAAAGCATACAAATAAGCCTTTGCCAACTTGACTTAAAGAATGCTTGAATCCATGAATTCCTTCCAGAATACTCTGTCCTGCACTCTGTCCTTGAGGGGTCCTTCAACCTCCAAAAAGCACATCACTTTGCACAACTATTCATATAGTAGTCTGGTACTGATAGCAATACACAAATACATGCTAGGTTCTAAGAAAACAGAAAAAATGAAATGATCTCTGTCTTCGGTGAGCTTACATTGTATTGCCGAAAAAATGTTATTCTGTTCACTTCTTACTCTTATGCTAGTGATAGTCTTATCTCCTAAATTAGATTGCAAGCTATTTTTAATTGGTTCCCTGAATGAATTTACTTAATTACTGGATATGTGCTAGGTGTTGTACTCATTTTGAAGATAAATATTAAAAATAAGGTAAAAATGATAGCCTCTACCCATAAGGAACTTACTTTCTAATGGGAGAAAGAATATGAATAGAAGAAGTATTCACATATGGAAACAGACCTGTGATCTCAAATATTGAGTAATTCTTTCTAATTATAGTGACCATAACCCACCATGAGGCAGAGACTTTCTCTTTCTCCTGACATCATAAGGGTATCAGGAAGCATTCTATCTTCTGCTGACATCATGAGTATATTGGTGGAGTACAACATTTGTGCTGATGCTAATGGAATGTCATACAAAATATCTGAAAAAGCGGAAGATTACAAAGGCATGAAGGCAATAGAACTCTAATCATGTTGAAGAGAATGATATCCAAGGTATCTGAATGAAGTTCCCAGAGTTATAGAAGAAAAAAAAACTCACAAGTATTTTTTTTAATACTAAACAGATGATGTAATAATTATTGATCTATAGGCGAATCAGTATCTTTATTTTCCCATCTTTCTATATTGTACACATCCTTGATAAGGGTATTATTTGGTTACAAACTTTTACAAATAATGCATAAAGGTAGATTTCCTTATATGTTTTAGTTGTTGGTTAAAACAAATAAAACATCTCATTTAGTAGAAAAAACTCCCCCCTTGCATGTTCCTTCTTTACAGTTTGGACTCTCTTCTAAACAACAAATTTTATAAAAACTTCTTGGAAGATAACAATAGAAATAGCCTGGCAAGTACTTAAGGTACACGAATAAATAGGCTAAAAGTATATTCAAAGTAATATTCCCTGATTTAAAAGGGAAAGAGAACTAATATTAGGAAGAAGGGTGTCGATCAAGAAAGACTTTGGAATATTTATGATTTGAAGGAAGATGAGAGAAATGGAGGGCGGGGTATATCACACATTTCTCTTTTGTCCCCAAGATCATTTGGCAAAGTGTTCAAATATAACACTTAGTAAATACTGGCTACCTAATTAATTGGCAAATTCCTGCGGCAAACAAAATAAAGTATAAAAGTTCATAAAGGGGGGAATATAGAAGACTTGGAATCCTGATGGGTTGAGCCTTGGTCAAAAGAAGGCCCCCAGCTACAAAGTAATGGCAGAATCATCCAATATCCAAATTGGTTAGCCCAGGGAAAGATTAGGATGACGCTAAACACCTAATGCTCTTTTAAGTCTTCAAAGCATTTCAAAAACACTAATTAATTCTCCCAGCAGCTCTGCTAGGTAGTTTGTCAGCATTGGATGTCACTTCATGCAGTGAATTATGATAGGCACATAATTAGGCTACGTTTGCCAAATAAATAGGAAAGTGAATGGCAACAGGGGAATGTTGTGCATGGGGGAGAAGAGGAAGAGAAGATTGTTCTTTAAACAGATTTTTAGATAATGTTCCTACAGTTTTAACAATGCAATTTGATAGCAATTTAAATAATCTCATTGTAATTTCCAATAATGGCATTACTGGGAGAGTAGTATGCAATTTAAGATTATAAAAAATACTGTGCAGCATGCTTATGATAGTCTCTGTACCTTTCCTTCTACCTCTTCATCCCTTACTACTCTGATCTTACTAATAGCATTAATTCACTCAGTTGCGCTTAGAATGACACATTTGTTTGTGAGATCAATTGCTATTTGATGGTAACCTAAAAGTAATAATAGAAATAATTAATAGTAAAAGGCATTATGATTTAGTAGAACACTTGATTTTAGATTCTTGAGATATGGGATTTGAATCTGTGTGCCCTTGGAAAATTCAGACTTCACTATTTCTCTTCCTTCATTGGTAAAAATAAGGAAGTATACTGTAATTCTTTCTATATCTACACTAGTAACCACCATCCTAGATCGGGTCCTCATCACCTCTTGCCTATATTATTGCAATGTTACTATTAATTAATCTACCTACTTCCATTCTATTTTCTAAACTATCCTCCATAAAAATTTCTAAGAACACATTTCTAAAGCAGTTTGACCACATTACTCTTGTACTCAAGAAGCTTTATTGTCATCCTAGGGGAAAAAATACAATTTCCTTTGGTTAACATTTGAAACCCTTGACGAGATGGTTCCAGGTAGTTTCTTCTAGTATGATTTCACCTTAGATCTCCCCAAAAGTTAAAAAATGGTCTATTTGCTGTTTCTCATACTTGATAGTTTACTCCCTTCCCTCCTCATGTCTTTTCATTGACAGGTGCTCATATCAGGATTGTTCCCCTTCCTCAGCTCCACTTCTTGATGACTCTCATTCCCTTTTGACTTAGTCCAAGTGCTACTTCCCCCTAAACAAGGCTTTTCCTGCACCCTTCCCCAATATTAGTGATCCCCCCCTAGAATTACTTGGTATATATTTGGTATATTTACTCATTTTCATACGTTTTGCCTTTCCTTAGTTATCTGTACACACCTTGTGATACAAAGCCGTTTTTCGTTGTTTTTAATTTGTATTTTTTCTTTATATTTTCAGAGACTTTCATAGTGCCCTTCATAGAGTAGAAACATACACATATATGGGAGTTATTATTGTTGTTATTTTTTTATTATCATTAATCATCAAGAATAACCCTTTTACCACTTTGCAAATGCAGCTTCTGTGTCTGCAACTCTTTCATGACCCACTTATAGAGGGTCATTTTCTTTTAATTAAATAGCAATTAATAGAAACAGACTCCTTTTCTATTCTTGTCCTGCATGCACTGTATCAGACTATTCTCCAACCCTCCTATGTTGATGGGTGGTGACCTGAGTGCTATATCTATTTAATAGAAGTTCAACGTTTTCTTTTCACTATTTCACCCAGAGAATACAATTATCCTTATGCTTTCCAAGCATTTATCTACTTTACAATGTAATCATAAATCAGATTTAAATTTTGTTAGTTTCTGAACCAAGTAAGGTCTTTATTCACTCCATCTCTTTCTGAATAGCAGAGAAAATATAAGTGGAATTGTGTGCTTTAACCACTGAAGTTTTCCTACAATATAATTCGACTTCAGGCCAAATCTGAGTCCCCAAACAGCACTGATCAATTTGACTAACCAAATTTCTGTTGAATTTGATACGTGTGAGAAATGTAAAGAAATTGCTTTAGATTTTTCAAAAGGACCTTTGATACTGTGAACTACACTATTCTATCAAATAAACTGTCACCAAGAGGCATTCATCGTTATTATTTGTGCTGTTTCAGGTCTTATCTATCTAGCAGGAAACAGACTGTAATACAGAACACTTTCAGATATGATTCTCCTATGACATCAAATATTAGAGCCCCTCTAGGAATTCAACAAACTCCCAAAATTTCATCTAGGTAATAAGAGACCTTACTTCAAAACTGTTTGTGGAGTCAGGATAGTAAAGGGAACAGGGTTATATGGGGTTCAGTGGTGGAAGAGTGTGCAAGTAATGCCTTAGGGGATTGCAATCACATGATGCCTTTAGGAATCTCTTGCTGAAACAGCTGACAGGAATGAAATAGCGATTGCACTGATACTGCCTAAGAAAGAGGACATAAGGAAGAAAATGAGGGAGAGGGGTGGCTGATGTATCTTGGATATAGAAAGGAAGCAGTAGGGTATAGTGAATAGAGATCTGGACTTGGAGTTTGGAAGAACTAGGTTCAAATTCTGTATCAAATATGAGCTATATGAGCAAGTGAAAATCATTTCAGTTCTCTACTTCTCAGTTTCTTCCTTTGTAAAATCACAATGATGCCTTTCAACGTAATGCCTTAATGATATCCCTGATATAAATTCCTTTGAAAATGTTAAAATGCTATATAAACAACAGTTAATCTTATTTATGACTTGTACTTATAACTTAGAAACTATGTGATGGGAATCTTTAGAGGAAGGGCCCGGAAGAGGATGACTACCATACATAGGGAATCTGCAATGCCTCTGGCACTTAGCATGCATGTCATCATCCCCTTATAATTTCAGCATGGGCTAGAAGTCATATCCATGAGTTTCTATGTCACTTCAGAGTCATATAATTTGGGTTACTCTAGATCCCACACACAGAAGAAACAGAAATTGGAGAATTGAGGGATAATGGAAGCCATAAAAAAAGATCTGTCCTAGAATTCCCAATATGGTTATTGTATCTGCTGAATTGACTTTCAAATTCCTATCTTTAGAGAAAGGTATACCAAGGTGGTCACCGATCATTACACATACCAGGTAAACCATCACTACTATGCAGTTGGCTCCCTTCCTGAATCACATTGCTAGGATATCATAAAGCCGGCAGAGACCATCTGCGACAGTTTTAGTTACTGACTTTAGGAATCATAGTTCAGAACGACTATCCTATGTTAGTGAGCCATTTCCTTGTCATTTCTCCCTGATAGTACTTGCATTTTATTCCTCTGGACAGGATCCCTAGGGGTATTCAGGATTTACCTTTCTATATTGAAATTTATGGGGTACTAACAATACTTGTGTTCCTTGGCAACACAGAACCAAATGAACTTGGCACCTACTTAATAAGAATAATTACTTAAGGAGTCAGGTAGCAGGGCAGAGCCAAGATGGCAAAGTAAAAGCAGTGACTCACCTGAGCTTGCCCATAAATTCCTTCAGTTACCTCTAAAAAGGAAATCTGAACAAATTATAGAGTGACAGAGTCAACTACGAGAGAGAGTGTGACAAATTTCCAGTCTAGTTAAAAAACACAGAAAATCCTGAGGTAGAATTTGTTGAGCCAGGAAGGGATGAGCTAAGATGCATGGGCTACACCAGTACAGACATGATCATAGCAGAGTTGGAGCAAATACAGGTGAACAAATTCCCCTATAGAAGGGGCAATTCCCAAACCTTTAACCACAGGATAGAGGTCTGTCAGAGCTGGGTAACAAAGAAGTACAGGGCCTGTGACAGTGGCAGCAGCTACTCCTGGAGATATCAGCCCATAGTATGGATGTTTAAAAATCACCTACCTGAACTTCCAGGAGCCAAAATTGCAGAGTGAAATGTGGCCTCTCCCAAACCCCCCGCTTTGACCCTGAAAAACCCAGAGAATACTGCCCCAGTGTAAAAGCTGGAAATAGTGGAACCAGTGAGAAGTTAGGGAGAGATACAGGAAGGGTGTGACTGTGTCTGTGTTGAGGCTGAAGGGCACCAGTGCAGCATGGGAGTCATCCCAGTGGGAGATCCTGAAACCCAGGGGAGGGGGGCTTGGAGCCAGCAAGTGTTAACACCAGAACCCCAGGTATGTCTTTGTACAGTCAGGGGAATCAGCATGCATCAGTGCAGACTAGTCACTAGTTGCTGAACCTTCATGAGCTCTGGTCCAGAGCAGAAACCTGAAGCAACCAGATCACCCCTCACCCATACCTCAAACTGTGAGTTTCAGGGTAACCCTGGGGAAGCACTGAAAAGTCCTGGCATTAGGTTTAGTCTAGGCAGTCACCAGAAAGCTTCAGGTCAGAACCGAGTTAACTGAAGCATTATATAGTCTCTTACTGACAAAACCAGAAGTCACAACACACAAAGTCAGTATGCAGGCCCTTAACTCCCAGCACAAGAAGCAAGGGACAGCCCTCTGTGCACCCAAAAACAGAGATACTCTTTAAAAGTCAGGAAATATGCCATCAAAATGGGAAAAAGAAAAGAAATTAGCAAAACAAAGGCTTAAGAATCCTATCATGGTGAAAGGGAAAAGAAAAGTTTACATTCAGAAGAGGACAGCATTGACACTACACCCATATCCAAAGCCTCAAAGTAAAATATGAACTGGTCTCAAGACCAAAAAGCATTCTTGGAAGAGCTCAACAAGGATTTAAAAGCAAAATTAAAGAGATAGAAGCAAAACTGACCAAGTATTTTAAAAATACAATTGGAAAATTGGAAAAAAATATCACTGAAGAGAACAATTCCTTAAAAAGAAGAATAAGAGAAATGGAAAAGGAGGAACAAAACCTAATTGGAGAAAATAATTTTTTTGGAGGGCAATTGGGCTTAAGTGACTTGCCCAAGGTCACACGGCTAGTTTGTGTGTTAAATGTCTGAGGCTGAATTTGAACTCAGGTCCTCTTGACTCCAGGGCCAGTGCTCTATTCACTGTGACACCTAGCCACTTCAAGACAATAAATTCTTGAAAGCAAAAACTAACCAAATGGAAAAGGAGGTTCAAAAATTAACTGAGGAAACCAACTTTTAAAAATCAGAATTAGAGAAGTTGAAATGAATGACTCTATGAGGTATCAAGAATCACACAAACAAAACCTAAAAAAAAAAAGGAAAAAAAGGAGAAAATGTAAAATATCTCATTGTAAAAACAACTGAACTGGAAAATAGATCTAGGAGAGAGAATCTAAGAATTATTTGTCTATTGGAAAGCCATAATGAAAAAGAGCCTTGACAGTATTTGCCAAAAAATCATCAACTAAAACCACGCAGAGGTCCTAGAACCAGAGGCCAAAATAGTATTTGAAAAAATCCATTGTTCACCTTCTGAAAGAGATCCAAATGAAAACTTCAAGGAATATTGTTGCCTATTTCCAGAATTATCATATCAAGGAGAAAATGCTGCAAATAACCAGAATGAAACAATTCAAATATCATGGAAAAACCATCAGGATCACACAGGACCTTGAAGTTTCTACATTAAAAGAACCAAGGGTTTGGAATATGCCCTCTATCATCCCAGTACTAGAAATCTTAGCTGTGGTGCAAAGAGGTGAAAAAGAAATTGAAGTAATTATAAGAGGCAAAGAAGAGATTAAGCTATCATTTTTGCAGATGATATGATGATGCATTTAGAGAATCCTAGAGAATCATGTTTTGTTACTAGTTTTTATTTTTTAACTACTTGAAATAATAAATAACTTTAGCAAAGTTGCAGGATATATTAAAAAAACACATATATCCTTGGCATTCTTATATATTTCTAACAAAACCCAATAGCAAGAAATTGAAAGAGAAATTCCATTTGAAGTTACTTTAAATATGATAAAATATTTGGGAGTCTATCTGTCAAAACAAACCCAGGAACTATATGATCACAATTACAGAACACTTTTCACACAAATAAAAGACATCTAAATTACTGGAAGGAAACCAGTTGCTCAGGTTTAGGCTGAGATAATATTACAGAAATGAAAATTTTACTTAAGTTAATTTACCTATTTAGTGCCATATCAATCAAACTGCTGAACATTATTTTATACAGTTCAACATAGTAATAAAAAATCCATCCAGAAGAATAAAATTTCCTGAATATCAAGAGAATTAATGAAAAAAATGTTAGGGAAGGTGGCCTAGTCATACCAGATTTTATACTGTATAAAGCAGCAGTCAGCAAAACCACTTGGTATTTACTGGTTGAGAAATAGAGTGGTGGATTAGTGGAATAGATTACGTACATAAAACAGAGTAGTCAATGACCTACTGTTTGATAAATTTAAAGACTCCAGCTTCAGGGATAAGAACTCACTATTTGACAAAAACTGCTGGGAAAACTGGAAAATAGTATGAAAGAAACTGGGCATAGATTAGTATCTTATACTATATACCAAAAACAGTCAAAATGGGTTCATGATTAGATGTAAAGACTAATAATATAAGCAATGTGGGAGAACAAAGAATAGTTTTACTGTCAGATATATGGAGAATGGTAGAATTTATGAGATAGAGAGCAATATGAATTGCAAAATGGATAATTCTGATGATAAAATGGATAATTCTGATAACATTAAATTGTTCTAACAAAGCCAATGTAACTAAGGTAAGTAGGGAAATGGAAAATTGGGAAAGAATTTTTTTAAAACCAGTTTCTCTGATAAAGGCCTCATTTATACAGAGAACTGAGTCAAATTTATAGGAATACAAATCATTCCCCAATTGATAAATGATCAAAGGATATAAATAGGCAGTTTTGAAAGGAAGAAATTAAAGATATCTTTAATCATATGAAAAAATGCTCTAAATCACTACTTGTTAGAGAAATCCAAATCAAAACAAATCTGAGGTACCACATCTCATCTTTGAGATTGGCTAAGATGACAAAACAGGAAAATGATAAATGCTGGAGAAGATGTGGGAAAAGTGGAACACTAATGAATGCAGAGATGTGATCTGATCCAACCATTCTGGAGAAAAAATTTGGGAATATGCCTAAAGGGCTATTAAATGTGCATACCTTTTGACCCAGTAATACTATTTCTAGGGCTGTATCCCAAAGAGATCATACAAGTGGAAAAAGGACCTGCATGTACAAAAATATTCATTTTTGGCAGCTCTTTTTGTGGTGCCAAAGAATTATAAATCAAGGGGATGCTTTTCAATTGGGGAATGGCTAAATAGTTGTCATATACGAATGTAATGGAATACTACTGTTCCATAAGAAATTAGGAGCAGACGGACTTCATAGTAATGTGGAGGGACTTATATAAACTAATGCTGAGTGAGAGAAGCAGAACCAGGAGAACATTTTACACAATTGTAGATAACATTGTATCTGTGATGATAACTTTGATAAGACTGGCCTCTTTTCAACAATACAAGGTTATAAGAGTACTCTGAAGAACTCATGATAGAAAAGGTTATCCACATTTAGAGAAATAATTGCAGTGAATATATATTGAAGCAAACCACTTTCTCTCTTTTTTTCTTTTTCTTCCTCATTTTTCATTTCATTTGTTATAATTCCTCTTTCTATAAAAGTTCACTGATTTTTAATGTGAAGGTATATGTAGAACTTATATTGGATTGCATACCACAATGGTTGGGGGGGGGGGGGGGAGTACAGGGGACAGGGAGAATTTGGAACTCAAAAACTTGTGGAAATGAATGTTGTAAACTAAAAGTAAATTTAATAAAAATAATGGCAAAAAGATGAAAAAAAGAGTCAGGAAGCAATGTTTTGTCCTTCACCTTTTCCAAATGTACCCAAAGTAAACTCCTTGCTGGGTTAACTCTGCTCTCCCTCTCCTACTTAAATCACTCACGTTGTAATACTCTGGTCACTATAAGGCTCATGGTATCCTGAAATATCTCTTTCCCATAATCTGAATTTGTCTTTAAAATATTTTAGAAGGAATATCTTCTTGCTGCTTGTTCTGAATAAAATATTATCTGTCAAGGAGACCACAATATATCAGCAGATTAATACAATTTGATAAAGTTGAATTTAAAACAGAAATGCAAGTCCTTTTAGTATTAGGAAAATTATAGATATAATTGATCATATTAATAACAAGAACACAAATCACATGTTTATCCAATGCAGAATAAGCTTTAACAAGATACAACCATTCCTGTTTTTAAAAATGATAGAAAACATAAAAATAAGTAGACATTTCTCTAAAATAATTGCATCTATATAAAACCCAGAGCCCAAATTATTTGTAATAAGTTAAATTAGAAATCATTTTAATAGTCAGGGTTAAAGTAATGATATATCTTATTTGATACTATAATGATAAGACAAGAAAAATAAATTGAGAAGATAAGCATTAGCAAAAGGGGGAGATTGCTATTATGTGATGTTTCTCTTAAAACTATAATCATATAAAAATTGAGACATTTAAAAAATTAGTTAAATTATAATATATAATAGATATACACATAAATCATTGCCATTTCTACATAACAAAATACAACAGGAAGAAAATAAACTTCACTTAAAATGATTACAGGATGTATGAAATATGTGGGAGTTTAGCTGCAAAGATATTTATAGACACTATGTGAATAGAACTACAAAATATTCAAGGCAAATAATCAAATTAATTGATTAAATTCCATTTGCTCATAAGTAAGCAGAATTAATATAACAATGAAAATAGTCCTTAAATTAATTTACTTATTCATTTTCATATCAATTGAATTACTAAAGGATTACTTCAATAAATTAGAAAAGTAATAACAATTCAAAGAAAAAATAAGTTAAATTATCTTAAGTGAAGTAATGAAGAAAATTGGGAAGGACCCTATCAGTATCAGATCTCAAAATATACCACAAAGCAGTAAACATCAAAATAATTTGCTAACTTTTAAGAAATAGAGAAGTTCTTCAATGGAACATATTAGATATACACTTTTATAGAAGCAGATGTTACCAGTTATTGGGGTTTTAAGAACTTACAACTTGACCAAAAAAAAAAAAAAACTGTTGCAAAAACTTTCCAGTTTCTGCGGTCGGGAACCTGTGGCCTCTAGGTCACATGTATCCTTCTAGATCCTTGGTTACAATCTTTTTATTGAGTTCACGTTTTATAGAACACATGTCAGCCCCTCATACCCTTCATTCTCTTGGTCTTGTTACTCTAAGGATAATAGAGTTGTACACTGCTCTTGCTCTCACTTGGACTCTCCAAGATTCTATGCTAGAGTTCAGGTGGTACTTTTTTCCTGTTTTGCTCCTGTGGCCCACATTCAACAAGAACTAGGGTCTGCTGGAACTAAGTCCTGTGAATTAGATTGACCTTGGAAGCTCAAGACTACTTATCTCATCATAGAAATTGTTCACATTTTTTTCATGCAATCTCAGGATTCACAGTATCAGTCTCTACACAGGTCCCTCCATTGTAGAGGTGGCACAATGGATAGAGTACTGAATCTGGAATCAGAAAGACTTGAGTTCAAGGTCAGCTTCACACACTTACTTGCTGTGTGACCCTGGCAAGTCACGTACCCCTACTTGCCTCAGTCTCCTCATCTGTAAGATGGGCTGGAGAAAGAAATGGCAAACTACTATATTATCGTTGCAAGAAAACCCCAAACAGGGTCATCAAGAGTTGGGCATGATTGAAATGACTGAAGAACAACAACAAAAAAGAACTCAACAGGATTTTAATTTTTGCATTGTGCAGTATTGGAAACAGAATAAGAACAGTGTTTTCTGATATGCCCCCCTCAAACAGCTCAGCTGAAGTTTCTTTACATTCGCCAGTTAACATGCGGTCTCACACCTGTGAAGTTATCCATTGCCACTGCAACTCCTTGTCTACTACCCCATTTCCCTGCCTACAAGGTTATCTGTCTGTCACATCACTTTTTCTGGCTCAGGGACATTCTGTTGTTACAGGTTCACTTTTCCTTGTCCAAACCAAGTCTCCCAGGATTGTTCTTCTGAAAGACACAGTTTATATCTAGGGAAAATTTCAATTTTGGGCCTACTGTATCTGTCTACCATAGGAGGTAAGGTCTGAGTCTTACTCATGGATCAAGTAAAATACCTGGATAAAATTGTGATGTTCAGTCTTTCTGTAGGAATGTCTCCTTTTATTTCAAGGGTTTCATTTTTTTTTTTTTGCTTTTTGGAGGGCAGTTGGGGTTAAGTGACTTCCCCAGGGTCACATGTCTACTAAGTGTTAAGGGTCTGAGGTAAGATTTGATCTCAGGTCCTCTTGAATCCAGGGCCAGTGCTCTATTCACTAAACAACCTAGCCACCCCTCAAGGGTTTCTAATTCTTTAAGAAATTCATTATGCCTAGAAAGGATAATTCTGGAATTCCCAGGAATAAATCTTGACTGTCAGTTTATTAGGTAAATTTTCATGGAGAAAGTTCTCAAGTAGGATTTGAAAAACTTTCTGAGTTTCCTTATCTGCTTTAAAATCATTAGTCTTAATCATACACTTTTCAAATCCTTTCACTAGGATGTCTAATATCTTTAAAATTTCCTAATTGTCAAGGTCTGATTCTGCTACTAATATTTTATGCTTTTAAATTATAAAAGAAAGCATACCTCAATTATTTTCACCCCCACTATTTTCTAGAGAGCAATCTCCATTTGTTTTCAGATTAAAAATCATGAAATGTTAATAAATGTAAATTATTATATCAACAAGGGTAAATTGAATTAACATGCCATTATTTAGCAATAAAATAGTATGGCAAAAGACATAAATTCAAATCATGAAAATCATACCAATTATTTTTCATGTATCAACATATATCAGCAATTATCAAAAGGTGAGCAATTAATTATATGTAAAATTACATTTATATTTTTAAGAATTATACCATGTTAATTAATTCAGCAATTGTATAATAGCTTTCTCATTAGGCTAATCCAATTTGTATATATTTGCTTTACCTCCAGAATAAAACAAAAAAAAACATTTAAAAATTCATGGATTGATCTAGGAAGAAAGAAAATAATCTGTGATTCCAAAGAAAATCTACTTATGAAGAAATAAAAGATAAAAAAGTATGCTTGCAACCAAAAAACTTAAAGGCAAAGTAGTTTAATGACCACTCAGACTAGGAACCTCAGGCAGCACCCATTTAAGGGCAAAGGGTTAAGTAAGCAATGAAACAAAGGATATGACTAAGGGCATATCAAGACAAATATGTCATGGAAGAAAAAAATAATCCTTCCCCCTTTCTCTATATCTGTCTCTGTGTCTCTGTTTCTGTGTCTGTGTGTCTGTCTCTGTCTGTGTGTCTGTCTCTCTCTGCCTCTCTCTCTCTCTCTCTCTCTCTCTCTCTCTCTCTCTCTCTCTCT
>NW_027186304.1:57008957-57063852 GCF_028583685.1 Petaurus breviceps papuanus
CTCTCTCTCTCTCTCTCTCTCTCTCTCTCTCTCTCTCTCTCTCTCTTTCTCTCCCTCTCTGTCTCTATCTCCCTTTCCCTCTCTCCTATATCACTGTAACTTCAATCAGAAATCAATCATATCCCTATAGACAAAGTCCACACATGTAATGTGAGTGTCTCAATGTGGTTCAAAGGGAGGTGAGAATAAATATTTCTAATGTTTCCTTTCAGCAACTTTCTCAAAAGAAGACTTCTAGAATGGAAAACCTGAGATTGGGACCAGAGGTTGACCATTCTATTCTTTTTCACAAAAAGGGCATTTTAATATATACATTTCATACATTTTCATACATATATAGACATATACACACGTGTGTGTATATATGTATATCTCTCTATATATGTATATATCCATATAGATGTATATGTGTGTGTATATAAAAATATATATATTATATATAGACAAATCACTTTGAGTTTCAAACTAAACTTCTTATCACTACTCATTATTAGGGAACAGTGAACTGACAAACATTATATGCACGGCTTGACCCTTTCCCTCCAAATGATAGTTCTACAATGAACACACAAAAAACAAGTAGCAAAAATATAAAATAAAAGAAACACACACACACACATTTATTCTGGTGAATAGCAGGACAGAAATCAGAGAAAGTATACCAAGGAAAATATATAATAGATAGTACCAAAGAGCTCTCCCATTTGGAGCAAAGAAACTCATCACAACCAAGGAAGAGAATTCCACAGTCACCAAAGAAGAAAATTCCCTGAAGTCTAGAGTGTAACAAACTGTGGAGAGGGACATGATAGATACTACCTGCAACTCTTATACCAGCTTCTTCACAGATTATCTCCTTGCAGTGACCTGAAGATATGTTGAAGAAGCTGGAATCAAGAAGGGTCAATATTTCTCTTCTCTTCCACTTTGTTAGTTTTAATAGTATTTTATTTTTCCAAATTACACTTCAAGCCAACTTTTTGCATTAATTTTTATAAGATTTTGAATTCTAAAATTTTCTCCCTCCACTCTCCTCTTTAAAATGATAGGTAATAACGATATAGGTTATGCTTGTACTATCATTTAAAGATATTTCCATATTAGTCACAATTGTGAAAGGAAAAAGAGATCAAAAGGATAAAAATGAGAAAGAATAAAGTGAAGAAAAAGTAACATGCTTCAATCTGCATTGAGTTCATCAGTTTTTTAATTGGATGTGAATAGTATTTTCCTTCTTAAGTTCTTTGTACTTCTCTTGGATCATTATGTTGTGGAGAAAAGCTGAGTCATTCATAGCTGATCATCACACAATGTTACTGACTGTGTACAGAGTTGTTCTGGTTCTATTCATTTTGCATCATATCAATTCATACAAGTCTTTCCAGGTTTTCTGAAATCTTCCTGATCACTGTTTTTATTGCAAAAAATATTCCATCACATTCATATAGTACAGCTTGTCTAGTCACTCAAAAATTGATGGGCATCCCCTCAATTTCCAATTTTTTGGAATATAATTCGAAAATAATCACAACAAAAGGGGTTGCTATAAATATTTTTGCATATGTAGGTCCTATTTTCTTTTGAATGATCTCTTTGGTATATACACATAGTAGTGGTAGTTGTGGATCAAAGTGTAATCACAGTTGTTTGCGCTTTGGGCATAGTTCCAAATTACTCTCTACCATGGTTACATTAGTTCTCAACTCCATGAACAGTGCTTTAATGTCCTAATTTCCCACATGCTGTCCAACAGTTACCATTTTATTTTTGATCATATTAGCCAAAATGACAGGTGTGAGGTGTTACTTCGGAGTTGTTTTGATTTGTATTTCTCTAATAAAAATTGATTTAGAGCACTTCCAAATATGCCTATAGATAGCTTTGATTTCTTCATCAGAAAATTGCCACTTAATGTCCTATCACTATCAATTGGGAATGGCTTATAGGCTTAAAACTTGGACTACAAATTTGAGACAATTGCTGTGAAGATTGTTTCCTGACTTTGTTTTTATCTTCTAATTTGATAGCATTAATTTAGTTTCTGCAAAAGTTAATCTAATATAATAAAAATTATTTTACATTTTGTAATGTTCTCTATTTCTTATTTTGTTATGAATCTGTAACTCACTTAACATGTTTAAAATGTGTATGCCCCCCAGTTTCTGGGACAAGAACTCACTATTTGACAAAAATTGTTGGAAAAATTGGAATATAGTATGGCAGAAACTGGACATAGATCAACTTTTTTTTTGCTTTTTTGGAGGGCAGTTATGTTTAAGTAACTTGCCCAAGGTCACATGGGTAGTTTTTGTGTTAAGTGTCTTGGTCAGGTTTGAACTCAGGTCCTCCTGACTCCAGGGCCAGTACTCTATTCACTGCACCACCTAGCCACCCCCATAGACCAACTTCTGACACAGTATACCAAAATAAAGTCAAAATGGATACACAATCTAGGTATAAAAACTGATACTATAAACAAATTAGGGGAACAATGAATAGTTTATCTGTCAGATTTATGGAGAAGAGAAAGTTTATCATCAAACAAGAAACAGAAAGTATTATGAAATGAAAACTGGATCATTTTGATTATATTAAATTGAAAAATTTTTACACAAAGTTAGTGCAACTAAGATTAGGAGGAAAGCAGAAAACTGAGAATTTTTCACAACCAGAGTCTCTGATAAAGGGCTCATTTCTAAAATATATAGAGAGATGAGACAAATTTACAAGAATACAAGTCATTCCCCAATTGATAAATGGTCAAAGGATATGAACAGGCATTTTTCAGAGGAAGAATTTAAAACTATCTATAATCATATGAAAAAATGCTCTAAATTACTCTTTTTTTTATAAGTATGAGAAGCCATTTTACTTATTTATCTATTTATCCATTCATTCGTTCATTCATTTATTTACTTCTTCATTTCTTTCTTTCTTCCTTTATTTACATTTTTGGAGGGCAATTGGGGTTAAGTAACTTGCCCAAGTTTACAAGGCTAGGTTTTTCGGAACCGAACTCTGGTCCTCCTGATTCCAGGGCCAGAATTCTACCCACTGTGCTACCTAGCCGCCCCTCTAAATTACACTTGATTAGATAGATGCAAATAAAAACAACCCTGAAGTACCATATCACACCTATCAGATTGGTTAACATGGAAAAAACTGGAAATTGACGAATGTTGGAGAAGATATGGGAAAGCTGGAGTGCTAATTCTTTGTTATTGGAGAGGTGAACTGATCCAAACATTCTGGAGAGCAATGTGGAACTATGCCCAAAGGTTCATAAAAAAAATGTGCATACCCTTTGACCCAGAAATGCTTTATCCCAAAGAGATCATACAAATTGGAAAAGGATCCATATGTACAAATATGTTTATAGCAGATCTTTTTGTGGTGACAAATAAGAAATTATAATTAGAAATCAAGGAGATGCCCTTCAGTTGGGGACTAAACACAACTAAACATGTTGTGGTATATGAATTAATGAAATACTGTTATGCTAAAAGAAATGAGGAGCAGATGGACTTCATAATAACCTAAAGAGTCTTATATAAACTGATGCTAAGTGACAGAATCAAAACCAGTGGAACATTGTACACCACAACAATCACAGTGTGTGAGGAATGGCTTTGATAGACTCAGCCCTTTTCAGCAATGCCAGGACCTAAAACAATCCCATAGAACACAAGATGGAAAGTGCTAGCCATATCCTAAGAAAGAACTATGAAGTTAGAATATGGAATGAAGAAGACTATTTTATTTTTTGCTTTGCTTTTTTTTTGCCTTTTGGAGGGCAATTGGGGTTAAGTAACTTGCCCAATGTTACACAGCTAGGTTTTTGTGTGGGTATTAAGTGTCTGAGGCTGGAACCAAACTTGGGTCCTTCTGACTCCAGGGCCGGCATTTTACTCACTGTGCCCCTGCTCTTTTTTTGTGTCTCATGGTTTTTCCCATTCATTATAATTCATCCATGCAACATGATTAATGAGAAAATATATTTAATAGAAAGGTATGTGTAGAAATCATATCAAATTGCAAGATGTCTTGGGGAGGGAGAGTGGAGAAAGGGGCAGAAAATTTCACTTATTTAAGTGAATGCTGAAAAATAAAAAATAAATAATAAAAAATAATTTGGATGTCATACAACTTGGTGCAAATATGTTTAGTACTGCTGTTACTTTGTTGTCTATGGTGCCTTTTAGTAAGATATAGTTTCCTTTTTTTTTTTTTTTTTGATTAGGTCTATTTTTGCTTTTCTTTGTATAAGATCATGGTTACCGCACCTGATTTTTTTCACTTCAGTTGAAGCATAATAGATTCCACGCCAGGCCCTTCCTTACCTTTACTCTGTATCTGTCTCTTTGCTTCATATATGTTTCCTGTAAAAAAACATTTTGTAGAATTCTGGTTTTTGATCCACTCTGCTATCCACTTCCATTTTATGGGAGAATTCAATTTCCCTCCATCCCATTTTCCCCCATTTTTCCTCTCTCCTTTCACTCTTTCTCTTCTTTACAAATCTTGCTTCTGTCTACTGCCTTCTCTGCTCTGCCATCTCTTTTGTAATTCTTTCTCCCCCTTTACTTAATTTCCTCCCATCCTATTTTCCTGTCAGGTAAGGCAGATTTCAATATCCAACTTATTGTGCATATTATTCCCTCTTTGAACCAATACTGATGAGAGTAAAGTTCAAGCAATGTCCATCACCCACCATTCCATCTTCCCCTCCAAAGTCCTGTGTTTTTTGTGCCTCTTTATGTGAAATAATTTACTTCATTGTACATCTACATTCCTTCTGAAACCAGTGTATTTTTTTCTCATCCTTGATTTTTACGACATCTCCTCCTATTTGCCTGATACACAATGTACCTTTTATGTATATTCCTTCTAGCTGTAGTATTAGTTGTATATTTTCTAGGAATTACAAGCATAATTTTCCCATGTAGGGATGTAATCAGTTCAGTTCCATTAATCTGTCATGTTTTCTTTTCCTTTCTTTACCTTTTGAGGCTTCTCTTGAGTCTTGATATTGGAGATCAAAGTTTTTTAGTCAATTCTGGTCTTCTCCTTATGAAAGCTTAAAATCCTTCTATTTCATTGAATGATTATTTTTCCCCTTGAAATATTGTGCTTAATTTTGCCAGGAAGGTGATTCTTGGTTTTAATTCTTGTTCTTTTGTCCTCTGGAATGTCATTGTCCTTGATCTCTGTTGTTTTAAGATTACAGCTGCTAAGTCCTGTATAATCTTGATTTGTGTGCCCTTGATATAGGAATTGTTTCTTTCTGGATATTTGCAGTATTTTTCCTTGACATGATAGTTCTGTAATTTGGCTATAATGTTCCTTGGAGTTTTTATATGGCAATCTCTTTCCTGACATGACTGGCGGATTCTTTCAATTCCTATTTTACCTTCTGGTTTTGGGATGTCAGGGGAGTTTTGCTAGATAATTTCTTGAAAGATGGTGTCTAGGTCTTCCTTGTCATTATGGTTTTCAGGTAATCCATGATTTTGAGAGTCTCTGATCGATCTATTTTCCATGTTAGTTGTTTTTTCAATGAAGTATTTTATATTCTTTTGTATTTTTTCAATACGTTTTAATTTATTTGACTGATTCTTGATGTTTTACAAAGTCATTAGCTTATAATACATCAATTCTAACTTTTAAGGATGTGTTTTCCTAAGTTATCTTTTGTATTTCCTTCTCCATTTGGCCATTTTAACTTTTTAAGCATTTGCTTTCTTTTCTAATGTCATTTACACTTTTTTAGAGTTCTCATATCATTTTCATTTATTTTCCCATTTTTTTCTTCTACCTCTCTTATATTACTTTTAAGCTCCTCTTCAAGCATTCTTTTTTGACCTCTTACAAACATTCTTTCTGGACTTCAGATCACTTCCCATTTTTCTTTGAGGTTTTTCCCATAGAGATTTTGACATTGTTGTCTTTTTCTGAGTTTCTATTTGACCTTCCTTGTCAACATAATAGCTTTCTATGTTCAGATTATTTTTTTCTCATATTTTTGGCCTTTTTCCATTCTTTCAAATTTTTGCTCTTCCCTCAGGGTGAAGGGGAACTATCTCAGGTTACTTGTTGCAGTGGCTTCAAGCCCTGTTTACCTGGTGCTGCATTGATGTTGCTCTGAGGCCCATGGTAGATCCTTATGCCCAGTGCTGTGTTGAGGGAAGATTTATGGGCCATAGTTGGTGCTGCTGGAGGTCAGTGGAGTCTGGGAGCTTATTTGGTGCTGAACAGGGTTTCATAGTGCTGGTGTCTGACCTGTGCTGAAGCCAGTTGGGTGTTTCTGTATTTCTTGGGCTCCACTAAAAGTTGGAATGGTGAAGCATGTTAAAGTTACTTGACCTTCAGTCTGACCATTCCCTTTGCTATGCTGAGGCACACAGGGTGTTTCCTGGTGTTAGTGTTTATCTGTTCTATTGCCCTGGGTCTCAGAATCTTCCTCTGGTTTGCTGAGGTGGGGCTTGCTGCTCTCTTGATGGAATGCTTCCTCTCCTGAACTGAGTTCTCTTTTTAAACAAGTGAGAAAAACCCTTTATTGCTGATCTTCCAGTTTTCCTGGGCTAAAAGATTGTTTCATCCCATCTTTCCCTGGTTCTGCTCTTCCAGGTTTGTTTGTTTTTTTGCAGTTATATCATTTAATATAAGATTTAAATTATATGTAACATACAGATAGGAGTAATTGCTTTATGTACCAACAAGTTCGTTTAATGAAAGAGAGATTTCTCTTATTCTACTAGGCCAGGGGTGGGGAACCTACAGCCCCCAGACCACATGTGGCCCTCTAGGTTCCCAGGTGCTGCTCCTTGACTGAGTGTCCAGGTGTTACAGAGCAAATCCTTTTATTAAGGGAATTAGTTCTGTAAAGTTTGGACTCAGTCAAAGGGTCCCACCCAAGGACCTAGAGGGTCACATGCTGCCCTGAGGCCGCATGTCCCCCACTACTGCTCTAAGCCATTGAAAGCAAAACATACTGCAAAGAGAAATGTAGGTTTGATGTCAGAAAGAACTTCCTCACAAATAGAACTGTTCAAAACTAGAATGGGTTGCTTTTAGAGGTTGTTGATTAATCTACTCTAATGGACTGGAAGCAGAAGTTAGGCAATCACCCATGGAGGATGATGTAAAGAGAATTCATGTCCTGGAACAGGATAAAATAGATCATTTTAGAGCAGGATGAAACATATATATATATATATATATATATATATATATATATATATATATATATTTTTTTTTTTTTTTTTACAATATGGCATTCTGTGATACATTTAACAGAAGAAAAATTACCTCATGCTTCTCTTGCTTCTTCTATCTGAATGTCAAATTTTTTATTCAACTCTGGTTTTTTCATCAAGAATGTTTGAAAGTCCTCTATTCCATTGAATGACCATATTTTCCTCTGAAACATAATACTCAGTTTTGCTGGGTAGGTGATTCATGGTTTGAATCCCATCTCCTTTTAACTACGGAATATCATATTCCAAGCCCTTAGATCCCTCACTGTAGAAGCTCCCAGATCCTGGGTTATCCTGATTGTTTTCCCACAATATTCAAATTGTTTCTTTCTGGATGCTTTTAATATTCTCTCCTTAATCTGGGAATTCCAGAACCTGGCTGTAATATTCTAGGAGTTTTCTTTTTGAGATCTTTTTCAGGAAGTGATCGGTGGATTCTTTCAACCTCTATTTTGCCCTCTGGTTCTAAAATATCAGGGCAGTTTTCTTTGAGAACTTCCTGGAGGATGATATCTAGGTTCTTACTTTGATCATGGCTTTCAGGTATCCCAATAATTTTTAAATTCTCTCTCTTGGATCTATTTTCAAGGTCAGTGGTTTTTCCAATGAGATATTTCACATTGCCTTTTAATCTTTCATTTGTTTGGATCTGTTTAACAGTATCTTGATTTTTCATAAGGTCATTAGCTTGCATTTGCTCCAATCTAATTCAGAAGGAATGATTCTCCTCAGTGAGCTTTTGAGATTCTTTTTACATCTGGCAAATTCGACTTTTTAAGGCATTCTTCTCCTCATTGCCTTTTTGAACCTCTTTTGCGGTTTGAGTTACTCTACTTTTTAAGGTGTTATTTTCCTCAGTCAGGCTGTTGACTCTCATTTCATAATTTTCTTGCATCGTTCTCATTTCTCTTCCCAATTTTTCCTCCACTTCTCTTATCTGCCTCTTAAGGACCTCTATGGCTTATAACCAGCTCATATTTTCCTTTGAAGCTTTTGGTGCAGGAGTTCTGACCTCACTGTCTTTCTCCTGTTCCATGCTTTGCTCCTTTTGGCCCCCAAAATGGGAGCATAATGTTGGAATCTTCTGTCTGCTTTGTTTTCTTTGCCTGTTCATGTTGCCCCTCAGTCACTTGATCCCTGTGCTTTTTGCCACTATACTACCAGACAGGGAAGCTTTTGTCCCAAACACTGGGGTTTTCTCAGCTGCCAGAGGTATTAGATGGATGCCCTCTCTGAGGCCTCCAAACGCTCTGGCAACCTGTACACACACCCCACGACCTCCACCCTAGATTGCAATCCAGATCCAAGCAGGTTAAAGCAAGAGCGATTAGCCCTTAGCCTGGTCACTTCATCCCCCCTCAGTCTTCAGACCAGGAGCAGAAGCTGCCACATGGTGCTTGCTCTGCAGGGTGGCTCAGTGGCTTCTTGCCCCTGGGGGCAAATTCAGACTAGCTCCCATTTACTGGTTCCCAAAGTACAGACTCCACTGACTTCTCACTTTGTCCTTCTCATATGTGTTGATAATTGTGGAGAAGGCCTCAGCTCCTGCTTATCTGGAGTCCCTATGGCCAGGCGCCTGGTCAGACCCTCCATGGGGCTAAAATCTCCAGCTCACATGGGCCTGGGCTGGGCTCCCAGAGTGCTTAGCTGGACAATTCCTTCTAGCCTCCCAGGCTGTCCTCAGAGGGAGGTTAGCTTCTCTGTGTCATTTTGTGGGTTCTGCAGCTCCAAAGTTTGTTCAGAGTACCCTTTTTGCATGGATTGGGGAAGGTGGAAGCCAGAGGCGCGCGGAGGGCTTGCTTTTACTCTGCTATCTTGACTCTGCCCCCTCCAGGATTTGTGTAGAGGTTCTATTTTATGATTGTTATGAAGTGATTAAGGGAGATTTATGGTGATTTACTGCTTACTCTGCCATCTTGGTTCCCAGAAATCATCTCTTCTATTATACTTTTGCAACTCTGATCCAACCACTCAAAAAATCCAACCACTGATCCAACATCTGATCCAACCACTCAAAAACTGGTAATCTAAAACATGTAGAGAATTGAAATAGGTGACATTATTTGTATGTTTTAATATGGGAATAATAAGTGCTAAATTGTTGAAGGTATAACATTCATCTAACAAGATATGTGTCATTTTCACCCCAACTCAAGACATAAAAGCTATGCAAAGACACACTTCTGTTAGCAATTACTTAAAGAAAAAATTAAATCTCAGAATACTTTCAATATAAGAGGATGAATAAGTCTTCTGAAAGATCAGAAGAAAAAGGGAGGATTAAGTCAAATTCTTTTTTTTTTGAAACTAACAGTATTAAGTTGCTCCAAGTATTATATTTATTTGCCATTAACCTGATTTCTTCAGAAAGGAAAGTTTTAACCTCTTAGAAAATCAAGATGTAGTTAGCCAAAGGATCATGATTACAAAAAAGAGATTTATTAGGCAAGGAGAATATTTGATTCTGTACAGACATAGAAAATAATTCAGAATATAGATAAAAAGCTTATAATCTGCATTTGAGGAATAGATTTAATGCGTTTAGAAATCTCATATGTTGGGAAAGAAAGTGCTAGCTAAGGAATTTCAGAGTGGCAGTGACTTTCAAAATGATACATTTCCTATTCAGAGGCAGATCTGTTCCTAGTTATGATGAAATGACAACTTACTCATCAGTCTTGTCACTTTGAATCTGTCCTTTTATCCATCAGAGAGTGATGGCCTAAGGAAATCAATGACAATGAAATTGCAATTTAGAACTGATTTTATTTTTATTATTAAGAAATTACCCACCCTGTTAATTCAATAAAGAGTAATTAGAGTTTTATATTCCTTTTTTAAAAAATGTCAGAGTCATGGACATCTCAGACATGTCACTTATCTAAATATAAGTCCTTTTGACTGACTGATGCATTTAATTCATTTTGACAAAGTCAAGTAAACTGCCAATCTCCCTTAAATCAGATAATAAAGTATTTATATTCCTTCACTTTTCTGTTACTTGGCACTTGTTTCAATAAACATTACTTTGATGCATATCAATTTTTAATTGAGAAAGATGTCTTAGACATTTTATTGACAAAATGCATGCCTAGTAAATAACAGGAAGCAATGAAATATGTAAAACAGAGGAGGAACTCTGTGATAATTTTATAGTTTTTACCTGGAATTGATCAAGAAATGGTAACTTGGCAATGGTATAATTGATAGTTTGGAATTTATTGGCAATTTTCCATTGAAACAGATGAACTAAATCCATTTAAAATGTATGCTTACAGCAATGAAAACATTGCATGGATTGTTTGCAACTTACAAATAACTAGGTAATGCAGTTTTAAAAAAAAAAAGAGGCTATAGTTAGCCAGTTTTAGAAATGAATCATTTTAAAAGTTATTTTTCTATATTTTTGCATTAAAAAAATGATCAGGATAAAGTATTGATGCAGAAAATTAAAGAGATCTTAAAAACAGATCCCTGAAATAGATTGACCCATATTACTTACCAATGGGGAGTAATAGCATTCAATTTGGCTGAATTATAATTAAAGCACTATACCAATTCCAGCTTTGTTTGGGTACCTAAAAAGTCAACACAACCCCATTTTTGCTAATTTTTCTCATAAGACCTAGTATTTTCTAAGAACTCTGGGTCTCTACCAAATTGGGTTTGTGCTCAATAGCTTGTGAAGTTTATGTCATTCTAAAAGTATTATGTACATAGGTCTATGTGACATTATTATGTTCATCAACTAAAAGAGCATCCCTACAAGAGGATCTACCATACATATTGATGATAGCTCCTTGAGAGCCATCTAGAATTAAATTCTCACCTAAATTTCCTGAATACACAAGAATAATTCTCTGAGTACCACACCTTCTTATGTAGACCTATTTAGTATTTCATCTTAAGAAGCAAAAAGAAGTATTGAAGAAAAAGGAAGAGCAGTAGCAAAATTGAATAAGACATATTTTAGGTGTTTCCCCAGGATATTTCTGCCTCATGAGGACTAGGATCAAGAAAAAATTAAAAAAAAGTTTAACTAGAAACTGATGAAAGTGGAATTGTCCACCATAGATAAAAGTTAAAGAAGATCTTTAGGAAATTAAGAATAAAAGGGAAAGAAACAAAGTGGTATATAGTGGCTCAGAAGAGTCATTGCTAGCATTTTTAATGCTTTAGATAAATAGCATGAAATATATGTTAATG
The DNA here is from genome assembly GCF_028583685.1 of Petaurus breviceps papuanus. Classification (NCBI taxonomy): domain Eukaryota; kingdom Metazoa; phylum Chordata; class Mammalia; order Diprotodontia; family Petauridae; genus Petaurus; species Petaurus breviceps. Next base: position 57,020,420 of record NW_027186304.1, read on the forward strand.
GGGTGGGGGAGGATACAATTCCAGGACACTCTAAAGCTACTATGGAAAAAATTATCATGGGTATGAACAGTTTGTGGGGAGAGTGAGGGAGAAGTAAAAATAACACTTGGAAATCTTAGTGCTTTAACTGGGGAATAACAGAATACTGTTAGGGGAGAGGGAGTGATGAGAAGGGACTGGGCAGGAAAGAAATGATGCCACATACTGCTACCAAGAAGTATAGCTGTCCTTCCTTCTGTAATAGCTAATGAGCATTTTTGGAAAATGTAAGGCTTTCAAAGTACTTTTCTTGTATTTTCTCATCCCATCCTCACAGATCTGTGAGGCAGATGATATTATTATCTCCATTAGTTAAAATAGAAAACTGAGGACATAATTTAACTGACTTGTTTAGCATAATAGAACTAGCAAGTGCCTGCCTCAGGATTTGGACTCAGGTGTTCCTAATCCCAAAATTCTAACCACTGTATATTATTTTAATGATTTATTCTTGCTAAATAACTTCTGAGTTTGGTTGTTCAGCCTTTATGAAGGACTTAAAGTGTTGTCAAAACCCCTTTGATATCCTTGGAGGAAAGCACCCATCACCTTGTCTTAGTTAAAGTAATGTGACGAAGAAATTCTAGGGAATGGAGCATGCACCAAACAGACTACATTTTACTGGTCCTAACTCTCCCCTGAGGAGAGATGACTGGCTCTGAAGCAGTAGAAAACATGATCGCAAACATAGAACATTAGGAAATAAGTAATACAGCTTCTCTGTGTCTATACCCAAGAAATCAGCAAAGAGGACACACATATTATCACACATACCTATCAATAAATCAAAAAGCCTTTACTAAGGGCTTATTATGTGTTAAGTGCTATACTAACCACTGAGGATACAAAGTGATAACATCCTGTACCCTTCTATTGATGGAGACAACATGTACATAAATAGATAGACATAGGGTATGTACAGAGTACAACAAAGTAACTTTAATGGAGAAGGAACTAGGAGCAGGAGCACAAATTCAGAATCAATGTCTGTGTCTGGCCTACCAAATGATTCTCCTCATGTAACCATTGTATTCTCCTTTACCAATTCACCTCCATACTGCATGAAGATGAGTAAATTAATGAAATACTATTTATGTTGCCTCTATTCAAAATTCCCTAAACTAAATTGATTTGGAGAGAGAGACAGACAGACAGACAGAGAGAAAGAGACAGAGAGAATGGTAGAACCTAGGAAAATGAGAGCTGTTTGACAATTCAAAGATAGTGTTTCCTGAATGTGCTGGTGGTCAGAAAACCATGTGGAATTGTAGTATAATGTCACTAATTTGTTCCTCTAAGGTCATATCCTGTTTTGTTCCTTCTGAATAATCTCCAATTACAAGTTGCAAAGATTTCTGGAATATATACATATATATGTATATATATATATATATATATATATATATATATATATATATATATTTTTTTTTTCCCCCCAGAATAGGCTTTACAATAATAAAATGCCATCAAGTTGAAGGTCTCTTTGTATATGGCCTATTTACTCAGAACAGATGCAAAAGTTATTAAGTTTTTAGGTCAAGGGCATGTATGACTGGAAAGATAGGTGAACAGTTATGTAAGAAGAATGACAGTCAATAGATGATTAGTCCAAGTGTTATACTAAGTTAGTAGAATAACAAGAGGAAAGCTTCCATGATCCTACATCACACCTCTTCAAAATACATCTAGAAAAGCATGAAAAGGCATCTCCAAAGACAAGGAAGTATGGAGTAGTTGGTATATCCCTAAGTGAAAGGAATAATCCCTGCCCCACAATCAAATCCTAAATCCTTCAAAGTATCAATATAATGTTTCTTCACAAGAATTCAGAATATCTTACCTAATTTTAAAATTTTATACTCATATCACCCCTAGAAAGGAGAAATACTAGCCATTATTAACCCCATACATTTTGTTGTTTGTTTAAGACTTGATCAATGATTTCTCTGGTGCCAGGGACCCCAGTATAGAAATTTTCTCCCCTAAAGCAAATTGACCCTATATCTATGAATGAGTCTTGAAAAATGCTAAGGACACTAAAAGGTTAAATTATCTGACCATTATCTTCACAACTATGTGTGCCAGAGATAGGATTTATACCTACCTGCCTTTCTATAAACCATTTATATATGTGGAAATGGAGATACACATAAATTAAATAACAAAGTAATTGCTAAATTATAATTTCATGGGACTTCACTAGTCTTCTGCCTCAGTGCTCTTTCCAATGTAACATCCTGAATTGTATCGCAGAACAAAATCAGCTTTGCTAAAGGGGGCAGGTAGCAGGTAAGTGGGGAAAGAGAGGGAAAGAGAGACAGACAGAGAGAGACAGAGAAAGAGATGTGACTGCTATTATACTCTTCTTACTTTTGGAAAGGGCAGGCAATATAAAGAAGACTGTTGTTTCTATAAATGGTAGATCAATAATAAAAAAAGAACACATTAGGCTTACTTAAGATGGAAAAAATGTTCATGTATTCCATATAGTGACATTATGACTTTAAAACTATTGGAGAGACTATATATACATACATAAATACACACAAATAATTGATATGCATATATACATATATATGTATATATCTACATTTAGGTATGTGTGTATGTATATATATATATAATATTTCATTACTATGATTTTTACTACAAATTCTCTATAAACTTATAATATATGAGTAGTATAATAAAACTGAAATTACTTTTAAAAACTCACATTCCTTTTTCTACTTGATCTGTTCAGCATGCAACAATTCATCTTCCATATAACTGTCAAATTGGTATTCTTAAGACAAAGATTTAACCCATAGATCCTATACTCAAAAATCTTTATCATCTCCCCATTTGTTCTAGGAAAAAGGGGGAAACCTACATTTATTTACTATCTACTATGTGCCAAGCACTATGCTAAGTGATTTACAAATGTTATTTTATCCTCCCAACACACTGGGGAGGTAGGCATCATTATTTCCATTTAACGTTTGAGGAAATTAAGGTGAAATAACTTGTTTTGGTTCAAATAACTGATAAATACCTAAGACAAGATTTCAATTAATATCTTACTGACTCTAGGCCCAGAATTCATATGGTCATTCATAGTTAGAACCTTACAAGAACACTAAGAAACAGGTAGTAGATGGATCTTTATCCTGATTTTACAAGTAAAACAACTAACCGTCAGAAGGGTAATGTGATTTTTCATTAGACACAAGGAAGTGATGATCAGGGGAGATATGTGAACCAGATTTTAATACTAATTCAGGAGTATATGAACAATGTCATGTTTTCTCTTACATGAAATTATATCTAGTTTGTTGAATCTAACATAACTTTACCAAAAACAGGTAAAATCTTGGAAAATATGTGCTTTTTTGATGTGCTAGTCATTAAAAAAATACTATATTAACTTTCTATGTTCTATTCCTGATGAAGTCACACAGGCTTTTCTGTATTCAAAAATAATTTTAGATAACCACTTGCCAATTTAATAAGAAGCAGAAGAATTTTGTCAGGAAATCAGACATGAGATTTGTGAACTAGAATGTTCAGAATTCACTTTCTCCCTGTCTTAGAGAAAATCAGAATAAACATACTCTACCAAAGTACTATATTTTAGGAACTTTGCTAAAACCCATGGCTACAATAACAAAGGTGGAACCAATCTGCCTTCAGAGAAATACTGTTCTATCGTGAGTGATATCCTCCAGTTCTTTTTACGCAATGGAAAATATTTCATCTGCATTGGTAACTTTATTTTATCCAGAGGAACCAGGATAACACTTCGTTTTATTGTGTTGTCATTGTTCAATTGTTCAGTCATGCTTGATGCTTTGAGACCCCATGGACGGTAGCATGCCAGGCTTTTATATCCTCCACTAGCTCCTGAAATCTACCCAACATCATGTCCTTGGTTTCCATAATATTATCTATTCATCTGCTCCTCTGTTATTTCCCTTTCCTTTCACCTTCAATCTTTCTTAGCATAAGGGTCTTTTCCAATGAGTCCTGTGTTTTTATTATGGAGTCAAAATATTAAAGTTTCAGCTTCATTATTTGACCTTCCAATGAATAGTCTAAATTAATTTCTTTAAGTATCTACTAATTTGATCTACTTGCTCTACAAGGAATTTTAAAAAGTCTTCAACTCTAAAATTTATTTTTTTAAGAGGAGCAGACATGAACTATTTTTTTCCAATTTACTTACTTATTTTTAGTTTTCAACATTAATTTCCACAAGATCTCATGCCATTTTCTTTTCTGCCCTATTGTTTCTGATCAAGATGTTTCCCATTACAAAAAATACTATCTTAGCTGCTCTTCTATCCAAAGTTATCCTCCTTTGAAATCCAGTTTAGGCTCCACTTCCCTAGAAAACACCTTCTCTCAAAGAATTATATGGTATGGACCATACTTTTGACACCTGATGATTTTTTCCATGTATTTTTTTTCTGAGAGGCAACCTTAGAGTCAAATTAACGTAGGTATCACTCCTGCCTCTGATCTATACGGGCAGTATCACTCTGGACACTCGGCACTGATTTGCTCTCTCAGTACCCTAACAAGTGTCTAAATTAAAGAGGAAGTTTTGAAGTTAATTGATAGAAGGAATTTACTGAGAAGGAGTTCCCTGCACAATGGAATCACAGGTCTAGTCAAAAAGTGAGAATGCCTTTTTCTTTGCTTCATACGTTTAAGTATTAATCATAATAGTAAAGGTAATTTTAAAACAGTTTTGTATTCCCTCAGAACACAACATATAATGGTCACAAAAATAATATTGCTTCCAAGAATGCAGTGGGAGAGTAGGAAGTTAATCTGCTAATAAAATTATTCCCTACATAATTCATTTACAATTCACCAATATTAAAAAGTTATGAAAATATGAGCCCAGCTCTTCCCAAATTATAAAAGTGAGGGATATTGCAAGGCATGTGACTGGGCTCATTGATGTTTTTTATATCCTATTATTACTATTTATTAATGTGAAATATGTCACTGGCAATTACTTAAGACAGTAAAATGCCAGCATAATGAAACTATCTTCTGCTTTTGATTTGATGCTCTTCCTAAATTCCTTGACCAATTTTCCTCTTTTTCATTGCTGTTTGGAATATTACTTCCACTGAAGTAAAGAAAGTGATTATATATCTAGATAAATTTCATTTGATTTACTGATCACTAAACTCCAATCTCAAGAAGAATAAAAAATCAGGATAACATACCAATGTAATAGTATCACATAAAGATTAATTTCAGCAACACAGAATCAGGATTATATATAATTTTCTCTTACAAAAAAAAACAAAGTTTATACTTTTGGGCCTTCTGTATCTTTAACCAAAAACATTGCCATCCAAAAATCAACAGCAAATTATTTCTGTCTCTTTATCATATTTGGTTTTATATTATTTCCCTTTGAGATTTACATTGTCAATTCAATGAAGTAAACTCATATGGTTGTTTGAGAGACAGACTTTGAAAAGGAGGCACCAGAATATTCACTTGCTCTAAGGAAACATTGACTATGAAGGTTCACATTCATATTGCCCTGCTTATAGTATAATTTTTTTGTAAATCTCTCTATTGGTCTCTAAATTTTTTTTAATTATATCACAGAGTGCAATGGAGAAGAGGCATGGTGAATGTGAGAAAGTTGCAACATATAAGCAGTGAGGAACTCTAAAGGGGAAGAACAATAAAAGATGTCATCAAGGAAATATTTAATAGTAATAGGTACTCTGGTCACCTAGGAGGGTAAGAGATGATGGTGAACAGGGTCCTATCTTCCACTAGTATGTTCCCAATAGAAGTCATGAAGGAAGGTCTCCAATTTGTTAGGTAAGTTCCCTTTCTTGAACATCTAGGAGCACATAGGCAAGGGTGGCATAGTAGAAATAAGCATAAATGGATTGTAATCTACACCATTAAAGAACTTGAGTGTATATATATCTCTAAAACTAACGCTCAATTTCTGGTCATTTGGGGACATCATTTCTAGATGACAATCCAGTCTAGCCATGGGTTGGAGGATTCCTTAGAGAGATGTTTGGATTTTTGGCCCATGACATATTTTCCTACTTTGGTCCTTTATCTACACCTCTCAAGATATTTTAATGGAGAATATTTCAAAAAACTAATGACTCTTTGGATATCATAACAAAATTCCTATAAAAGATTGAGGAAATAGAACTGGATTTGGACACAGTGAGCTTGAATCCAACTCCTGCCTCTGACACTTTTTACATGAATGACAATGAACAAATAAATCACTTTATCACTTCCACTTCCATTATCCATAAGATAATAACTACATTACACAACTCAGAGGATATTTGTGACAGTCAAAGTAGTTCATCCATGTAAAGTTTCTTTTAAATATTAAAATTTTTCTTTAAGGAGCAGTGGTTATTGGGCTAGACTTGAATTTAAAAAAAAGTTCTGTTTTCAAATCCTAACAGCACCACAAAACCTCTGACACTAGGTTTTAGTCACAAATGAGTTATGTTTTTTTAACTTCCAGGAGCTTCTATTCCCTCATCAGGAAAGAATTGTATAAGTTTAGATTGGAAGAGAGAAGACTCATAGAAAGATTACGTGCTTTCTTCAAGTGTATGATGGAGAAGTGAGTAGATTTGTTCTATTTGATCTCATAGAGTAGTATCAGGAGTAATCAGTGGAATTATAAAGAAGAAAAATTAGACCCCAAATCAGGGGGAAAAATGAAACTCCCTAACAATGAATTAGTGTTTTCCAGACATAGAATACATTAGTGCAAGAAGTCGTGGGTTCTCTTTCTTTGAAGGTTTGCAATAAAAGTTTTGAAAACCTCCTCTTTTGTTGTGAACATGGCTTTGGCCCAGAAATTGCACTCAATGGCCATTGAGGTTCTATTCAGAGATTCTGTGATCTATACAATAAGAATAACATTACCTGAAGCACCTACCTCATGGATTTGTTCTTTCCAAACAACATATTTTATACAATCATTTTATACATGACAAATCCCTCTATTGATTAATTTTTTTCAAATTCTTATTATGCTACTTAGTATTTTCCCTAACTTCCATGATGCTTGGAATGGAATTTCCTTCATTCTATGACTTTTGCTTTGTGTAATTTTCAAAGAGATGAAAAACAACATGTGTCTTTCAGAAATTATTTAGGAAAAGATCAATACTTCCAAGCACTGAAATCATTTCCTTGGGCTGAAGATCAGTAACAGTGTGAGAAACAGTGTCGCATTGCCAAATAAAGATAAATAACTCTCCCCCTTCATATCTGTAAAGTAGGAAGCTAGTTTACTCATTTTTCAGTCATTTTTGGTTCTTTGTCACCATATTTGGGTTTTTTTTGGCAAGTATATTGGACTGGTTTTCAATTTCTTTCTCCATCTCATTTTACACATGAGGAACTGAGGCAAACATGGTTAACTGACTTACCCATGGTCACAGAGCTAATAAAAGTCTAAGATCAGATTTGAACTAAGGAAGACCCATTTTTCTGATTCCAAGGCCAGCGCTCTGTCCACTGTATGACATAGCAGTGCCAATGGAAAGCTATAGGGCCATTAATCTAGAGTGGGAAGGTGCATAGCAGGTCATCTATTCCTACTACCTCGTTTTACTGATTAGGAAATTGAGACTTGGAGAAATTAATAACTTACACAAGGTTACACAACAACAAATTTTGGATTAAAACCTAGGTCTTCTGACCCTAAAACCAGCACATTCTCCAGCATACCATTTCAGTAATCATCAATTACTCATTATCTAAACACACAACTGCTCAAGGAGTACAGGTAGGAGATGTATTGTAGTGATCACTCAGACTCTTACAACAGAGAAGACAGAACTGTGGTTTTAATAGATCACTAGGGAAACAGAGGTCTTCCATGCCAAATCAACATACACAGCCATTTGTCCTTTCTAGGAGGTACAAATATCTCATGAGGGGCTCTTGTCCCATTGCATTGTTTTAAAGTAGGTAGCATGATAACTTATACTCATTAGGTATAAAATAATTGCTTATTGACTTAGTTCAAAAGAAAAAAAAAAGAAAATGCTGTAGAATCATATCATGCCCCATGTATATATGACTCAATGAATATTCCTCTCTTAGGCAAAGGCCCATGAAGAAGACAAAAGTGCTTTCCGTATCCTTTTCCCACACCTCATGCTCACCTAAACTATAACTCCTGCTCCTGGATCTGGGGTACTTAGTTAATCAATTTAAAAAAAAAACATACATTTTATAACTTTCATTATAATTAGTTTGTTTTAATACTATAATTTGTATTTTATGCATTTTTTCTGCCAGAGTCCATAACACAGAAAAAAAAAAGTTCACAGCCACAGTCATTGACAGAGAATTTTCTACAAATTAGTCCATCTCTAAAAACATTAAAACTTAGACTTTTAAGGCAATTGGAAACAAGTACTTAGGTTGTGTTGCATTGTGAATATAAGGCCAGCCCTGGAGATACAAAAAACTGGATTTAAATCCTGAGGGTCTTACCTCTAAAATAGCAAGGCACCTCAGAGACCATCTAATGAAAGTTTCTCTTTTCTGTAGATGTGTAAACCAGGGCCAACAGATCAGAGATTATTTGCCTAAGGACATAGAAGCAGAAAATATCAGGGTTGTAATTTGAACCTGGGTCCTTTGACTCAAAAGACTATGTTCTTTGCCAGTTTTTCACTAAAAAAATTTTCCCTGAAAGTTCTCTGCATCGTTGTCTGAAATACTTCCTTCCCCTATGTGCACAAAAGTAAACATATACATTTGCGTTTATATGAATATATATGAGAATTGATTTTATATAGATTTATAAATGCACAATAGTAATTATCATGACAGCTAACATTCATACCTTGCTTAAAGGTTCACAAAACATTGCATATGTTACATTATTTGATTTTTGAAACAACCCTATCAATTGGGGGATATGATTATCAGCATTTTACATAAGGAACTAAAGCTCTGAGAATTAAATTATTTGTTCAAAGCCACATGACTAGTACAAATCAGAACCAGGATTAGAAGCAAGGTCATCCCATCTCCAAGACTATGACTTTAGCTATATATAAATATGTGTGTGTGTGTATTCATAGATCTCAAAAGCTATGCATAGGTTAAATATTTTATTTTGGTAGAGGCAAATGTCATCATAATACAAATACTTTAAAATTAGATTTTTCATATCATAATACATGGTCAAGGATGCTCTCAGCATGTCTGCCAATTATAGTAATTTTGAAACATTTGAGAATTCAGTTACTATAGTTCTTGTAGGAAGAGCTAGGAACATGGAAAAAAAAAAACTTTGCCCTTTTGGGGAATCATTAAACTTAAAAAAAAAAAAAACTTCAAGTAGCCCCCTGTGGGGATAGTTATTGGAATACCATAAAAATATTCTCTGTGGAAGACTGTAATTTTCTCAGTTGTTAGAAAAAAAAATGCTGTGATTATGACAAACATCTCTCTTGTCCTGGCACGTGGAATGATGTTATTTTACTCCTGGCAGCAGTCTAATTCTTTAGGCCATCACAGTACAGAAGTAATTTGGAAGAGTTTGGGCTCATTTTTTGAAAAATTTATGTTAAGATGAACATCGATAGCATATATTATTCCTGAATAGAATCCACATTGTGGGAACCTATTACCATGGCAAGCACCTGTACTTAATGATGTGGGTGATTATGGTAAATTATTTGTAAAATTGTTTTGTCTTTTTACTTTGCATATTTTTTCTATAATTGATTCCCTGATCAGCTGAAGGCTTGGCTAATGTTTCCTATCATATTTTGGTAATTAAAATGCTTCATAATCTTCAAAGAATTTAACTAGGTTTCTGTTCATTTCATTTTTGTAAACACCATATTACATAATAATTTAGAATTTTCCTGATATTTTTTACATATTTATTAGACAAAGAACAGTCCCATTTAAGCGTGACTCTATTATTGTCATGCTCATTTTGTAGACAAAATATCAAAATATATAGGGATTTTGGTAATTTAAAGACATATCCTGCTCCATTGTCCCCAGAGTTCGAGTCCCTGGTAGTTTTACAGTCGTGTAAGTTTGTGGTTTGCTTATTCGTTTTTTCATGACAAAGATTCTAAATTTTATTTACATGGACTTGGCCAAAATAGAATGGGGAACCTATACTGTACCATCATGGTCTCTAACACTATATCAAAAAGTGTCTTTCATCACCTTCTCCTTCAAATATGTTTTGTTCTGTTTTGTTTTTCTGGCATAAAGGAAAAAGGGAGGGGGAAATGAACACAGAGGTAATAAAGGCATAGGATCAGGGTCCAGAGACTCAAGACCCCCAATACTCTTCTATCCTATGATCTCAAAGCACTTACCAATATTCAGGGGTTTGAGGGCCAGGGGATAGTTAGGTGATATCCCTGTCCCCTTTTTAAAGAGGTATGCTCATTGTTATTCAGCATCAAGACTTGTGCATGCCAGCTACTTCCTTTCCACCCCTAAACCAGCAAACCCCCATTCTCTTTGGGGTACATGGATCTGTTACTAGAATATAGGACTCTGACTCTGGTGACATCCCTGAGGGGCAGGGAAAAATATTAGCACTTTCTGGAACAAACCCTGGTTCCCAGGGGTGGGTCAAAGGCACTGTTCACATGAGACCTAGACAAGCACCTTGTGGTCTTGAGCCAGTGAAAAATGTTTTTATGACTATGTGGGAAGAGTAATAGAGGGTAAGTAAAGGGGAGGGTTACAAACATTTTGTGCTGGGGCATTAAGTAGTCAACAGCAACCTCTGTGGATATTAAGAATTACCCTCTCAGGGAGGCCAGGTGGCTCAGCAAGTAAGAGCACCGGCTCCAGTGTCAGGATGACCTGGGGATCAAATCTGGGTTCAGATACTCAGTACCACACCCAGAAAAAACTGGCTGTGTAACCTTGAGAAAGTTACTTAACCCATATTGCTTAAAAAAAATTACCCTCTGTCCCTTTTAATTCCAATCCTTAATTAATATTTGTAAGTAATTTATCCTAGGTTCAAATTTTCAACTTCATTCTAGTAAGCTAAATGTGTCCGTGAGACTACTGGCTTTTTTATAGTTTCTGACTCTTTATCCATTGTTACATGCCACCACTATTGGATATTCACTCTCTCCTGCAGAAAACTGCATTGCCTTCCAACACTGGACCACACTCTCTATCTACAGTACTGATATCTAAAGTCTTCTCTGGCAGAAATACCCCCACTTTGTTTCTATGTCCTAGAATAGTGATCCTTTACCCTCCCCAGACAGGCAGAAATTTCTCCTTGTGCACAAACAGTATTCAGAAAAGGATTATGTGCTGAGTGAATAGTAAAGCAGTAGGTCTTAAAGAGACTGACTGACCACTACACTTTCCCTCCTCTGTTTGTAAATATCGAAATTTCCAGCATTTCATTATGGAAAGGAAAATAAAGGTTCATTTATGAGACAGATGGGAAGTGTTTTGAGAGAGCTGTGATAAAGCAGCTGGGGTGTGGTCATAATTAGACACAAAAATATTCCACAATAAACTGAGGGGGGCTGGGGTTGAATGTCTCTTGAAAAGTTAACACAATCAATCAGGTCATCCCATGACTTGTTCCGTTAATAATAAGTTATAGAGAATATGGGAAAGAGTGGAGGCAGTCAGGGATGGAATTGGGAAACCAAAATAAAAGGCAAAATTGCTTAAATTCTGGGTTTAGATTGTCACACCACAACTTTCTCCCCCTAGTATTTGAAGTATCTTGAACAACAAAAAGACAAGGAGTGTATAGTAACAGGAGTTATGTATTTGGAAAAGTTAGGAAGCTCTCAAAGGCACCAAACAAATTAGAGGAGGTCAGTGTGTAGGTGTGCATGTGTGGATGAGCAATTGGGAAGGGATCAACTCATGGGAAGTGATGAGAGCCCATCAATCTCTCAAAGACTCTATTATAATTCCCACACATAGCAATCAAGGTCTGTAACTGAGCCTCTCCACTGACAAAACCCATGGCAGTAAGCTGCTCTAGCTTTCAGTGAAATCTAATCACTGGTTCTGTACCTGTGAGTTTCCTCCTTCTGCCAAAAACTGAATCATCAATTGCATCAGCTGTTGCTGAAGGTTGGTAGTGCCCCATTATGGAGAGGTACTACTGGTGTGGATGGAGAAGGGATAGGGAACATTGGCCTGCTGCTAACCTCCTGGAGATGGAGGTGGGATCCAGGGAACTGCAAAGCCTTGGTGCCTCTGCCTACAGTGCGTGAAGCCCCTGTTAGAACTGTAGTAGTGTAACAGTAATGGAATTTAAAGATACCCCTGTATTGGCTTGGTTTTTGGGTTGAATGTTAAAACCCAGAGTGCCTTGTAGAGAGAGAGAGAAGGAGAAAGAGAGAGAGAGAGAGAGAGAGAGAGAGAGAGAGAGAGAGAGAGAGAAAGGATTGCTGAGGGCCAGTTTGAGCTGCGCAGGACTTTTGAGAGCTGCCACCTGGAGCTGCCAAGGACCGAGGAGACATGGCTGTGATACTGGAACTTTGCCTGTCTGTTTTGGTGTGGTTTTGCCAGGTTCACCCACCGGTGAAGGACAGTGCTCTTGTTGCAGAGGTCCTGGAACCTTGCTCTTGGTTCAGGAGTCCTGAGACTGTTTGCAGACAGAGAGCATATTGTGTCCACTGGTGGAGCACAGTGCTGTTGTTTTAGAGGTCCTGGAAACTTGCTGTTGGTTCAGAAGCCCTGAAGAAGGATTTTCTTGTTGTATGTTTACAGAAATCCTTGAGGAGAGTACTGCTAATGTTTTCAGGGGTCCTAGGACTGTTCTCCAGGCAAAGATTGACTTAGTGAGGACACTGGCAATGTATCTTGTGGCTTTGTTAAGCTTTGTCTCCCCAGGAACAGAGATTACTGAGAACTTGCTTCAGGCCAAGATAAAGAAGAGACCTCTCTTCGGGTAATAAATGCTGTGATGACAACTTAACCTTGTTGTAGCTAGGGGTAGATGACCTTTGTGCTCTCTACTGCCCCTTTTGAGAAGGTCCTTTAATTAACTGATGATAATTGTAATTCAGTTGTGATACAGGGGTGGAAAACTTTTCACTCTTTTGTGCTCTGTAACTGACCAAATGAATGTACTTTGTTTATAATTGGAAACTAATCTCAATTTGAGAAGAGGGTCTTCGGGATTGAATAAATGAATGTATTTCCCAGGGGTGGAGCAGTACTTGGAAGAAGGACTTTGTGTGGAGTAGTACTTGGAAATCATTGAATTACACTTGGTCAATGCTGTATTTTGATTTTCTTTGTTCTTAATTTGTCACTGAATAAAATGGAGAGTAGCTATGCTGGTATTTTGAACCTTGAAAGTTGCCTTTGCTTGGCATTATAAGTAGGGGCTACATAGCCCAGGAGTTGCTGGGAAGGTATACTGAATCTGGGTTTTCAGATGCTATAGAAAGACTGGGAGTTTGAGATTGAGTTGCTCCTGCACCTGGGGTCTTCCTGGCAAATAAAGAGACCTTCATCATAACCTGAGCTGTGAAGTCAGGGTTCTGGGCAAGGGTCTGCTTCATACTTAATATGTATGGGGCTGAAACTATGTTTTGCCTAAACTGGGATTCTTGGAGATTTGCTCTAAAAGTCCCTGCATCTCAGGGCTATTATATCCTTACTGCAGACTATCTACAGCAATCGCAAAAGGAGACTGTGGGTGCCATGGACTTGGCTGGTTCTCCTCAGTAGGCTGTAGGGGCTGAAAGGTTCAAGTGGTTGAGGAGTGACACCTAGTTCTCAGTCCAGAGAGCTTCCAAGGATCCCAGGGTGGAGCTACTGTCAGAGTTTCCCACCAGTGATGACAAGAGATTGTTGCCAAAATTCGATAACAGCACTGAACAAGGTTTCATGGATATCTAAAAGCATGTGGCACAAGGCACTATATCCCCCAGGAATGCTCTCTAGGTTAATCAGGACTGGGTTCTTGTTGTAATTAACCTCTTAAATTATATAGGGGTTTTATCTGTTTCCATGTACTGCCTCTGGGTTATTGAGCACGCTTCTCTCCATAACTTGCTACATTTTTGGTTTGGCCATGATAATGTTGTGCATCAGGGCTGGACATCCTATCTTGGACAAGGGAGCTCTCCATGATCTGGGATAACACCTCAGATTTGAAAATCAGCTGTCTCTGCATCTGCTGCTTTAATTGGCAGAGCCAAGGCCTAGGCTGCCCAAGCCTAGCATGCCCTAAAGCCAGAGAGTATGGAAGGGTGCAGGATCATGAGGAAGTCCATTTCCAGACCTAGGGCTAAACCACCTCTAGCAGCATCAGGACCAGTGCTGGTTGATGTGCATAACTGAGCAGGGGCAGTAGTCCAGCTTCCCAGACACACAGGGCCTTTGTTCAAACAATGCAAGACATTTTTCTCACAGTTACCATAATTAAATTTTCATTACAAGTTAGACATTGGCACCATAACTGAATACAAAAAGATCCAAAATTGAGTCACAAGATGGAATCAGTGTGGTTCACTCATCAATTCCCTGAATCCTCTCAATTTTATAATTACTGTTGTTCATTGTTCATTGTTCAGACATCCTTGACTCTGAATTCATGTGTTTGGGATATGACTTAATATATAACTTAATATAACTTCATGTTCTTAAGTTCTACACATGTTTTATCAACCTCTTCCTCTTTGCTTAATTTTTGTACTTTTGGAGTTTGTGTATTTTCCTTTATTTTTGAGAAGGCTTCACCCTGAACTTTAAATTTTTCATTAGCAGCTAGCTATTCCTGCTGAGAGAGATCCTCAATCTTGAATTCCCCAAGGGACTATGTAGGTATCTGAAACTGGGCTCTTGTAGATTTCTGGCTTTGTGATGACAACGAAGATAATCTTAGATTTCCACATATTGAATGGTAACCTCTGTCACTTCTCAAAGTCCCAGTTTCAATGTAGTCTTTTGTGCCTCCTTTTCATTTAGACTTGATTTTGCTTGACAGATCAATTCCTCATTCATCTCAGCAGCTGCTGTCAGTTGGACCTGCTTAGTATTTGCCTTGTAGAATGTGGTTCCTCACTCTTCTGTACTGATTCAGCATTGTCAGATTCTATTCCAGACTCTTTATCAGCCCAGGGCTGTCAACTCTTGCTCTATGACTGTGACATTTTTTGATGCTTCCCAGACATTTTGGGATTGGAAAAAGGATCCAAGATGGCTGCTCTCCCAAACGCTCTTCATCCCAGCATCTTTCCTGAGTTGATTGCTTTTTTTAATTTACCCAATGTATAGCTTACTTTGGGTGTGTATACAAGCATACATATTTACATATGTCTATGAATATGTATGTAATGTGGGTCCATGTACACACATACTGAGTATGATGTGTTTATACATATATGGATGAATGTATTTGCATGTTTTTATGTTGTCTCCCCCATTATATCATCAGCTATCTGAAGGCAGGGACTATTTTTTTCTTGTCTCTTTTTATATTCCTAGTGCTTAGGAAATTTTTTGGCATATGGTAGGTGCTTAATGAAAGTTGATTGATTGATATACTTCCCCTCAATCTTCCAGTGTATTTCTTTTCCTCTCATTTTCAGTTTTTGCTCTTAAGATCTTCAAGAAATAACAGAACCATTCATAGGCCTGTCTAATTGGACTCCCACTACGTTCCCTGATTATATTAAGGTACAAAGGGATAAGTGTATCATCTCTTCTTTTTAGAATGCTACTTGATTAGTACTTTATCATCTTCATTAATATGTGCCTTTTTATATTTCTCTTTGCTCCTATGTTTGAACAATAATTTTTAAGGGATCTCTAGTCTTTTAATCAGAATATTTGGAAGTCATCTATTTCAAAAATCCATATTTTCCTCTATAGCAATATGTTCAGTATTACTCTGTAAATTGTTTTGATTATAAGCACAAGTCCATTACCTTGTGGCAAGTTACAAGTTCTCTACTCCTTAATAGTAGTGACAGTTAAATTATGAATGATCCTAACTTTATCTCTTTAGTACTTGAATTCTTTCTTTCTGACTTCTTGTATTATTTTTCTTTTACCTAGAAAATCTAGATTTTGGCTATAATGTACCAGAGAGTTTTTATTTTGTGGTTTCGTTAGAGAAATGATTGATAGATTGTTTATATTTCTACTTTGCCCTCTGGTTCTATAAATATTTGAGCAATTTTTTTAAGATTAAAAAAATGAGATACTTTTTTTGTTCATGTATTCAAATAGCAAAATTCTTAATTTTTCTCCTCTGTTTTCCAAGTCAGTTGTTATAGCAAAGAAGTAGTCTTTTTCAGCTAGTAAACTTCCTTATAATATTTCTTATTGTTTCATGTCAAATTGGTATTGGATTTGATCTATTATAATTTTCAGGTAGAATTTTGCTTGGATAAACTTGCATACCTCTTGTGACAAGCCATTAATAATCTTTTCAGTTCTTTTAAACATAGCTCCCATTTCTTTTTCATTTTTCCCTCAATTTTATCTCATTTTATATAAATTTAAATATATGTATACATAATAGCTCTTTATAGTGTAATGATTTTATTGTTCTAGTTTCTTTGCCAATTTTTACACCCTACTTCAAGACTGAAGACTTGATATTAGAGTTTGACTCTGTGTCTCTTCTATGGAGAAGAGTTGGTTTGATCCTGTTGCTGCTTTGGGGAGGTGGGGATATTGAGTGTTGTGTTAAACCAAGATGTCAGGGACAGCTCAATGATACTGAAGAGGTCTGATGCAGGGAAAAGTCTAACTGCACACACACGCACACACACACATTCTTACAAAATTTATTCAACCTACATGACTATCTTTTTTTTTTACTTTTTTCTATTCTAGTGATACCAGAATCATCAAAAAGTCTAAATCTTTACTCTCTTTTCAGAAGTTTTTCCTAGTATCAACTCTAAATCTTACTCCCTGAAACTTCTGCCCATTATTTCTCCTTATGCTAATTTTGCTCAGTGTCACTTCATAGAAATCTTTTCTTCTTTTTTCTTAATTCCTCATATTAATCTCTCATTTTCCTAAGCCTAATAATATTGCCTTATACTTATATAAATAATTTATTCAGTCATTCTTCGATTGTTAAAGAAACACTTTCTTTCCAATACTTGAAACCCATAAATGCTGTTATGAATATATCAGTCCATATGCCCAGGAATGGTAACACTAGATCAAACCATGTAAATAGTTTCAATTTTTTTTTTTTTGTGATCTGAGTCAGCAGAACGTGGAACCATTAATGCACAGAAGTTTCAAGGAGGAAGATTTAAGGAGGATGCAAGGAAAAAACTTCCTAACAATTAGAACTACCTCATAGTGGAAATGCATGTGTGGGGAGGTAGTGAGTTTCTTCTCACTTCTCACTATTTCTAATGGAGTTTGGGTGATTACTGTAGATAGAATTCGTGATCAGGTATAGTGTGCATTAATCACTATTGGTGGTGCTTGAGGACAGAAACCATTTCATTTTTTTGTCTGTTTTTGTATTGCTTGAACAATGTTTAACACATTGCAGTTGTTTAATAAAGGCTTGTTGATAAATTTATTACTGGTAATAGATTAATTTATAGGACATCTTAAGATTTATAAAGTGAGGTACATGTAATTTCTTATTTGTTACTGAAAGAAATCATGTAATATATGAAAGACCTTCTTAATCTTATATTATAGATGCAGAAATGTAAGTTCAGAAAGTTTTCCAATATTTAACCATGTCCATGGAGTCAATAAGTGTCAAAGATGAGAATTGAAATATCAAATAAAGCATTTATGCTGCTAGACCATAAAGCCTCTGTCCTCTCTTATGTGCAAGGTACTCTGAGATATCAGAGGTACGGTTTTTGGCTTTATGATAATCGCTATCTATCTGGACATAAAGGCATGGCGATTTATGAAATAACATTACTAAATGAAGACTACTTACAACTTGTGTTATACAGATTCAAAAGAGGGGACAATGATGATATTTGGAAGGGGATATCTGAGAATGCTATGCAGAGATATTAAAATTTGCCTTCATCTTCAAAGAATGGATAGGACATTAATAAGGTGGAAGGAAGGTAAGGGGAAAAGACAGAAACAAAGACACAATGATATGAATCAGATGAAGTAACATGCTATGCTTGGAGAAATGACCAGACCAATTTTGCAGAAGAATGAGCTTTGTGTAGGGAGAAATGCAAAAAAATTTGGAAAATTTTTAAGTTCAGATCTGAATCAATTTATTCTAGATTAAAATTCTGGAAACTTTAGTGGATTTGTGATACTTATCGTAACATACATTCTATCCAGAGATGCAGATTATCACCTCACTTTGCCTTCTCATTCTATATCAGATGTTCTTGGGGGATCCCAGGAGACATATGGATATATTTTAAGGGATTCATGAATTTTATTACATTCTTATTTTCGTTAACAACTACTGAAATTTAGCCTTTTTCAATTATGAAAGTTGGCAAGAAATATTGTGAGAAGTAGTGCAACATGTTTTGCAAGACCGTCAAAGCGATCCAGGACAGAGAGACAGAGAGACAGAGACAGAGAGAGAGAGAGAGAGAGAGAGAGAGAGAGAGAGAGAGCATGGCATATAGATTAGTCTTACAAATACCTTAATGTAAGTCCTAGGTAAACAATTCACACAAAACTCTTATTTATTTATTTATTTTGTATTTCAGGGATACCAACGTAGAATTCAGGCTGATTATGTTGTCTGTGCCCATTTCATCCTACAAAACAGGTCTACTTCCTATTCTATTAACACTATATTGAATGGTGGAATAGAGTTGTGATGGAAAGTATGCTGCATTTGGAATAATAAGATTGAATTTGGGTGCTGCTTCTGTCACTGCTTATCTACGTGAATTCACATAAATCATTTCACCTCAGTTTTTTTTTAATCTACAAAATGAAGGTCTTAGACTAGATGACCTCTCAGGTAATTTTCCAACACTAAATCTATGAGTTTATATTTTTCATTGCATTTCTCATGCAAAAGTCATGATTGGAAATGTGTCATAGTGGATTTATACAAACCATACAAGATTCTATATTTTTCTTAAATCCAATTGTAATTCTTCCAGAACAGTGGTTTTCCAATGTTGTAGCAATGTTACCTTAGCAGAATATATGAATTAACTGGATGATCTTTTGTTTCAAAGTTAGAAAGTTTGAATCATCTTAACGATAAACCCATTTCTGAAATGCAATCCAGCTTCAACTTCTTCTTGGTCTGGGCACAATCTATTGTGAATTTGAAGTACCAACTCTAGTCACATGCATTTTTCAAGTAGTTTATGGCTAACTTTATGGTTTGTATATCATAATCCTTAGAAATATAAATATTTTTCTTTCACTTTGTTCATTCAGTGAGAATAATTAGTTTGATCTTGCATTATTGTGGCTGACACAATACTAACCCAAAATATTCATATTTTAAAACCACAGTAAACTAAGAATGCCCTGTACCAAAAAGAAATATTTTGGGGACACAATAAGAAACACAGAGTGGTCTAAAAACCAGATTCTCATCCAATAAGAATTTCTGTTTACATTCTCTTTTCTATATCTCTCTGACAGCTTGACTTGTTGAATGGATGCCAAGGCAATGCATGATTTGCTCCAGCAGACATTTTCTGAATCAGGTGATATTGAAGTGCAATGTGTAGCAAGAATAAAAAAAGATGACTACAGAGAGATGATTTTTGAGGTCTAGTAATTTGGAAAATATTTTAAGGGTATGTTTGCATAGGTTGTGGTTTAACACTTTATTTTGAAATATTTCCAATGACACCATTTTTACTCACCTAGTTCTATTTAGTTTATTTCTAGGTTCTATATAAGGCTTCCAAAATTAATTCGTGAAAAATTTGATATACATGATTAATCCATTGCATAGGGAAGAATAATAAATAAATAACTGAATCAAGATTCTTTTGGGGCTTTATGACAGTGTTAACATTATAGAACCATTGACTTTGTCAGAAACTTTGTTATAAAATCTAAGCTGTGTGGATATTCAAATACATTGTTATTTGCTCATTAGATGAATACCTTAAACAAATGTTTAATTGACAATTGAATACATTCCTAATGTTCTTTGTGCTTGCTTCCTTCAGATGTGTCAGTACTTCATCTCTCTCCATGCATCATTTGTGTCTACATGATACATTTAGAAATTATGAACATATAATTACCAAGTAATTTTATTTATGTTTAATCACAGAAGGCTAGTTCCAGTCTGCAGAGTAGCTCAAAATATAACTATTACAATTTCTAACCCCCCCCACCCCAAACCAATCGTTATTAGCTGCCTCTTATGTCTTTCTTTATATCCATTAATATCAGTTATTATTTGACTTTATGTCTTGGATGTCTCTAGTTTGGATTGCAAAGTACTCTGGTTAGATGGTATTTTGAAAAGCAAACCATCTTTCTTTCTCATTGTAATTATTATTCATTGTTATTAAAGACATTAAAATGAAGCCTATCATTTTCAGATGTAAAAGATTATTTTCTGTTACATTAAATATATGTATTCATTACTAAAGTTTGAATATGCATTCAAGTAACTGCTTGTAGGAAGATTACATTACTAGATGTTTGCTAGAATAGCTTTTTCATAAGTAGACAGGTCAAAAATATTGGGTGAAAGGATTCTTTTCTTTCCCAAATATACTTTTCCCAACTGATAGGAATATTGAGTACCTCAGCTGTTCACAATAATATTTTTTTCTGGTAACATGTTGTTGTTATTAATACTGCTTTCATTGCCTATTTTACATAGCATTGGCTAGATTAAAAATTTAAATATTGTTTAAGTGTTTATGCAATATGTATACTTGCATGTATACAAGAATAAACAGAAAAATATGCATGTATACATACACACACATTATTATATTTATATACATATGTATTTATACAGATTTGTCAGTGACTCAATTTCCTGTTTAAGTCAATTTTTATTGTGTATTAATCCCTTATACCAGACAGCATTAAAACAATGATTCAATTTTCAAAAAAAAATTTTCAAAACCATGGCATATGGCGGAAAGAAAAATAGGTTTGATGTGAGAGTTAAAATCTTATCTTAGATCTGCCACTTAATTTCATTTGAATCTTAGACATTTGTTTTTAACTTCACATATAAAATAAGGTTGAAAGATGGGCAAGGAGGTTCATTGGATATTTTACACAAATCTCTCTGATGGGTAATGCCAGATAAAACAATTATGAACTAGAAATAAAGATGAATTTTCTAGATGAAGAAAACAAAACTAAATAAAGTAAGAACCTCATGAAATAGCAACCTACAAGAAAAACACTTAGAGTTCTCATTCAGCCCAACTTATACCATTAGCTGGAGTAAACACTGAAATAAATATCACAAGCTTATGCCTCAGACTTCAATGTGGTGCACTGTGCCTGCAAATGAATTAGTCTTAAACTCCTTCTTGTACATATCTTATTACAAGAGGAAGACAAGGACTATGCCCAATCACACAAAGA
This sequence comes from Petaurus breviceps papuanus, assembly GCF_028583685.1. Taxonomy (NCBI): domain Eukaryota; kingdom Metazoa; phylum Chordata; class Mammalia; order Diprotodontia; family Petauridae; genus Petaurus; species Petaurus breviceps. Next base: position 57,041,990 of record NW_027186304.1, read on the forward strand.
AAAAGAAGAATTACTGAAAGGGTGGAGCAGAAGACATAGAACACTGAATCTGGTAGAGGGGAAAGAACTCTTGGCAAAGAGAGAAAAAATAAGTAGGCAAAAAACATCCTCAAAACAGAAGAAAAGACCTGGGTTACCTCCTTTCACTGAATAATTTATTCAGAGCTGGGACTTGAGCCTCCAGACAATCCACAATGAAGATTTTGAAGACATCCCACCTCAGGCAGTTGTACCACAATGAAAAGGGGAAGAAACAAAAAGGTTAAAATATGAACTGAGACATTTATCTAGGAATTCAAGAGAAGGCTTAAAAATCAAAAGTTCAAAAAGAAAAACAATTCTAAGTATAAACTTTGCTTTTAAGCAGATAATTTAATAGATCCACTCAAAAAGAAAGGAGAGAAAATACATTAAAAAAAAACTAAAGAAAGAACAGAGTGAATCAATGAACCAACAAATATTTCTTAAGTGCCTAGTATAAGGCAGGGACCAGAGTAAGTTTTGAAACAAGTAAAAAATTAAATTATCCCTAGTTCGAAGATATTTATATAAACAAGATTCTTTTTTCTAGAAAGGAAAAATAACCAGAGATCTCTCTCTCTCTGAAGTTGGATAGCATTTTTCATCATGGGTTTTTTGGAATGGACTTAGATCTTTCTATTGATCAAAGTAGCCAGTTCTTTTCTGGTTAATCATCGTTATAATGTCGCTGTTACCATATACAATGCTCTCTTCATTCTGTTCACTTCACTTTACGTGAGTTGATATGAGCCTTCCCAGTTGTTTTCTTCAAACAATACTACTTCTCATTTATTATACTTCAAAAGAATTTCGTTATAATTATATACCACAATGTTTGGTCATTCCTCAATTGATGGGCATTCCTTCAATTTCCAATTCTTTGCAACTGCAAAAAACTGTTATGAATATTTTTGTACATATAGTTCATACCCCCCACACTTTATTTGTACTCTTGGTAGTTCAGGACTAGTAGTGGTATTACTGGATCAAAGGGCATATGCAATTTTGTAACCATTTGGGTTCTCCAGAATGGTTGGAGCTACTCAAAACACCCACAGTGCATTAATGTTCCTATTTTTTCACTCCCCTCCAGTATTTCTCATTTTTCTCTTATGTTAGAAAATCAGGTAGAGGAGAATTGTGTAATGGAATGTACATTTTTAAGATCTTCCCTGCCCCTAGGCTTAAGTGCACCTGGAGCCTGTGGTGGCAGGCTTATTTTTCAGGAGATACTTTGTGTTTGGGCAGTGGAGTCAAGAGGGTTATTACATTCTCTGAGCCAGGAGAAGGCTGTATAAACCCTTTTGTGGGACTTTGTTTTGGGGCTCACTTTGAGAAGTGTTGTGTGATTTGACCAGATGAGACTCTGGGCAGCCAGAGAGAGAGCCCCCTGGCTTTGAAAATGTTGATGTTGGTGCTTCCCTCTCTGGTAACTGTGATTTGGTATGGATGTAATGGTTGGACAGTTGGAGGCCTGTCTGCTTGAAATGTTTCTGTTTGTATACTCTGAAGTTTGGAGTGCTGACCTTTTCCCCCTGAACTAGGTAAATGATATGTTTGATTGATTAAAGCAAGATTGTTTACCCATTTTGAGTTGCTTTTCCTTTAGAAAAGCAGAACTAAGAACCTGTGTTTGGCAGCCACCCTGGGGACACTGGGGTGCTTACTGTTACAAGGTGGTACTTCAGAGTTGTTTTAATTTGCATTCCTCTAATCAATAGTAGTTTAGAGCATTTTTATATGCTTATTGATAGCTTTGATTTCTTCTTCAGGCCATTTTACCTGTTAAAACATTTGACCATTTATGATTTGGGGAATGGCTCTTCCTTTGTAGATTTGGCTTTAATGGAATTGGTGAAAACAAACCAAAAAAAAAAAAAAAAACAGAGGCCCATGGCTTGTGAGCAGTTAGGATATTCTCAGAACCAGATACTAGTTCAGGAAAGGTTACCAACATTCAAAGTGGCAAGTGGACATTGAAACAGCCCTTAGGATTAAACAGGAATCATTATAAGGGCAGGGGACAATACTGCACCTCCTGATGTGTTACATAGACTACTTACAAAAGAAACTGTTTCAATTAGACATTGCATCTTTCATGATTTGATATTTTAAAGAACATGGCACTAATAAAATTAGGGAGGAAAGTACAAGACTTCCAAATGCAAAAACTCAGATGAATTAAAATTTGGTAAACCAGAAATGCTACTCTAATTATAGCCATTGAGAAAAAAATGTAAACAGCATGTAAAATGCTAAATAAACTAGAAAGAGAAAAGACATAATGAGTATATCAAAGCAAAGTACTGTGCTTCTTGAAAAGGGTCACCACACAAAAAAAGTGTTATTTAAATCAAGAACTAGAGGAGGAGATGGAGAGATTTTTAACCATGTCTGTATTGAAGTAAGGTGGAAATAAAGAATCTACACCATAGCATGCCTTTACAAAAGTAGACAATGTGATGGACCACAGAGAAATTAAAAAGCTATATATTTTTTAAAAGTTGAAGTACCAAAAACATCTGCTACCCAAAAACATCAGAGAAAAATGTCCTGAGCCTTGGAAAACACTAATTTTAGGAAGAAACTTAACCAGGAAACAAAAATAAAGTAGACAAGTTTTTAGAAAGAACTAAAATAAGCTATCATAAAATGAAAAGGAGAAAATTTTCAGAAAGTATGATAAAACATTTTAAAGATGGTAAAGAGATTAATAAAAAATGAAGATGAAGAGGCAATTGGAATTGGCTAGGATTGATTTACTGATTATTTGCAGTTGTCAATAAAATGTTTCAAACAATTTGGTAAAAGACACCCATCAAAATTTAATATAAATCCATATAAGAAAATACTTTTGGCTTCCTAAAAATTGAGGTTTATGTGACTATGGAGGCTAGTTCATAATATTATAGTCAAAAGAACATGAGTCACCTAAACATAAGGATACAAAATCACTCCAAGTATTTCCTCTACTCTGAAAATATTGTTTTAATTTATCAAATTTTCTTTGTAATGAAATTTAGATTTGTGCTTATCAAAAACACCAGGACAGATGTACATGATTTAAAATCCTGTTATCTATATAATTGTTCCTGACCTATAAAGATTATCTTGAGATGTCCCACAAATTTATAACTGGATAATTTACTTTAAATATATTACCAATTTCCTGACTCTTTTTGTTCCTTGATATTTTAAAGAATAATTTTGTGAGCCCTCTATTCCACTTGGACAAATGGTCTGCAGCCAAGAGAACAGGAATTTGACTTATAAGCAGGACAAGAAAGCTTAAACAAGCTACCATTCTTAATTAACAATGAAGTTGATGAATATCTACTAATTTTTTCTCTTTTTAGGTCAGCTCTTATATTACCTGATAATATCCGTGAGAGAACATTGACTCCAATTATATAAAGGAGGAGTCATTATTCTTTACAATGCATAATTTACTGATGGAAACAGAGACAAAAAGAGAGACAGTGTGTAAGACAGACAAAGAGATATAATACTGAGACAGAGAGAGATAGGAGAGACACAGAGATACAGAAACAAAGAGGGGAGAGGGAAAGGGAGAGAGATGGAGAAACTTAAAAAAAGATCTTTTCAGTCAAAAAAGGAAAGTTTCATGTAATACTTTTCTATATCTGCATTAATGGAAATGAACAATAATCTAAATTTTAAAGACAAAATTATTCCTATTAAAGCATTTCACATATTTAAATATGCAAAATTTCTTAGACAAAGGCATGTCCCAGGCTCAAGAGCTCACATTCAACTGCAGGGAAAGCAACATTTATCTAGACATGTAAATATAATGCAATTTCCAATGGGGAGGAATGAAAAATTATATGAATCAAAAAAGGCTTCATGTATAAAGTGGCACATAAGCTTATTCAAGTAAAATTACACTTCATAACTTATGTTAATGATAATTAAATTAATAGACGAGTAAATAATATACAAATCCATCTACATGAAATCTCACCAGAATAAGAGACATGGGTTGGAGGAAAGAACAACAGTTATAAATCTAAAAAAATAATGTAAGGACTCCATTAAAGTATTCCAGGAATTCCAATAGAGTGGAAGAAATGGATTTTTAAATATTATTTATTTATTTAACATTTCTTTTGAAAGTTTGATTTCCAATTTGTCTCCCTCCCACCCTCCCCGACTCATTTTGAAGGGAAGAAATGTGATATTAATGATCCATGCAACACATTTTTTATTGCTAGCCATGTGAAAAAAAAGAAGAAAATGACAAATGTATGCTGCCATTTACATTCAGACTCTAGCAGTTCTTTTTCTGGGGGTGGATAGTGTTCAAGAGTCCTTTGGAATTTTCTTGGATCTTTGCATTGCTTAGAATAACTAAATCATTTACTACTGATCATTGTGCATTTTTGCTGTTGCTGTGTACAATGGTCTGTCTCCTGGTTCTGTTCATATCACTTTGCATCAATTCATGTAAATCTCTTCTGTTCTTATAGCCCAATAGCTCTCCATCATAATTATAAAAGAGCACTTGTTCAGTCATTCCATAATTGATGGATGTGTTGTCAATTTCTAATTTTTTGCCAACACAAAAAGAGCTGCTATAAGTATTTTTGTGCAAAGTAAAAAAGTATTTTTGTGAAAAGAGGTCCTTTTCCTCTTTCTTGATCTCTTCAGTATACAGACTTAGTAGTGTCAGTGCTAGGTCAAACTATAAACAGTTTTATAGACCTTTGGGTATAACTCCTTTTTTTTCTACTGAATGGTTAAATGAGTTCAGAGTTCCATCAATACTACATTAAGGGGGCAGCTAGTGGCACAGTGAGTAAAAGCACAGGCCCCGGTGTCGGAAGGACCTGGGATCGATTCCAGCCTCAGATGCTTAACATCCACACAAAATAACTGGCCATGTAACCTTGAAGCAAGTTACTTAACCCCATTTGCTTTAAAAAAAATTGCGCGTAAAGGTCACAATTTTTACACATCCCCTAAAACATTTGTTATTTTATTTTCCTGTCATATTAGTTAATGTTATATATGTGAGGTGATATCTCAGAATTGTTTTAATTTGCATGTATTCAGTCAATAGTTATTTAGAATTTTTTTCCATTTTAATAAAGTCAGCTTTGATTTTATTTTCTGAAAAGTGTCTGTTTATAACTTTTGGCCATTTCTTAACTGGGGAATGATTTCTATACTTATAAATTTGAATTAGTTATATATATATATATATGAAATAAGGAGTTAGAGAAAATTGTGTTCAATTTTTTTCCAGCTTCATACTTTCCTCCAATCATGCATGTATTGGCTACATGCACAAGTTTTATATTTTGATGTAATGAAATTTATCCATTTTGCATTCTATATTCCTTTCTATCAATTTTGATCAGAAATTAGTCCGTTATGCAAAGATCTGACAGGTAAAATTGTCCACGCACCCATAATTTGCTTACAATATCACCCTTTACATCTAAATCATATACCCATTTTGGTTGGTCTGTAGCTAGTTACTGCCAAACTACTTTCTAGTTTTCCCAGCAACTTTTGTCAGATGAGTTCTTGTCCCCAAAGCTTGAGTCTTCGCATTTATCAGAAACTAGTTTACTATGATCATTTACTATTCTGCACTGTCTACATAATCTGTTTCACTGATCTACCACTCTATTTCTTAGCTAGTTTGTTTACATGATTAATGCTTTATAATACATTTTGAGATATAGTAAGTGTAGGCTATCTTCCTTTACAATTTTTCATTGATTCCCATGATATTATTAGCATTTTTTCCCTTCCAAATTGACTTTGTTTTGCTATCTCTTTAATATATTTTTGCTAGTTTGTTTGGTATGACACTGAATAAGTAAATCAATTTAGGTAGATTGTCATTCTTATTATACTGGCTAAACCTAAAAATGACCAATTAATATTTTTTCAAGTTTTTATATCTGTCTTTATTAATATGAATAGTGTTATGCAATTGTATTCATATAATTTCTGGGTTTGTTTTGGCAGGTAGACTAGCAAGTATATTATATGATCTACAGTAACTTTAAATGGAATTTCTCTTTATATCTCTTCCATCTGGACCTTGCTGATATTATATAGAAATGCTGATGATATATGTGAGTTTGTTTTGTATCCTGCAACTTCGCTAAAGTTTTTAATTAAAGTATTTTTTGGTTGATTTGTTAGGTTCCTCTCAACATACCATGAGATCATCTTCAAAAAGTGATAGCTCTGTTTCTTCTTTACCTATTCTAATTCCTTCAATTTTTTTCTCTTATTGTCTAGTACAACATTGAATAAAAGTGGTAATAAAGGGCTTCACCCACGACCTTATTGGGAATACTTCTGGATTATCCACATTACAAATAAGGTTCATTAATTATTTGAGATAAATGCTACTCATCATTTTAAGAAAAGCTTCATTGATTACTACTTTCATTATATTTTAATAGGAATGAATGTTGCATTTTGTCAAAAAAATTGCATCTAATGAGATTATCATATGATTTTGTTTGATAATTGATATGGTCAATTATTCTAAGAGTTTTCCTATTTATGAACCAGTACTACATCCAGGTATAAGTCCTATGTGATCATAGTATATGATTTCTGTGATATATTGTTGTAATCAGCTGTTTGAGAACATGATTGCTAGGCCTCCTTTTTATTTTTTTAACCTCAGCTGAAGTATAACAGATTCTGCTCCAGTCCCTTATTTTTACTTTATGTGTTTCTCTCTTTTTCAAGCATGTTCTCTTATAAATTTATTTTTTAAATATTGTTAGGTTCTGGTTCTAATCCATTCTATTATCAGCTTCTGTTTTCTGAGGAATGAGGTCATCCCATGCACAGTCACAGTTATAACTACTAACTACATATTTTCATCTATCTTTTTTTTCACCTTGTTTATTCTCTCTCTCCCTCTCTCTTTCACTCTTCCCATATCTCTACTTCTTTCCCTCTCCATCTGTCCCTCAGACCAAAATCAATGCAAGCAGCAGAGAAGCAATCAATGCTCTGTTGTGTCTCAGCCTCAGAGGCTGCATCAAGTGTATAATCATCCATGAAGAAAAATGCACACACCAACTCTCCTTTCACTTTAATCTTAGTTTTTTAACCTTTTCAAGTGAAAACATCAGTGCAGTAGGTGTTCTTGATACCATTTTCATTCTCACTGAAAACTTCTGACAGTAACACTGAAAACATAATGCTAAAAAGCATGAGAGCAAGCACACAGCCCTGCTTCATTTTACTGGTAAGTGCAAGAGCATTGTATATTATCTATAACCTAGAAGTACAATACTATCTATACTAGGCAACTACATTTTGCCATGATCTTCCCTAAGCCCTGACAACTGACAGTATCAAACGTCTTGCTTGGTCAGATCAACAAATGTTTGTACAGACCTCTGTTTTGTTCCTGGAATTTCTCCTGTACTTTCGGGCAGCAAACACCTTACAGATCATTCTTCAGTTCTTTCTGAAGTCACACTAGCTCTTGGGTAGATAAATATTTTCAGGTGAAGAATCAGTCTATAAAAAAGGTCTCTGGCAAGAATCTTGCTGGAAATGATTGAGAGAACCCTCCTGTGATTGCCACTGGATGACCCAAAGAAATATCCAAGTTACTAAGAAAGTAGGATTTGAAAGGAATCACAAACTTTAGAGTGTTTCACCTTACTATGATCCTGAAACTCCTCTATATTGTTCTTGTTCCATAAACTTCTCTCTCTCTCTCTCTCTCTCTCTCTCTCTCTCTCCCTCCCCCCCCCCAATCAGGCAATGAAAGGGGATTCTACAATAGCTCAAAAGCATCAATTTAAAACACATGTGCATATCACCATATTAATTATGTTTATATTAAGCTCCTAATCATCAGGGGTTAGGCAAATCATTTGAGATCTAAAATTAGAAGGGACTGAAGCCTAAGGAGAGAAAATCATCTGCCCAAGGTCCCTCATGGAAGATATGTGAGGTTTAGAATTTCAATTCAATTCCTATGACCCCAGATAAAACTGCCCCATTCCCTTTGACCTCTAAGAACACTCGACTCTATCTTTTATCATATCTGAAGCCAGAAAAATTGCTGATCATTGTTGACATTGGAAAATACCCCTACATTGGCAATCTCTGTGAAAACACCATCTCTCTAAGATTTTGGGAATGTATCCCAGCAGTCATATTCCCTACATTAGCAACCAGTATTTTTTTGGCTTATATATAACAGATATTGAAGAAATATTTGGTCAATGAATATTTCCTGAATAGAATGCTCAATCAGGTCAAAATGGCTGTTTCCAAAAGTATGATGTGTGTAGATTCCAATAAAACAATGACCTTTAACTTGTTCCTTCGTCTTACTTGAAGGGAGGATCTATTTTATCCAAGAGAGAAAAAGAAAGTCGAGTTATGAGTCAAGAAAATATAGTATACACATGGAGTTATTGTTGGTATTGTTGTTGTATCAATATATATTTTGCATTGTAGCTATAGCATAAATTTTTTGGTGATTCTCAAAATATAAGATGTCATAAGAGATGGAACTATTTTCTTCCTAGTTCAGCCTTGTTCTTATTTTTTAGGACATTATCTCATTTTTTGGTTATGAAAGTTTCAAGTTACTCAATTTGGGGATATTTTCCATGAAGCAAAAATGGGACAAACAATCAGTTAATGTTGTTGGAAAAATAAAACAGGAGAATAATATTTCCACTTTATTTTTCTTTTAGGTAAAAGACCATGTTCATTTTATTTTTTTATAAAGATGAAATAATTTATATTTGACCTTTGCATCTGCCTTTCTTTCATGAAATGCCAAAAGGTAGAATTTTTGCTGATTTAGAGTCAGCTGACTTGGGTTTAAATCTCAGGTCTGCCATTGATTAGTATAACCTTGGGCAACTCATTTCACTTCAAGTGGCCTTGATTTCTTCATCTCTAAAGTTATTATTTTATACTAGGTGAGCTTTAAGTTCCTTCAGCCCAGTAATTCTGTGAATGGAAGCATCTTGGAGTCAGAATTAATCATCTGCAGTCAGAATTAATGTTTCTATTTCCTCATAAATATAGGCCTTCATGAACTTTTTAAAATCAGAATTCTACTTGACAACATTGCAGGTGTAATTAAGATATGATCACAATTGGAATGAGGGTTTAAGCTAGTGTCCTTTCTATGCTTTTTGAGATAGGATAGACATTCCATGAGATTTTATGGATTCCAAAATTCTCAGAAATTTTAAAGACAGCTTCCTTTTAACCTTTTCTAAACAGGCTCCATTTTCATGTGCTTAATAAGTGATACTTGTTTAAAACCAACCCTCATACTTTCTACCCAAGGAACCTGAGGTATCCTGGAATCAATTCAAAGAGTGATTCACAAAAGCCTATGTTAAATTTTCAGTGTAAGCATTTACACTTCAAATATTCACAAACATTATAAATTAGGGCTTGGTCTGTCATTTTGTTGGTTGACTAGACTTAAAAATGGTAGAGAGCAATATTGAAGCTTAAGCTTAATTGTGTATTATGTATGCATTTTTTAGATTAGCTTGTTAAGCATTTACCAGCCCATTGCTGCATGGAGTGTTTCTTCCCCCTCCCACTCCTCCCTTTTCTTAAATGAAAGTACTTGATTTCATGAACTTTATATCTCTTCTTCCAACTTGCTAAGATTATTTGGAATTTAGATCTTGCATTCTCAGGATACTGAAGAGTCTATCCAATATGAAATGTCAGATATATGGACATTCAACTCATTGGTATAATTTTGTGGATACATTTTATCTAGGTAGATGAAAACAGGCCAGATATGCAAAAGGTAATTTGTTTTCCTAGTCATTAAAGAAAAACATTTTATTAGATTTAGAATTGCTATCATCAAATAATAGTTATTAAGTTTATATGGCACTGCTGATTATCAGATTAAAAAAAACAATTCAATTTCATTACAGTAGAAATTACATTACCTAATTTGTACTAAATTTGATGTCGGGAATGAGTTCACCGATTTTGTTTACGAGATATTACATTGTGAAACTATGGTGCACTGCTGGTCTCAAAACCTTTGGAGCTCATAATAGGAACATCAGGTGAATGAAGTGGAAGGTTGCTGAGGTGTAGTTAAAGGGGTCAATTAACTCTACTGAAAATGTTTGTGTATAGTCACGCCTTGTCTTACAGGATCAAGGAAAAGGCACAGGATATGAATTGTATTTAAAAGTAATCATTTAGTTTGTCATATTAGCTGCACTGTTAGTCACTGGTAAAATTAGAGAACAACCTTATCGTATATGTCTCAGTAGTACTTTTATCATTAGATTAGTTTTATCATTCAGGATAGTGGCTCTGTACATTCTTCATATAATTGTTGTTTCTAAGGGAAGATGGTTACTGAAAACAGGAAGGCTATATAAAATAAGCTAATGAAAATGAAAATAGAACATTTGTGTCTCCACAAATATACTTAAAGAAACATTTTCCCACTGATTATTTTGCAAATAAATCAAGATGTAATTCCATGCTTACAATTTAACTTGGACAAGCAAATAACCACACATTGAAACCATTAATTTTTCTCATATAAAAATGAAAATGCAATACGACTATTATAATTATATTTTCCTGTTAATTTGTCAAAAATAGAAACTGGTTCTATATTATAATTTATAAAACCATATCTTCTGTTATTAATTATAAGTTCAATTATGTGTTAAAATTATCCAAACTGAATCTGATTTTCACATAGGAATTACATTATAAGAGTGTAGATTTTTTTTTGGGGGGGGCACAAAAGATTAATGCCTAATTACTGCTATGGCAGAAGCATATTACACTACAAAGACTTGTGGCAGTGGTGCCAGAAGACCTGTTCTCTAATCCCATTACTGACAAATTTTGTGACAGTGGACAAGTCACTGAAGCATTCTGGGCCATAGTCTTATCCATAAAATGAGTGAACTCATCTTTTTGAACTCTGATAACTCTAGGGCTATGATGGAAATTCTAGTAAGTTATATTTATTTGTCCACAATTATGTTGCCTGTTTACATCAATGTCTCCAATGTGCATAGAAGTTGATGAATTCAATTCCACCACTTTCTGGAATCTAACACGTTGGAGGTTTTATTTAGGATATACTACAGAACAATGGAAAAGAAGACTATCTTTCAAATAGCAGAGTAAACAGTCAAAGAGAAAGCAAGTTTTTATGATCCTTGCAAAAAAAAAGGCAACAGAGACTGGATATATACATGTTGTAGATGAAAGAACTATAGGGGAAAGGGAAAAATGTTACATTAACAAGTACCTGTTAAGCACCTACCCTGTACTAGACACTGTCCTCACCACTAAGGATACCAACACAAAAATGAAGTCCTTAATCCCCAGGTAGAACTAGTTTCTAATCCCAGCTCTACCATTCCAGGAGGCTATGTGCTTTAGGAAATCATTTAACCTTTCTAGTCCTTGTTTTGTTGACCAGTACAATGGGGCAGAAGGAAGAGTCTTTTGGAAGAATCAACAATCATTTACTAAATGTTAACTGTTCCTGAAAATGTGCTTTACTATAAAGTCCTTTCCAACCCTCATCACCTATGCTGTTATTTTTATCTTCTAATTAATACAGTTGTTTTCTCTATATATCAAAATTTATCTTAAGAACAGAAGAGAAATATCTAAATATCTAAAGTAATGGAGCCAATGTAAATTACTTAGTCACATAGTTCCATAATTAGATATACAAAATCAATTAAAACCACTGTTCTAAAAAGTTTAGCCTATGTCGTAAAAATGTGTAATGGATAATACTTAGATTTTTTCCAATTCTGTTTTTGATTACTGGATCTCTGAAGGTACATAAATTGCAAAGATAGATATTCACACACATATGCATGTATATATACATATATACAAACATATATGTATCCATATGTTTATATGAAAATGACTAAAGCAAAAAAAGTTTTACTAAACTTTCATAAACACTAATGTATTTATTGGGCAACTGTAGTTTGAATTATTTACAGTTTTATCGAAGGCCAGCTCAATAAATTGGTGCACTTTTAAAACACAAATGACATAACAATATTTGATTTCACAACTGCTTTTTATTAGCTTCATTGTTCAGAGGAACATTATAATGCTAATTTAAAAGTTTTGAGAGTCAGTGAAATTATGATAAAAAGATAGAAAAGGAATTGTCACTAGACATCATTCAGCTCTATTTCTGTCTACAAATAAACTACTCAGTAATTTATTATTTTCATTCTACTGTGACTGATGCCTGAAAATGATAAATATAATTTCCTAAACTGAATGTTACCTCTTTCCCACTTAACAAAAACACATTTAAAATGAATATCAGACCTTTTGAGAGATAGGATCTTATAGGGGATCAAGAGCTTATCTGGAAGCCAGGAAGTCCTTAGTTCAGTTGATGTGTCTGACATTTACTGACTGTATATACTTGGGTAAGATATGAACTCTCACTGCTTTAGGCAGTTGTCTAAGAATTTAAGTTTCAGAGAATATGGGGACTGGCATTGTTAGAAAGAATTCCCTCATCACAGATTTCTCTCTACCAATAAAATCACAGGTCTCATCTCTATTCAAATAGAAGGGCTTCAAGATCTAAAACTTAATCCAATATACAAGAAACAAGTATAAGTTAATCTTTCATGATAGTTAACAATAGTAAATAATAAATTTATCTTACTTAGACTATCCACAAAATATCCAAGCTAATTTCTACTATGATCAATTTAGTAAATAAAATTTAATAAATATTTATATCATGTATAAATACATTTATTAAATATATACAAATAAATTTAATCAATATAAAATAAAATAAAAATTAAATAAAGCTTAATAAAGCATCCATTTTAGTAGCACCTTTTGAGGAAAGACCTTTTCCAACCTTTGAAGTCCTACATGATTTACTCTTTAGTGACCTCCCCTTAGCCATAGAGTTAGAGTCAGAGTTGCTATTCAAAGTCAAATCTCCAAACTATGGTGGAATACTCATTATATAACACAATGGCAACTATCCTGTCCAAGGTGAAAGATGTGTTTATCTTGTTTTATTAAAAAGAAAATTATCATAAATTAAATCCATAAACTTTTTGAATAATCATAAATGGAGAACTTGTTCTAACGAGATTCTGTAAGCAAATACAACCAGATATATGTTACAGAAAGTTTGAAGACATGATACACCTTAATGATACTAAAGTGCTTTCTGCTTACCCATAACATACTTTAATTTTTAAAAAGATAACCCAAAATCCATACTGCTTTAGTATCACAAAATGGGAGATCATTCAATCTCCATTACCTGCCTTGAGCAGTGTTTCCTAGTGCTTCACCTTTAGTTGTGTTTCATTTCAACTAAACTCAAACTAGTTCATAAAATGGCACTTAACAATGTTTTTCTTAGAAAGAATAGGCATTTTCACCTCCAGGCTTCAATAGTCATAGCGGCAAACTAACATCATATGTCTGCAATTACAGCAGCTCCAATTATGGTGAAATTACAAAAGGGAGATTGCTCTAATTGGAAAATTACTTTTAAAACATCCATTAGAACAACTTAGCACATTTGGGCTCTGGAAATTTTGGATAAGTTGCCATTGTCATTTCACATAAATTAATGAATATTTTAGGCATGGTGTTGTATGAGTCATATGTTTATGGTTCATCTTCAAATATAAAAAGCCCAAATGAAATTATTTTAAATGGAATGTTTTTGTTTTGTTCTGTTTTATTTTATTTTTGGTAAATATGTGTATGCATGCACACGTGATACCCACACAAGCAAAAAATTATAATTATATCTACTTGTAGCAACAAGATCCTTATCTTGAATACAAATTGTTAGATATAATTTTCCCAACTTTTTTGTTTCTTTATGGCATTCATTCATTCATTCAATAAACCATCACAATCCAGTGACAGTGCAGAGTCAAGGTGACTGATTGTAGCAGCAAGCACCCTAGCATACCCAGGTTGACTGCTAGCACAGGTTCTTAGATCTCCTTTTCTAAGGGAAAGCAACTCAAAATGGGTTAACAATCTTACTTTAATCAAACATATATCATTTACCTAGTTTAGGGGGAAAAGTCAGCACCTGAACTTCAGAGAATACAACCAGAAGTTACAAGCAGACTAAAAAATACAGAGAATCAGATAAGGAGATTTCCAGCTAACCATTACATCCATCCATATTTATTTACAAGAGAGGGCAAACACCAACATCTAGGTTTTCAGCACCGGGGTCCTCAAAGGCTGCCCAGAGTCTCATCTGACCAAATCACACAACTCTTTCCAAAGTGAGCCTCAAAGCAAAACCTCACATCAGGGAATATATAGCCTTCTCCTGGGTCAGAGAATGTCACAACCCTCTTGACCTACTTCCCAATTACAAAGTAACAAGATATGGGCGTTCCTGAAAAAAAGCAAAACAAAACAAACCAAACCAAACAACCAAACAAACAAACAAAAAAAAAAACAAGCCTCCCTCCACAAGCTCCATGTGACCACATTCAGCCTATTAGAGAGCAGAGTATATTTTCAAATCAGGGAAGGTTCTCAGATTCACTTAAGCCTATCAAGGGGCCAAGGGGCAGGAAGATCTTCAGATTCCCATTACCATTACACTGATAATGACTTGGTATGCAGTGGATGACTTGGTGTCTTAGTTGTATAACAAAGTTCTAAGATTTCCACAACACCTAATTCAACTCTTTTCATGGCCATTGGAACAAATTGTACTCATTTACCCATTCCATTAAGGGGAAGTCTTCATATGTTTAGAGTAGAAACCCTTCCCCTAACTCACTGAAGGGTTTGATTCTTCTTGGTTACTCTCAACCTGGTTCAGCTGTCAGTCAAAACATTTTTAACAGGGTGTGGATACTTCATATGCTATAACTTCTTGAAGAAATTTGGGTGTAACAAGTAGACACTGCAAAGCCTTCAAACTTTAATGCAGAGAGAGCTATTCTAATTATCTGGCCACATTGTTCAAATGACAAGAGCATGATTATTTAAAAGACTATTTTACAGAGAATTCACACAAGGAAAGCACTCACATTATAGGTAGCCGAATGATACAAGGACACTTTAAAAGTCTCTATAAAGAAATTTGGAGCTTTTGGCTTCCAGCTCGTGGTGGTCAAGGTGCAACTTCTTTCGGGCATCCCAAATCCAGGCCCATCCAACACCGGCAGCCACCCTGCAGCGTACAGGCCAAGCCTCCACCTTCGTCGCTGCCATGCCTCCCAAGTTTGACCCAAATGAAATTAAAGTCGTGTTTTTAAGGTGCACTGGTGGTGAAGTTGGTACCACATCAGCTCTAGCCCCCAAAATTGGTCCCTTGGGTTTGTCTCCCAAAAAGGTTGGTAATGACATTGCCAAGGCAATCGGTGACTGGAAAGGACTAAGGATCACAGTGAAGCTTACCATTCAGAACAGAGAGGCTCATATTGAGGTTATACCTTCTGCCTGAGCCTTGATCATTAAAGCCCTAAAGGAACCTCCTCGGGACAGAAAGAAGCAGAAAAATATTAAACACAATAGAAACATCAGTCTTGATGAGATTGTCAGCATTGCTTGACAGATGAGGCAGCGGTCCTTGGCAAGAGATCTCTCTGGAACCATTAAAGAGATACTTGGGACAGCCCAAGTATCAGACCTGTGGGCTGCAACATTGATGGCCAACATCCTCATGATGTCATTGATGACATCAATAGTGGTGCTGTTGAATGCCCAGCAAGTTAAAAGTTACAAAAGAGATTGTTGCAATAAATTTAATATTTGACAACAACAACAAAAAAGAAATTTGGAATTGATTAGGTGACATGAGAGATGCTAGAAAAGGACCACCCAGCACTGTGTGCTTGTACCAAAGAAGGCACTGTGCTCTATGAGCAAAAAAGAACTGGAGTAGCTCAAAAGAAACTCAAGATGCACACATTGAGAGAATTCAACCCAAATATTCACATGGATTATTTGTGACCAACATGTGATTATATTCTAAGCTCATACTGCTCTGATCAGTCACAATCAGACACATTATAACTTAATGTTAACTTAGTGATGTCATTTTGGATCTCTTTTGAGAATGAAGGACAACATCATTCAATAAACATTTATTTAACTACTATGTATAAATTCACAAGGTAAGGACTGAGGATAAAAAATAACACAAATAACACTTGACCTCCAGGAGGTGACATTCTACTGGGAGGATGGGAGGGGGAGAAATATAATATTTAAACATGTGATATCTTTGATCATATTCTGAAATGAATGGCCAGTGACATGTGGAATGATATGTAATAACATATTCTAAACTCTCCAATCTTTTAAGGTAAAACCTGCAAGGTCCTGCATAATCCTGGCTATTGTTCTATGATATTTCAATTGTTTCTTTCTGGATGCTGTCAGTATTTTCTCCTTAATCTGATAATTCTGGAATTTGGCTATAATAGTCCTTGGTGTTTTCAATTTGGAATCTCTTTCAGGAGGTGATCAGTGGATTCTTATGATGACTATTTTACCCTCTGGTTCTAGGACCATGGGGAAGTTTTCCTTCATGATTTCTTGAAAGATGCTGCCTGGGCTCTTTTTTTCATCATGGTTCTCAGGTATACCAATAATTCCTAAATTATCTCTCCTGGATCCATTTTCCAGGTCAATTGTTTTTCCAATTAGGTATTTTACATTTTCTTCTTTTTGTCATTCTCTAGATTTTGTTTGACTGACTCTTTATGTCTCATAGTCATTAGCTTCCAGTTGCCCAATTCAAAATTTTAACCAATAGTTTTCTTACAATTGGCCAATTCTACTTTTAAAGGAGTTGTTTTCTTCAATGTAGTCCCCCCCCACATTCTGTAATTATATTTTGAAATTTTTATTCTATCTCTCTTAATTGTCTTTTAAAATCCTTCTTGAGCTCTTACAAGAAGACTGTTTGGGCCTGAGAACATTTCAAGTTCCTCTTTGAGGTTTCAGATATGGTTGTATTGACCATGTTGTCCTCTCCTGAATGTGTGTTTTGATCTTCTCTGTCACCAAGATATTTCTCTCTGGTCACTATTTGTTTTTATTCTTCTTGCTCATGTTGTTTACCTTTTTTCCTGAATTTTAAATTTGTTCTCTGTTTCTGGGTCTCAGGGGACACTGTACCAGACTTTTTGTGGGGATAGGGACCTGGTTTCTGGTTTTCTATGCTAGGACCTCAGGTCTGGTAGTTTACCTGGTGCTGAGCTGGAGGTGGTGTGTCACTGGTGTTGGCACTTGCCAGTTGCACTCCCCTGGGGCTCAGGATATCCTGCTGATCCAGTGAGGTGAGAATTCCTGCTGGCTTGCTGGGATACCTCCCAGCCTCTACAGGTCCACTTCAGTCACAGTTAGGGGGAGCTTTCCCATTATTCCCCTAGCCTCTCAACCTAGAACTAAAAGATAACCATACCCTGTCTTTCTGCTGACTCCATTATGCCAGAATTTTTCTTGGGGCAATATTATCTCGGTTTTTCAAGATCAACAGGAAGAGTGAGAACATCTTACTATTTGCTCTGACCTCTTGCCTCCTGGAAGCTTAAACAGGTGACTTTCAGACATTAATTTCTGTGGGTTCATAACCCCAAGAGTAGCTGCTGCCACTGCCTCAGACCTTGTGCAGGACTGTGCTTCTTTCTTACCTAGTTCTGACAGATCCTCCTCTTGCACTGAGAGCCTTAGAAATCACCACTGATGACAGTTATTCAGACAGCAGGGGTCTGCACTGGTGTCACCTTTATGTTAGACTGTGCTCTTCTCCTAGTTTAGTGCAATGCACCCATCCTGTCCACCCTCCAGGTTGTCTCAGTCTGGAAATCTGTCACACTCTGTCTCTTTGTGGATTCTGTCACGCTAAAATTTGTTCAGATTCAATTTTTAGAGTAATTTGAAGGAATTTGTGGGAGATCTCAGCTGAGTTCCTGCTTCTACAACACCATCTTGGCTCTACCAGTGACAGTGATATTTGTGAAGAGAGAACTTTTCTACTATGTAACTGTACAAAAGTCTGATTGGTTGGTTCTATTAATTTCAGGAGAATTTGTTATTGATTTTTTTTTCTTTCAAAGGTAAAACCTATTCCACACACCTTCTTAATTTTAGTACCTAACCAGTAACACAAATTTAAAGATCAAAATTATACTTTCTATACTCTGAAGGAATAAATGCAGGAACACAGAGAAGACACATGATAGCCAGACTAGAGGGAACTTTGAGATCTGTAGCCTGAGCATAGATTTCTGTGCAATGCAATGTGACAGTTATTTTTTTTTATTTCAATTAGTAAGATATTCTGTCCATATAAAGACAAATTCCTATAAAATCCTGTTGTACATTTAGAGTGACTATTCCACTTATAATTAGGAAATTACTTCTAGTGTAAGCTGTATGAAATTCATTCTCCCTCATTTTTCCCAACACAAAATATTAAATCTTTCTCCCTCCTCTCCTTTCTCTGTATCGCTGTCTTGCCATCTCTGTCTCTAGCTCTCTGTGTCTGTACCTATATCTTTCAGTTTTGCTCCTTTGACTCTGCATCCTGCCATTATTATCATTCTACTTTATAATAGGAGTTCTTAGCCTGGGATAACTGCATTTGTGTGTGTTTGCATATATGTAGGTATATATATATATATATATATATACACATTTGTGTATGTATACACATGTACATATTCATGCAAGTGTGAGCATGTGTGCATATGCATATATAATTCTCAACATTTACACATTTAACTTTCACACCTTCAAGCATGTGTATTATTTCATTAACCTCATTTTCACTTTTAAATTAGCAACTGCACACATCCTTAGTTATCCTTAATAGAGGAAAAAAAATGAGACCCCATAAGGCAAGTTTGTGAAAAGGCTAGAATTCTATTGGTGGTTTTCCTGGTCTTGATCACCCTACTACTCTAAAGATCTCATGTATTCCTAGCATATTTTCATTGTTTTCCTTAAAATATTGAGATTTATGTTACAATTATGGCCCCCAAACATAGGCAAGGCCTTTATTCTCTAAGCCCAAGACTTCAGTTAGTTATGTGGCTTAGTGAGAAGACAAAGGTGGTAGATAAAGTCCCTGCTATAATGTCTGCTGTTGTCAACCAGAAGTTCCTCAACATCTCAAAAGGTACACAAAGCAGACTTTGCTGACAGATAATTTCAGGATGGTGCATCCTTCACAATCTCTAATGCCATCTATTAACCTTGAATGACAAAGTGTCTGTGGTGATTAAGAACTCACCAGTCTTGGAATCTTCCAATAACAGCCACTAAAAAGTTCAAATAATTTTTCCCTTGGTTTTCAGAGAAATGCCAACTAGAAATTTACAGTACTATAATATATAGTACAAGTTTGGAGACAGAGTAAAGTAAGATTCAGGTTAAAAAATATTTTAGTTTTAAGAATTTTGTTGCTGTAAAATATTTATGGTACTATAAATATGGGTAGTAAAAATGAATATTTTCTGAAATCAATGTTTTGTCTTTTCTTTTTTTTTGTTAAACTGAGGCATTGGGATAGAAGGTCATAGAATTCTAGAGAAAAATTTGTAAGAAAAAATGTTTGTAACTTACCAATTACGTTTTGTGTATTTCATTTTATGTATTATCTCATGGTTAAAGTGTTAGGACAAGTACATATTATCAAAATTAGTGCTTTGTTATAAATAATTATATTCTACACTGTCATCTTGGCTCTGCTTCCCAAAGATAGAGAATTTAAATGCTTAATATGTGCCACATTTGGTTTTAAGCAATGGGAATATACAAACAAGAAAACAAGGGTGTTCCTACTCTCAAGGAGCTCCACCTTCGAACAGATGAAAAAAAAAGGATAAAAGAATCCTAGAAAGTGAGCAGATACCGATCTGGTGAGGAGCAAACTATAGAATGACAAGCTGAGAATGAAGGGCATGTGCCTAGGACTATTTAAGACGTAGTAATTCTGGCCAAGTATTTGCTCATAATAAGAGTGGTTCTAATATAAAGTTATGCCAAGGTTATAAAGATCGTAAAGGGATAAAACAGACTGGACAGTGAGTTCAGTTAGAAATTAATGTAAAAGGCAGATGGTTGAATGCTTTCAGAGTTGGAAGGCTGCATGTGAGCAGAGGTGGATGAATTGTGCTGATGCAGACAAAGCATATGGAGGTAGACACAGTGGGGTGAGGTGGATACAGCTGGGTGTACCAGCTTGGAGCCTGAGTGAGCATGGGCAAGCTGATTCACCCACCACAGTGTTATTCACAAACCCGTCACTGCAGGACTGGGTATCTGTTGGAGTTGGGTAAGAGAAAAGGGCAGGGCCTGCAGCAACAACAGCATCTACTCCTGGAGCTATCAGTCCATAGTATGGAAGTTTAAAAAATCACCTACCTGACCTTCCAGGGACAAAGTTGGTGGAGTGAAACCTAGCATGTCTAGATATCTGTTAGGAGAGAAATTAGGGCTAGTAAACTAGATCATAAATATAGAAATACCTGAACCCATGAAAATTAATGAGATAACAAAAAAGTATAAGAGAAGGGAAACCAGGAAAGAGCACTATGTGATGCCCACTTTTAGAGGGCAAAATTACCTGAATTATGAACAGACAGAAAAGACTGAGAAAGTGATCAGACAGGTAGGATAACCAAGACAGAATAGTGCCGTGGAAGCCTAGATACAAGAGGACATCAAGGAGAAGAGGATAATGGAGAGTGTCCCAAGGATGAGGATTAATGTCATTAGATTCAGCAATGAAGGGATTGTGGTTAAACTTGGAAAGAACAGATTAAGATGAATGATGAAGTTAAAAAAGAAATAAGAGGAAAGGAAAGGAAAGTGCTGATTATAATGATTGTATCAAGTAATTTTTTGTTTATACATATTACATTTAATGTACATATAGTTACTTATTGTTTGTAAATTTCATATTGGCAAATTCTCTTAGACAATTAAATACATGTATAAACCCCAAATCTATATTTGTGTCACTTTCATCATCATTCACAGTCACATGCAGAGTGGCTCAAGTTCAAAGCTGAGGTCAAACTAGGTGATGCTCTGCCTTCTTGTTTTAGTTCTAATGCTGTAGTAAAGTCCCACTGTGTCATCTATGTAGTGTCACATTTTTGTAATGTTAATAGTTTTAATTTGATAAGAAATTGATGATTTTCCTCTTAAAAAATAGCCACTAAGCTAATTTTGACACGATGACTAGTATACCTAAGCACAAAGAGGATGTAATTTGCTTCACAAGAGTAAAAATGTTTTAAATGAGCTTCTTTCAGGCATAAGATATAATGTGGTTGGCCATGGATTCTATGTTAATGAATTTAAAATTCTGTAAATCCAGAAAAAAGAAGAGGAAATTTATCAATCCAGTTGAGAATATATATAGACATCTGTAATGACAATGGGAATTTGAACATCGTCCCTGCCTGTTAATAGACTTAGGATGGAATTTGAAGACCTCTCCTTCTTTGAAAATAAAATCTGCCCCATAATAGGTTGAATGAAGTAACACGGAGCCTGTGATGCAGAGAATTTGCCAAAGGGTGGAGCAGAACCTACAGGAACCTTCCCTGCTGTGAAGATAAACTCTGCCCCCAATAGGCTGAATGTAGTCACATGGAGCCTATGGTGGGAGGAGTTTGCTGAAGGGAACCAGAACCTCAGCAAGCTGGTCAGACCTAAGACAAGAGTGGGAGAAAGAGGAGGTAGAGGCAAGGAGAAAGAGGAGGTAGAGGCAAGGAGAGAGAGAGACAGAGAGAGAGAGAGAGAGAGAGAGAGAGAGAGAG
>NW_027186304.1:57064252-57075470 GCF_028583685.1 Petaurus breviceps papuanus
GAGAGAGAGAGAGAGAGAGAGAGAGAGAGAGAGAGAGAGAGAGAGATTTGTGAGTAAATATTGATTTGGCATTGGTTTGTGGGAAGGTTGAAGGATGCTGTGGCTCTCAGGATTATTAGGGCTCCTGAATGTCTTTGGTACTATGATAGAATTGGCCTACTGGTATTGGGATTCAATTTTCTAGTGTCTAAATAAATGTTCCAGTTCAATACTCTGTATGGAGTGTTTGGTATATTCTGTGATCAAATGTCATGCAACACTTATACTCATGGTCTTTATTGTGATCATGGGCACTGTAAATATTTCATTGGCACTACAATGTCTAAAATGCCAATCATGGCAGCACACATGAGGGCTGCTGCTATGAATAATTTTAAGGGTCTATTAATAAGACATAAAGAATACTCTATTCAAAATTAAAATATAGCATAACAACCTAACAACTTATTACTAAGGTAACCACATAACCTTAAACAAAACATATTTTGTATATGACATAAAACAGTATCATTCCTCAAAATACACAATCAGGGGGTTCCTAGCAGTGTCTTCCCTAGCACAACACGTCATCATATTTCATTTCATCCCTGTAATGTAATTGCCAAGGAAAGGCAAATTCCCAAGGTTCAAAACACCAGCATAGGTGCTCTCCATTTTATTCAGTGACCAACTAAGAACAGAGAAGATCAAAGCATGACATCATTCCAAATACAGCATTTACTAAATGTGATTAAATAATCTCCAAGGACTACCCCACCCCAGGACCTTCCAATCATTCAATCAATTACAAAGTTCCTGGTCTAAATACTTCTCCACCCCTAGGCTATACCTTCATTTAGTCCACCACAAAGCCCCTCCTCTCAAATGGAGATTAGTTTCCAACCATAAGTAAAGTACCTTCATTTTTCAATCACAGAGCACAATAAGTTCAAAAGTTCCCCACCCCTGGATCTCAATTGAATCTACCCCAGAGTTACATCAAGTTGAAACACAGCACTTAATACCCAAATGGAGGTCTTTTCTTCATCTTGACAGGAGGCAAGTTCTCAGCAATCTTAGTTCCTGGGGAGACAAGGCTCAGCAAGGCCACAAGATACATTGCCAGTCCCTTCATCAATTCATCCTCTGTCTGTAGAACAGTCCTAGAACCCCTGAAAACATTAGCAAAACCCTCTCCCAGGATTTCTGTAAACATACAACCAGAAAATCCTTCTTCAGGGCTTCTGAACCAACAGCAAGGTTCCCAGACCCCTGCAACATCAGCACTGTCCTTCACCAGTGGACAGTATTCACTCTGTCTGCAGGACAGTCTCCAGACCCCTGCAACAACAGCACTGTCCTTCACCAGTGGACAGTATTCACTCTCTGTCTGCAGGACAGTCTCAGGGCTTCTTAGCCAAAAGCCAGGTTCCAGGACTTCTTCAACAACAGGACTGTCTTTCACCAGTGGACAAATCTGGCAAAACAACATCAAAACAGACAGACAAAGTACCAGCAAAACAGCCATGTCTCCTCAGTCCTTGGCAGCTCAGGGGGCAGGTTTCAAAAGTCCAGGGCTATTCAAAGTGGCCCCAGCAATCCTTCTCAGTCTCTCTCTCTCCCTCCACGAGGTGCTGCTTCCAAAAAAAGGTCTTCCGCCTCTCTCTTGTCTCTCCAAATCTATGTCACCAGCTCCTCCCAGTTCAGGACTCTCTTTTCACATCAACGAGTCCATCCCACAGGTGGGATTAACAAGCTCTGGGTTTTAACACAATCAATTTGAAAACCAAGCCAATACAGGGGAATCTTTATGTTCCATTACTATCACAATCCCCCAGATACTTGTTTATTCAATCAGGGGTTCCCAGGCCAGGGTTTTCCCTAGTGTAACATATCCTTAAGGGTAAGAGAAAATATCCTAAACACATTCCACCCATAGATCATAGTAGGTTACAATCTCTTCAATCAATATAGAGCGTCCATCACACCAGAGATAACAGTCCCCCATGAACACCCCACACCACAACCCTTTTAAGGACTGCTTTCTACCTTTGGTGTCTACCTGTTCCAGCCAAATCTTTTTTTTTTTTGCCCTCAAATTATTTTTTCTAAGCTTCAGTGGCCCTAGACACAAAATAAATGTTGCCCATTCCTACTCTAGCAGATGAGGTTCCAAGTCCATAAAGTCACTGGTTATTGATACTTTCATTGGCACAACCTCACCTGAGTCTTTCAGCAGACCCACCCTCCCTCCACTCTGAGCTGACCTTCCATCCACTTTGTACAAATATGTATATGTGTTCATATATTTAATAAATTTTGAGTGCTGCATTCTCTCCCTTCCACTCATCACCCACTTATAGAGAAGGCAAGAAATGTGATATCAGTTATACATATGAAGTCATTTAAAATGTATTTCCATATTAGCCATATTGCCAAAAAGCAAGAAGAATAAAGTAAAAAAAAATGAATCTGTCTGTATTTAGACTCCATCACTTCTCTGCCTGGAAATGGAGAGAATATTTTGTGACAAATCCTTCAGAATTGTCTCCTTGCATTGATCAGAATGGCTAAGTCATTCACAACTGAACAGCATTACAATATTGCTCTTACTGTGTACAATATACTCTTTGATCTACTCACTTTATTTAGCATCATCTAAGACTTCTCAAGCTTTTCTAAAACCATTCTGCTCATCATTTCTTATGGTACAATAGTATTCCACCGCAGCTATATACTACAATTTGTTCAACCATTTCCTAATTGATTTTCTGTCATATTAGCCAATCTGATAGATGTGGGGGTGCTGCTTCAGATGTTTTAATTTGTATTTCTCTGATCAATAGATTTAGAGCATTTTTTTTTCATTTTACTACAGATAACTTTCATTTCTTCATCTGAAAACTGCGTGTTCATATCTTTTGACATTTATCAATTAAGAAATGACTTATATTCCTATGAATTTGACTCCATTTTCTACCTATTTGAGAAATGAGACTTTTATCAGAGAAACATTTATAAAAGATTTTCCCCTAGTCTTCTCCTTTCCTTCTACTTTTAGTTGTATGGGTTTTATTTGTGCAATACCTTTTCAATTTAATGTAACCAAAAATATCTAATTTACTTCCTGTAATGCCCTCTGTCACCTGTTTTGTCATAAAACCTTGCCCTAGCCATAGATTTGACAATTTGTAATCCTAGCTCCTTTGCCTTTCAGAAAATCAATGCTCCTCTAATGTGAAAGCTGTTAAATCTGGCATAATCTTGACTGTTGTTCCATCATATCTGACTGGTTTCTTTCTGACTAATTATAATATTTTCTCCCAAACCTGGGAGCTCTGAAATCTGACTATACTATTCCTGGAAGTTTTCATTTCAGGGTCTCTTTCAGGAGGTGATTAGAGGATTCTTTACAGTTCTATTTTTACCCTCTGGTTCTAGAATATCAGAGTAGTTTTCCTTGATAATTTCTTGAAAGATTATGCCTAGGATCTTTTTTTTATAATGACCTTCAAATAGTTCAATAATTCTTAATTTATCTCCCCTCAATGTATTTTTCAGGTCAGTTGTTTTTCCTGTGTGATAGTTCAGGTTTTCTTCTATTTTTAAAAATCTTTTGAATTGGTTTTATTGTTTCTTTTTTTTTCATTTTTCAAATGTTTATTTACTTCTGATTTACATCATTCATTTCCACCAGATTTTGAGTTACAAATTTTCTCCCCGTTTTTCCCCCACCCACTGCCCCAAAATAAGATTCCCACAGGATATCCCCTCCTTCAATCTGCTCTCTCCCATATTTTCTCCCATACCCCTTTTGACTTTTCCAGTGGATCTCTATGCCCCAGTGCCTGTATATCTTATTTCCCAATTACATGTAAAATAGTACTAATAATAGCACACACAATCACACACACACACACACACGCACACACACACATATATATTTGATTTTAAAACTTTGCATTCCAGATTCATTCCCTTCCTCCCTTGTTACCCACACTTACTGGGAAGATAAGAAGTTCAGTATAGTTTGTACATGTGTGGCAAATGCAAAAAAAAAAAAAACATAGTAGATATATTGTAAAAGACTGACTATATTTCCCTCCCTCCTATCCCACCTCCCACTTGTTCTATTCTCTACTTTGATCCCATGCCTTTTCAAAAGTGAGTGCTTCCAACTTCCCTCCCCACCCCCAGCCTGCTCTCCCTTCCATCATCCCCCCTCTCATCCCCTTACTCCAGCCAACTCTTTACCTGTGGTTCCAAGAAGCTATAGCATGTACAGCAGCCACACCATGGTAAATAATTTCAGCCCATTCACATGGGATAACCCAAGTTGAGGATAATCAAGGGGTTTCAAACACATTAGTGAGTTATGGGGTTTTTCTACCCTAAGCATGTGAAGACTTCTGGTGGAATGGGCAGATGAGAACAATTTGTTTCAGCAACCATGAAGACAGCTGAAGAAGATGCTGTGGAGCTCTTACAGCTTGGTTAGACATCAAAGACACCGAGGTCATCCACTAAATTTTGAATTATCACCAGTCATCTTGATTCTATTCTGCCACTGGCCTGGAGGAGAGAGTGAGGCTGACAACTTTGTGCAAACTGAACTGCCTCATGTAAATCCAATTTAAGCACAAAATCAAAATACATCACCCATAGCATTTTACCATTAAACTTATCTCAAAATTCTGTGGTGACAGGTAAGTGACAAAGCAGCAGGTGCAGACCCACTGGGAACTTCAGTCACAACCCTGCACACAGCAGCAGTGGGATTCAGCAGTCCCCAGGGTGTCTGAGCAGCCTTTTAAGGATTGCACTGCTCACCTCATAGTATGAGAATAGGGCTAGAAAAGGTGCCCTAAAAGTTTTATGCTTAGCCATCCCTGGCCTGATTACTGCACCAGGCTGGGAATCCCATTCTACTGTTGAAACACACACAAAAAAAGGAACAAAATTTTCTGCAAAGATGATTCCACTCACCACAGTCCATGGAATTGCCCATATTTATAGACAATACAAAATCCATTAGACCTAAAAGACAAACAACTCTTGATGCAAAAGAACTCAGCAGGTATCATGTGTAAATAGCAGCCCTGAGTGAAACAAGGCTGGAAAATGAAGGTCAGCTAATTGAAGTCAAACCTACATACATGTTTTTCTGGAGTGGCCACTGCTGAGGGGAGTGCCTTGAAGGTGGCATAGGTTTTGTCAACAAAACTAATTTAGTCAACAAGCTAATATGTCTGCCAAAAGCAGTTAATGACAGGCTCATTACAATGTGAATACCACTTGCAGGACAATGTCACACAATCATCATCATTGCCACCATGATGAACCCTGATGAGGTCAAAGAAAAACTTTATGAAGACCTGTATCATCAATGTGCTGAAAGAGAAGAAGCTTATAGTTTTTTGTGACTTTAATGCTAGAGTGGGCTCAGACTACCAGAATTGGCAGGGAGGATTAGGGAAGAAAGGAGCTGGAAAAAGCCTCAGCATTGATCACTTACTACTGAAGACTTGTGCATCTCATGACCTTCTCATCACCAACACTGTCTTCCACTTACCTAAAGGCAATAAAAATTTATTGATGCACCCTCAAAGCAAACACTGGCATCTAATAAACTATGTGATTGTAAGGAGACAGACAAGGTGTGAGAGTAACAAAAGCAATGGGTAGTGCAGAATGCTGGACTTGTCATAAACTTATCTTTCCAAGCTAAATATTCACATTCATAAAAAGTGGTGCCCCCAAGGCAAAATGACTGCCAGAAGAATTGATGTCAACAAATTAGTGTTCTTCTCTGAGCAGGAAGACTTTGTTACTTACTTGGAGGAAAAATTGAGCCAGTACAAAGTTGGAAACAGTAAAGCAGAAAAGGGGTGGGCAGCTTTCAGAGATTTGGTGTATAGCTCTGCATTTGCTCATCTGGGTCAGAACATTTACAAACATCAATATTGGTTTGATGAAAATGATGGGGGAATTCATAAGCTACTAAAGGATAAACAAGAACTCCACAGGATTTAGCAGCAGGATACTTCATCAATCTCTAAGAAGTCAGCAATCAATTGCCTAAAAAAAGGAAAGTCCAACCAAATCTTAAAGAGATGCAGGATTCCTGGTTCAGTAAGAAGACAGATGAGATTCATTTTTATGCTGATAGTAACAATGCAAAGTGTTTTTATGATGCCCTGAAGCCTATTCATGGGCCAAAGACCTATGATGCATTGCAACTACTCAGTGCTTATAGAGCCATATTGATTAGTGATAAGGACATGATCCTACAGAGATGGGCTGAACACTTCCAGAGTGTTATCAGTAGACCATCATCAATCAAGGCTTGTAATGGCAAGCAAAATATACCTTGACATTAGTTTCAGCTATTCAACTGCCTCTGAGCAGTTGGATTCAAGTGCCTCTGAGTAAAAAGGAGAAAGTTTTTCCCCCAGCCTGACACAACTTAGGAGATGCATAGAAGAAGTCTATAACATTATGACCCCTTGGGTTGGGGATTTGGAGGGCATAGGCTAGAGCATGGCAAGAATGACAAGAGCACAAAATGTGGACCTGGGAGGCAGCTATGATTTCAACATCTTTCAGTCCTGAGATGGTAAGGAGTTGGACAACTGGTCAAAAGAAAATCAGAGATGATCCTTTGCTGGAACTTAGAATAAAAAGCACTGATTGGCAACTCAATTATCCCTATGCAATTCTAAGTTACAATACCAGGGCAGAGAGGAACACTGGTGGTCAGCAAAAGGTAGCATGAACCCTGGTCACCGTTCAAGGGAAAATAGGAGGCTAAGCACTTGACACAGTGCTCTCCACAGGATCTTTTCATAGTTCTAGGAACAATTCAAGCACTAATACTTGTGACTATCAGAGCCATTCCTGGGTAAAGATCACAGTACAGAGCAGGAGAGCAGTGACCATAGCTCTACAATAATAATACCACCTTGGAACCAGCAAAAACTTGTAGAACCCCGGAATTAACTCAGAAAATAGCAGCAAAAAAAACCTGAAGCTTGGGATAGTGCTTCACTGTCTTTAGATGAACAGAGTCCAATTTTAAAATAAAGTTCAAAGAAAAAGACTGGAGAAAATGAACAAACTAACAAAAAAGGACCATAAAACATTACTATTATATAAGGAAAGAAAAAAAAAACATTAACTTTGAATGAGATAACAAGGTGAAAACAAATACAAGCAAAGTCCAAAGAAAAATGCTAGTTAGACCCAAGGTCAGCAAAAATTCCTGAAAGAATTTAAAATGACAGAGATAAGAGTGATAGAGAAAAAAATGGGAGACAAAAGGTCATACATCCAAAGCCTACAAGAAATATATGAATTGATCTCAGACCATGGAAGAGCTCAAAAAGGATGTTGAAAAAAAAATAAGAGAAGCAGAGGAAAATTTGGGAGGAGAAATTTGAGCAATACAATAAAATCATGAAAAATAGGAGAACAGGTTGCTAAAGGAGACCCAAAAAGGCTGAAGAAAATGACACCTTTAAAAATAGGCTAACCCAAATAGCAAAAGAGGTCTGAAAAACCAATGACAAGAAGAAATGCTTATAAAGCAGAGTTGGCCAAATGAAAAAGTAAGTCCAAAAACTCACTGAAGAAAATAATTCCATTAAATTTAGAATGGAGCAAATAAAAGCTAATGACCCTGTAAGAAATTAAGAAATTATAAAACAAAACAAAAGAAATGAAAAAAGAAAAGACAATGTAAACCCTCATTGGAAAAACAGTTGACCTAGAAATAGATCCAGGAAAGAAATTTAAAAATTATAAGTCCACCTGAAAACCATGATAAAAACAAAATTAGGGTAGAACTCATCTTTTCAGAAATTATCAAGGAAAACTGCCCTGGTATTCTACAACCATAGGCAAAATAGAAATTTAAAGAATCTACCTAACATTTTGTGAAAGAGATACCAAAAGGAAAACTCCTAGGAATACTGTAGCCAAGTTCCAGAGTACCTAGGTCAAGGAGAAAATATTACAAGCAGCCCAAAGGAAACAATGCGAGTATTGCGGAAGCATAATCATGATAACACATGATTTATTTATTTTTTAATTAATTTGTTTGTTTTCTTTTAGTTTACAGGATTAAATTCAACAATTCCTTGAGTTTCACATTTTGTCTCCCTCCTTCCCCTCCCCACCATGGCGGCATATAGTCAATAATAGGATCTGTAAATACTTTCACATTATACATTGGTCAGGTTATAAGGACGGATTGTACCAGCTGGAAAGAAAAATGGTAAAGAAGACATAAAACCAAATAAGAGAAGGAAAAAGATCAGGTATTTTGCTTCCACCTGGATATAAACTTAGTTCTTTCTCTGGATGCACATATTTCTCTCCATCATGAGTCTTTTGGGATTGACATATCACTGCATTACTGAGAAGAGTCCAGTCTATCAAAGTTGGTCATCACACAGATGTTGTGTCTGTAATTGTGTACACATTTCTCCTGGTTCTACTCTTCTCACTCAGCATCAGTTTGTATAAGCCTCTCCAGGTAAATATGAAGACCATCTGCTCCTCATTTCTTATAGCACAATAGTACTTTAGCTGAGGCATGATATATTTTACTCCAACCTTTTAACTTTACCTTGTGTGTATCCCTCTGTTTCAGATGTGTTTCTTGTAAACAGCATATTGTAGGACTATTCCTAATCCATTCTGCTATCTGTATCCATTTTATGGGAGAGTTCATTCCATTCACATTTACAGTTATGATTGTTATCTATTTCTTTCCCTCCATCCTATTCCTACCCCTGATAATGTTCATATTTTCCCTCCCTTCTCCCTTCCCCCCTCAATAGTTTTCCTTTTGACCACCACCTCCCTCAGTGTTCCCTTATCAGCATCGCTCCCTTTTCCTCCCCTTTCCCCTTACTGCTTCCCTCCCTACAAACCCCTCCCACGCCCCTTTCATAACCCTTTCCCCCTCCTACTGCCTATAGGATATTTTTATACTTAATGAAGTATGTTATTTCTTCTTTGCACCAAGTGACAGAAACAAATCTTGTATGAAGCTCCTCTCCCTCCCCTCTTTCCCTCTAAAATGATATTTTTGCTTTTCTTTTACATAGAGTCCTATGCTTAAATGGTTGTTATTCCCTCCTTATACCAGAACCAATGAGGGAAAAGCTCATATGCTTCCCAACTCCCTCCCTGTTTTTCCTCTTCTATACAGTTTTTATGCCTTTATGTGTGGCATAATTTGCCCTTTTCTACTTCATCCATTCCCTTTCTTCCATTGCAGTCCCTTTGTAGCCCTTAATAAGATTTTTTTAAATCATTGTTTTCTGTATTTTATACCCATACCCTCTACTTGTCTATTACCAGTTTGCTCTTATCAAACAGCAGGGTGTGTGTGTGTGTGTGTGTGTGTGTGTGTGTGTGTGTGTGAGTGTGTGTGTGTGTGTACATGTAAACAGAGAGCAGAGGGTGAGATGAATATGAAGGGAGAATACCTAAAAATAAAATTAAGTTTTGAGAGGAATATACTGGGTGAAAGAAAAAGGGAGAGGTAGACTGGAGTAAGGCATCTCACATAAAGGAGGCAAAAAAAAGTTTTTACAATGGAGGGGAAGAAGGTGAAGGTGAGAAGGAATAAGTGATCCTTACTCTCATTGGATTTGGCTTATGGATGGAATAACAAACACTTAGTTGTGTATAGACATCTATCTTGTCCTGAAGGAAAGCAGGAGGAAGGGGATAAGAAAGGGGGGAATAATATAAGGGATGGGATATTGAGGTAAGAGGTAATCAGAAGTAAACACTTTTGCAGTTGGAGAAAGCAAGATAGAGAATGGAATAAATGGAGGGTAGGACAGGATAGAGGGAAATGTGGTTAGTCTTTCAAAACATAATTGTTATGGAAGTATTTTGCATGGCTACACATGCATGACCTGTATTGAATTCTTTGCTTTCTCAATGAGAGTGGGTGGGGAGGAAGAAAGGGAGAGAATGTAGAACTCAGAAAGTTTTAAA
The DNA here is from genome assembly GCF_028583685.1 of Petaurus breviceps papuanus. Lineage (NCBI taxonomy): Eukaryota > Metazoa > Chordata > Mammalia > Diprotodontia > Petauridae > Petaurus > Petaurus breviceps. The sequence continues at coordinate 57,074,249 of NW_027186304.1, forward strand.
AATGAATGTCAAAATTGTTTTGAAGGTAACTGGGAAATAAGATGTATAGGCAAAGGTGTATAGACATCTAGCAAGCCCTACAGGAAAAAAAAATAGATGGGACAGGGAGAAGAGGGTTGGTAGAAGAGAATGCAGATTGGGGGAAGGGGGATTTTGGGGTATGTTCTGTACTGCAGTGGGGGGAGGGGAGAGATAGGGAGGAAATCTGGAATTCAAAATCTTGTGGAAGTAAGTGTAGAAAACTGAAAATAAATTATTAAAAAACTGCTATTTTGGCGGATCTAATTCATGATTAACAAGAGTTTATGTTTATATGACCCCTTATTAAAAAAAGTTATATCTTGTCTATTAAAAAAAAAGTTACTAGGGTGACAAGAAAAATCAAAATATACACCCTGAAGAAGACAACAAAGTCAAAGTTACATCCAAAGCCTCCAAGAAAAAAATATGAATTGACCTCAGTCCATGGAAGAGATTAAGAAGGATTTTGAAAATAAAGTAAGAGAAGAAATTGGAAAGAGAAATGAGAACGATGCAAAAAAATCATGAAAATTGAGTCAACAGCTTGCTAAAGGAGACACACACACACACACACACACACACAGAAAATAATGAAGAAAATATCACTTTAAAAAAACAGACTAGGCCACATGATAAAAGGTGTCCAAAAAAGACAATGAGGGAATACCTTAAAAAGCAGAATTGGCCAAATGGAAAAGGTAGTCCAAAAGCTCATTGAAGGAAATGGTTCCTTAAAAATTAGAATGGAGTAAATGGAGGCTAATGACTTTATGAGAAATCAATAATTCATAAAATTAAACCAAAGAATGGGGTAAAAATAGAAGACAATGTGAAATATTTCACTTGAGAAACAACTGACCTGGAAAATAGATCCAGGAGAGATAATGTAAAAAAAAAAAATTTGAACTACCTGAAAGCCATCATCAAAAAAAGAAACTAGACAGTATCTTTCAAGAAGTTATTGAGGAAATCTTCCCTGATATTCTAGAATGAGAGTAAAACAGAATTTTAAAAATTCACTTAGGACTGCTGGACCCTGCACAGGATGCACTTGGCTGGGTGAGAGAAGCCATTTAATTTCACCTAACAAGAGGAGAGAAGACCACGGCCATGCCCCATGTATATCCAGCCCTGTTGGTTGAGCAAAAGAAGGAACTGTCAGACATTGCCCTTCAGATTGTTGCTCTGAGCAAGGGCATTT
>NW_027186304.1:57080470-57184566 GCF_028583685.1 Petaurus breviceps papuanus
GAGAGAGAGAGAGAGAGAGAGAGAGAGAGAGAGAGAGAGAGAGAACATGGGTAAGTTGAATATGAAGCAATGATACCTAAAAATAGCATTGAGAGAGGAATGTACAGGAAGAAATAACAGGAGATATAGAGTGGGGTAAATTATCTCACATAAAAGAGGTAAGAAAAACTTTTATAGCAGAGGGGAAGAAGGAGGAGGTAGGTGGAAGTGAGTGACCTTAGTCTCATCAGAACTGGCCTAAAGAAGATAAAATATGGACTCTCAGTTGGGTATAGAAATCTGTCTCACTCTAGAAGAAAGTAAGAGGAGAAGTGGATAAGAGAAGGGAAGGGGTGATAGAAGGGAGCAAAGAATTGGGGAACTGTGGTTAGAGGCAAAACACTTTTGAGGAGGGATAGGGTGAAAGGAGAAAGAGAATAGAATAAATAGGGTTGAGGGAGTAGGATGAAGGGAGATTCAGTGAGCAATGATAACTGAAAATAATTTGAAGCAAATTTCTCTGATAAAATCCTATTTTCTCAAACATATAGAGAACTGATTCAAATTTATAAAAATAAGAGCCATTCCCCAATTGATAAGTGATGAAAAGATATGATTAGTACTCAGATGAAATATTGAAAGCTATCTATAGCCATATGAAAAAAAATATCCTAACTTGTTTTTGATCAGAGAAATGCAAATTAAAATAATTCTGAGGTACTACTTCATGCCTATTAAATTGACTAGTAGGACAGAAAAGGTAAATGAATACTGGAGGGGATATGGGAAAAAATGAGAATTTAATGAATTGTTGGTGGAGTTGTGAACTGATACAACCATTCTGCAGAGCAATTTGGAACCATTCATGTAGGGTTATAAAACCAATCATACCTTTTGACCTAGCAATACCACTAGATCTATATCTCAAGAGATTAAAAAAGGGAAAATACCTATATGCCAAAAATATTTATAATGACTCTTTTCTGTGGGTAAATAATTAGACATTGAAGGGATTCCCATCAATTGGGGAATGGCAGAACAAGTTGTGATATGTAATTATGAGGGAACAATACTGTTCTATAAGAGATGATGAGCCTGATACTCTTGGAAAAACCTGGAAAGACTTGCATGGGCTTATGCAAAGTGAAATGCATTATGTACAATGTAACAGCAGTATTTTAAATTGATCAGCTGTGAATGAGTTAGCTATTCTCAGAAATAAAACAATCCAAGACAACTCTGAAGGACGCATGATGAAAAGTTCTATTCATCCCCAAAGAAAGAACTGAGAGTGTCTGAATACAGATTGAGGCATGCTTTTTTTTCAAACTAACCTTTTTGTTTGCGAGGTTTTTTTTTTTCTTTTGTCTGTTGTCTTTCATAACATGCCTATTATGGACATGTTTTGCATGACTTCACATGCATAAACTATATCAAATCAGCTTGCCTTCTCAAAGGAGGGGAAGGAGAGAGGAAGGGAGAGAATTTGGAACCCAAAGTTTTTTTTTTAATGTTAAAAAATGTTTTTACATGTAACTGGAGGAAAATATAATACTAAAAAAAATAATAATTACTTAAAAGTTAGAATTAGAAAAGTGAAAGCTAATAGCACCATGAGACTTCAAGAATCTATAAAACAAAGTCAAAATATATGAAAAATATAGAAGAAAATATGAAATTTATCCTTGGAATAACAACTGACCTAGAAAATAGATCACAGAGAGATAATTTAAGAATTATTGACTACTTGACAGCCATGATAAAAAAGAGCCCAGATATCATGTCATTAAAATGAAAATTACTCATATATCTGAGATCCAGCATGTAAAATAGAAATTTAAATGATCCCAACTATCACCTCTTGAAAGAGTTCCCAGAATGAAACTTCCAGGAATATTAAAGCCAAATGTCAGAGTTTCCTGCACAGAGAGAACTCAATTGTCAGGAAGTCACAGTCAGGATCACAGAAGATTTAGTAGACTCCACATCAAGGGAGTGGGGACTTTGGGATATTTTATTCCAGAGGGCAAAAGAACCAGGATAACAATCAAGAATAGTCTACTTAGTAAAAATGTGTATGTTTGGGGGAATATAGGGACAGTGGCAAGCATACTACAATCTCACTGGAATTAGTTCAAAGAAGGAAGAATGTGTGTGTGTATACATACAGATATATATATATATACATATATATACATACATATATATATGTACTAAGTTTTACAAATCTATCTTACTCAATAGGGAGACAAGAGGGCAAGGTCATAAGAGATAGAGGAAGCAATGAAAGGGAGTACAGATTGGGAGAAACAGTGGTGAGAAGCAAGACAGACTTTTGACTAGGGGCAGGATTAAAAGAGAAATATAAACAGAGGAAAACTGGAGCAAGAGAGAAGTAAACAGTTAGTGATAATTGTGAATGTGAATGGGTTGAGCTAACCTATAGAACAGAAGTAGACAGCCAGATTGATTGAAAACCAGAATCCAACTATATATTATGTACAAGAAAACACTTGGGACAGAAAGACACACACAAAATTTAAGTAAAGGGCTACAGCAGAAACTATTACTCTTCACCTGAAGTAAAAAGGGCAGGGGTGGCAATCATCATATCAGGAAAAGCAAAATTAGACCTTATTGAAAGACATAATCAGGGAAACTATATTTTGCTAAAAAGTACTGTAGATTAGGGGCAGCTAGGTGGTGCAGTGAGTAAAGCACCTGCCTCAGATTCAGGAGGACCTGAGGTGGAATCTGACCTCAGACACTTGACACACACACACACACACACTCACACACAAACTAGCCATGTAACCTTGGGCAACTTACTTAACCCCAATTGCTCTCCAAGAGGCAAAAAAAAGTACTGTAGATAATGATGGAATATCAAATACATTTACATAAAGTTTCTTTGATTAAGGCCTCATAAACTAAAAGGTGAAGTTAGTCAAATTTATAAAAGTTAAAAAACTAAGCACCATTCCTCAATGGACAAACGATCAAGGGATATCAATAGGCAGTTTTCAAAAGAAACCAAAGCTTTCTATAGGCATATCAAAATGCTCCAAAACACTGTTGATTAGAGAAATTCAAATTAGAGAAACTCTGAGAGATCATCTCACACCTATCAGAAATGACATATGTTGGAGATGATGACGGGAAATAGGTACATTAAGGAATTTTTGATGGAGTAGTAAATTGGTCCAACCGTCTGGAGAACAATCTGGAACTTTGTCCACAGTACTATAACATTGCATATCCTTTGATCCAGAAATAGCACTACTAGATCTATACCCAAAAAAGTTAAAAAGAAAATAAAGAGGCATGTATGTATGTATGTTTCCATACCCGTATATATTTATGTATATGTATTCATATATGTGTATATATGTGTGTATATATAAACCTTTTGTGGTGGTATAAGCTTTTTGTGGTTGCAAAGAATTAAAAATTGGGTAGATACTCATCAATTAGGGAATTTTTGAACATGCTGTGGCATAACTGTGATGGAGTACTATTGTGTAGTAGGAAATGATGAGGGGAATGGCTCGGGGAAACATAACAAGACTTATACAAACTGTTGTCAAGTGAAATGAGAAGAAGCAATAGATCACTGTGCATAATAAAGACAATATTGTAATGATGATCAACTATGAAAGACTTGGATACCCTGATCAAGAAAGTAATCCAAGACAATTCCAAAGAATCATGATAAAAAAAATAAATTTCTATTCCCCTCCAGAGAGAGAAACAATGATCTTTGAATACAAATTGAAGTATAAATTTCTGGCTTTTTAAGTTTATTTTTTTGCTTTTTGGATATGGCAAGTATGGAAATATGTTTTGTATGATTTTGCATGTGTAATTAATTTTCTTTTTTGTTTCTCAGTGGGTGGGAAACTAGTGGGATGAAGGGAGAGAATCTGGAACTCAAAATTTAAAATGAAAAGAATGTTAAAAATAAGTACTATATTTTTTTAAATAAAAAGGGATTGGAATTATATACACAGAGTAAGATCTTGAAAAGATTATTTGGCAGATGAGGGAAGTTCTGAACTATATTTTCCCAAAACTTCTAAATCCTCCCAACTTCTCCATTCTGTTAATGGCACCATGACACTATATTTCTTTTTAAAGTCTTTCACAATCTGCTCCCTTCCTACTTTTCACACTTTTCTTACACATTACTCTCTTCTTAGTACCCAGAAACAGGTCTTCTTTCTGTTGCCCATCCATGATATTCTGCCCCCTAACTTTGTGCTTCTTTTTCTTGCTATCGCCCATGCATGGAATGCTCTCCCACCTCATCTCTGCCTCCTAGATTCCACTCAAATTCCACCTTCAGTAAGATTGCTGCTATGTGTCATAGTGGATAGAGTAGGTCTGGAGACAGGAAGACTCGATTTCCTTAGTTCAAATTTGGTCTCAGACACCTACTAGCTGTGTGACCCAAGGCAAGTCACATAACCCTGTTTGTTTCAGTTTCCTCAGATGTAAAATGAGCTAGAAAAGGAGATAGAACTTTAGACATTCTAGTATCTTTACCAAGAAAACAGCAAATGGAATCACAAAGAGTCAGCCCTAAATGGAAAAGACTGAAAAACATGAGAGGCCTTTCCTGATGCTCTCAAATCTGAGTGTGTTTCTTCCAAGATCATGCCCCATTAACCTAGTGATCTTAAATATTCATAATTGTTGGTTTTTTTGTCTCCCCAACTAGAAATTGAGCTCCCTGAGGAGAGGGATGATGGTGTGTGACTTCCGTTGTATTACAATGTCTTGTACATAGTATTTCTTACTGTTTATTGAACAATTGAATTCCAGCAACATGAATTAAAAACTCCTGAGTCATCAACTCAACCCCCATAATTCATCCATCTCTGAGTCTTGTGTATCCTATTACCACAACATCATTCATGCCCTTCCTCCCCTCTACAATTACACTTTAATTATCTTAATTCAGATCCCCATCTTCTCTCATCTTGACTATTGCAATAATGTCCTATGTGAGTTACCTGAATCCAGTCTTATAAGATTCAAATTCATTGCCCAAATATCTGTCAAACTGGTATTCCTAAATTTCAGATCTAACCATGTCACTCACCTGTTCAAGAAGTTTCAATTACTTCCTGATTCCTGTTAGATATAATCCTTTACCATAAAAACACATTTATAATCTGGCTCAACTTCTCCTTCCATTCTGATTTCAAAATTTTCTGACTCATGCCACCTTCATTTCAGTAAACCTGTCCTATGCACCATTTTCCAAATATAACATTTCATCATTCACCTACATTCCTTTCAATTATTTCTTTACTATGCCTGTAATGTTCTAACCTCTGCCTTTTAGAATCCCTATTCTTTTCATGACTTAATTCATATACTGTCTCTTAAATAAGTCCTTATCTGACTTCTCTCACATTGTTACTATCTCTTACTGTTTTCTTTCTCCCAAGAAACGACTCTTCATTTACTTTTAACTTTGGCATGTTTATTTATTTATGTTTTTTTTTCCACTAGAAGGAAAAAAAAAAGCTTTTTTCACAGGAAGAAACAGGTTTTTGCCCTTGTATCTTTAGTACCTTGTTCAGCGCCTTATTATGTAATAGGCATTCAATAAACATTTGTTTACTTGAGCATAGCAGGCATTTGCCAAATAAAGATGCCCTGCTTCCTCACATATACACACACCTCTTAATGGCCTACATCACCCAATGCTTGCTGATAGTAAGGGGAGTTTTGAAAATAACACCAGCGGTAGCCTTGATCATGCAAAAGTGGTGACACCCTTTTTGACTTGGAAATGAATGTAAAACTGTTTTCATCTGTGATTGAAAAAATTGATCATTATTGAGCTCTCTCTCTCTCTCTCTTTGTGATCTTTAAAGCAATCTAGCATGAATAGGGATATCCCTCAGTTGTCCCTAATAACAGAATGGCAACTCGACCATGGAGATAAAACAAACTTTTTTGTCTCACATTAGATATCCTTTATGTAAAGATCTCACCATGTCACTCCTTTATTCAAAAATTTTCTTTGGCTAGTTGTTGCATCCAGAATCAAATATAAATTGTTGTTGTCACTGTGTTATTTCAATCTTGTCTGATCTTCATATGAAACTCATATGGAGTTTCCTTGACAAAGATACTGGAATGGTTTTCCATTTTCTTCAACAGTTCTTTGTACAGATGAGGAATTGAAGCACAGAGCTAATTAATTTGCCCAGGGTTACACAGATATGAAGTGTCTAAGGACAGATTTGAACTCAAGAAGATGAGTCTTCCTATCCACTGTGCTACCTAGTTGCCCTATAAAGTCCTATTTTTATCTTTTAAAAGTTTACATGCTATATCCTATATTTTCAGTCTCATTACACATTACTTCTCTTTGTACATTCTGCTATCCAGACAAATTTACACTCTCTGTATTCTGCATGCACAACATTTCACTTCCTGTCTTATTTACTTTGTACCATCTAGCCTCCTTACCCAGAATGCACACTATTCTTAATTTTACTTCACAGAGACAAACTTCATTCAAGACATAGCTTAAATATCACCTAAGTCCTTCCTGATATATTCAATTTCTAGTGCCCTTCCACTCAAACTACCTTTTAGTTAACTACTTTAAACTAATTTGCATTTATTCTCTTTATATGTATTCATACACACTTCTACAGGATCAAATGAAATATATGTAAACACTTGGAAAATATTAAATCATTATTTTGATTAAATGTTGTTATTCTTAATATTAATTGCATGCGCTTAGCCTTTAGAATATTACGGACCCATGTAAAAAGTGATTCTTTCATTCATTATGTTTGAAGGATCAGGACCTCTCAAAGTATCAAGAATAGTTAAATTTTAATGAACTCTAGTTAATTGATTGATACGTGACACCTTACAGCCTTCCCCTATTTCTCTGCAAAATCATATCACTATACACAAGCTACCTAGGGCTAGGATTTGGCAGCCTGAGAACATTGTATTTCAGGATAATAATTATGTTTAATGCTTTTCGTATTCTCTGTCATTTGACAATTTCTTAATATTTCTCTCTTCATACTTTAAGTAAACAATTTTGTTTTTATGAGATAAAATCTAAATAATTTTACTGGAAGGCTCTTAATATGAAGATATTATAGTATTTGGGTGCTGTCCCATGTAATGTATCTGAAAACAATACCTAAACTGATACTTATGCAATAATAGGGAAAATAATACTGGAGGTACTTTCTACACCCCATTACATGTTTTTAAAAATTAAGGTGGGAAAGCAAGGAAAAATTACATCCTGTTTTCCTTACTTTCATTCATAAAAACATATACCTTGAAATCAGCAGACTCAGATATAATTTAGTCTTTCTCTCTCATTTTACCCATGGGAAAATTAAGGCCCAGAGAGGTTAAATGACTTAACTAAGGTCATACAACTCATGTCCTGATACTCCATGTTCTGTACTCTTACAAAATGAATCCTTTTCATTAACAAAACTTGAGACAGCTAAAAATAAATTCCCTCCTATCAAATCCTTGGACTGACAGTGATTAATTCTTCTATGATATTATGCAAGCAGCAAACTACTGGGGGTGAGTGTGTGGTATCAAAATGGTATAGTAAGACGTAGCAATTCTGTCTTGTTTATTCAAAACTTTCTTTTTTCCACAATAAGTGAAGAAAATGTTACAGGGAGTTTTTTTGATTGCTTGTTTTGTTTTTCCCAGCTCAGGACAGCTTAGGAAGATAGACAGTGAGGTCTTCCAACACTGAGATGGGAGCTGGCCAGGAGCACCACACAGCAGTAGTCAGAAGTTCCAGTTGACTTTGGCAGTGGACGTTGTGAAGGGGAGAATTATAGCATTCAGGGACATAAAGGGTATTGAACACACAGGCAAAAATATAATCCCAGGCAAGCCCTTATTAGAATTTGATTAGAAATAGATGTCATCTGACTGCTCTGTCACCCATTTCTGGGTCACAGTTTTAGGTTTAAAAGGAACAGTTGTAAAGAAAATAGAATGAATTCTAGAAACCTATCTCTGCGACTGAGCCCAAGAGCAGAGAGAATACTAATTTATAACATTTAGGATTCTATATTACTGGCATGGAATAAATCAAAGCAAGAGACCAAAAACAAGGGAAAACCCACAGTTCAACCACTCTAAACATGAAGAACCTCCCAACATTGAAACAGAAAGATACAAAGAAAGTTAAAATAAGGGGCAAAATAAGAATCTCTTATATTTCAATTGGATTTTAAAAGAAGGGGATAGCAATCATAACTTCAGATAAAGCAAGACAATTGGATGTAATTAGAAGAGATAGAAAATGAAACTACAAGATACCATAGACAAAGAATTAATATCAATACTGATCATGTATTCAAAGTACATAACACTCAAATTATTGAAAGAAAATTTAAATGAATTTTAAGAGGATATATAAAGGTAAAATATAATTGAAGGAGATCTCAATTTATCCCTCTCAGTCTTAGATAAGTCTAAACAGTAAATATACCAGAAAGAAGTAAAGGATATGAATAGAATTTTAGAAAAGTTGCATATGAATGACCTCTGGAAATATTGATCAGGAATAGAAAAGAATGTCTATTTTTAATTGCGTGTCACACTGTCACAAAAGTTGACAAGAAAACCTCAAAGTCAAATGCAGACAAGAAAAAAAAAGTATTTTTTTCTGAGCAAAATGCAATAAACACAAAAATTAATAAAGACCTTTAAAGCAAATGTTAAAAATTAACTGGAAACTAAGTAAATTAATCCTAAAGAATGAATCAAAATACAAATCATTGAAACTATAAGCAATTGCCTTAAAGATATAACAGTAATGAGACAACATAATAAAATCTGTGAGATGTAGCCAAAACTGTATTTAGTTGAAAATTTATGTCTCCAAATTAGTGCATCAATAAAAGGGAAAGAATACATAAATGAATGAGGCATGCAACTAAAAGCAAAACAAAACAAAACAAAAAACTAAAAAAACAATAAATAACTAAAAACCAAATTAGAAATCTTGAAAATTAAGGTATAGGTTAATAAAATTGAAAGTTAAAAAGTTGAAAAATAAATTAGAAGTTGAACTAAAAAAGATGAGAAGAACAATTGGCTGAGTTTAGGTGATATGGGTTATAGTGCAGACCCTATCACTAGCTAGAATAGAAACAAGTCACTGAACCTTCCTGATCCATATTCTCATTATTTGTAAAATCTATGTTTTCCATATGATAATCTAATCATGTCCATCTTCCAAAATTTGTTATTTTGTGACTAAAATAAATCTAGGTTCAAGAAGACATTATCTCTAGCAGAATAGAAAAACATCTTATTTCTTTGTTTGGAGAGTTGTGGCTTATGTCCGCACTATATCAAGGAGGAAAGTTAGATTCTTTTTTGAACAGGAAAAGTATGAAAAATGGCAATTAATTGATTGAAATCTCTATCATCAACAAAATAAATGAAAGAGAGGAAATTGCAGTAGGAGGGACTTAGGCTAGATGTCAGGCAGTACTGCTGAGAACAAAGTTTATTATGTGCAGGAGTGCCCTTAGGCCAAATGATAAAAGTAGATAAAATTGCTTTTTGGTCTATTCCTTTATTATGTCCCTTTGAACAAAGACACTAATGTTCAATAAAACTATTGTTACATAAAATCCCTCTGAAGAAAACAGCTACCAGATTAGTTTAGGCTATCATCACCTCTTGCCTGGATTATTGCAACAGTTTTCTAATTTATCTCTTGATCTCAAGTTTCTCACTACTCCATTTTCTCTTACACAGTGCTAGCAAAGTAATTTTCCTTAAGCACAAGCCCCAACACATGACTGGTTCTACTTCTCAATTAATTAAATTGTTTCCCATTATCTCCAGTATAAAATATAAAATCTCTTTAGTTTTTAGAATCCTTTGAAATTTAGCCTAATTTCTTCTTTCTTGCCTTTGTACATTACATTTTTTCTCAAGCAAACCATCCTCTCTTTTCTTCATACAGATCACTCCATCTCCAACTATAATGGGAACCCAGGAGTTTAGAATTCAGCCACAGGCAAAGATAAGAACTTAGCAGCAAAGTAGGGGCACAGAATGTGTTTCCTTGCTGCATCCCACAGTTTGGACCCAGGGGGAGGATGGACTTGTGACTATGGTGGGTGGGATGAAGTAGCATGCACCCCCAAGGACCTCACCTTGTTGGTTTTGCTGTCCAGCCCCATCTCTGTACTTGGAAGCAGGGGCTGGAGCTGTGTGAGGGGAAGGGCACCCCCTCCACCCAAGAGAACTTTATTTGGACTCTTGTTTTAAAGGTGATAATGCAGTGTACTTTGTGTTTGTTTAAGGCCCAGTGGCCACTTTGGTAAATTTATTTCTGTATCTTGAAAATGTGACCTAAGAGATGTTTAGTGCTAATTAGAAAGTAAATTAACTATGCTATGGGCATGAAGGATCTTGGGGCTGAATGTAATGGAAATGCAAATTTAAAGATCTTATCTACACCTAGGCCCTTTGATAGGATTAAGAGATTCTGAGAACCTTCCTTGATTTGAAAATATACTCTGACTCCTAATAGGCTGAATGTGGTCACATGGAGCCTGTGGCAGGAGGCTTGGTTTTCAGGAATGCCCACACCTTGATGCTGTGTGATTGGGCAATGGGTCCAGAGGGTGGTTACATTTTCTGACCCAGGAGAAGGCTATATAATCCCTGATGTGAGGCTTTGCTTTGGGGCTCATTTTGAGAAGTGTTCTGTGATTTGATCAGATGAGACTCTGGGAAGCTGTTGTTGAGAGCCCCCTGGCTTTGAAAAACCCAGATGTTGATTTGGTATGGATGTAATGGTTGGACAGTTTGAAACCTGTCTACTTGATCTGTTTTTGTCTTGATAATTCTGTCTGTTTACTCTGAAGTTCGGGGTGCTGACCTTTTTCCCCTGAACTAGGTAAAGATACATATTTGGCTGATTAAAGTAAGCTTGTTAACCCATTTTGAGTTGCTTTCCTTTATCAAAGCATATCCAAGAACCTGTATTGGCAGCAAACCCTGGGGATGCTGGGGTGCTTGCTGATACACCAACCTATGCAACTTTGTACTAAGCTGCACGGAAGGATTTTCCTCCTTAAAATTTCATAGAATTCCTATCTTCTTCAAGCTGCAGTTTAAGCACAATATTTTTGAAGACTTTTTTAAACTCCTTTTTCCCCTCCCTCTAAAGCTACTTTGTATTTAACTGCTTTGTGTATTTCTTTTTGATCACTTTATATTTATATTTTTATGGGTCCTTGTCTGACCCATTAGAATATCAATTTCTTGTGAACAACTGTAATGGTAAGTACAGAAGTAGTTCACACCTTGTTTCAGCTACTAAATTAACACCTTGTTTCAGTAAAAGCTTCTTTTGAGCCTTGTATCAAGTTTGTTAAGAAACAGAATGTGAGAACCCGACAACTTGTGAACCCTAGAACTCATGAACTACTGCAACAAGAAGAAAAGGAGCTAATGACCATACATAAGGAGAATTTCCAGGCTAGAGATGGCAGAACTGAGAAGAGGACTTTTGTGGAGGCAGAATCAAGAAGGTGAAAACATGTGGTATCCCAGCACTCTGTTTGTCTGCTCAGTCTGTGTTGTTTGTTTGCAATACTTTGTACAGAAGCCCTGGCACTTTACTGAAAGTCCTGAAAGAAGATATTTCTGGTGGTATATTTACAGGAGTCCTAGAGGAGTTTTTGGAAGTCCTGGGAATTTAATGATGATTTATGCTGACCTCTTGGACCTTGTTTATGGGTCCGTGTTGATTTCTATGTTGATGATTTGTGTTGAGTTCTCAGACCTTGTTGCTGGGTCTGAGTTGATTTCACAGGCAGATAGTGAATTGATAATAGTGCCAGCAATGTGCATGAATATTATTGTGGCTCTATCAAGCTTTGTCTTCCCAGAACAGGAATTCTGAAAGTCTTGAGGTGGACTGGACACTGTGAACATCAATATGGAATGGAAACTGGATGAAGAACTGGAGAAGGACCTGGACAAGGACCTGGGAGCTGCCTGCCTGTAAACCAAGGTAACAGTTTGAGCTGGTACCATGGAAGAGGAACCATGGAAACTGAGAACCAGCCTCAAGTCAAGCTGAAAGAAGACTTTATTTGGATACTGTGTACTAACTGAGAAGATTATGATTTACTGTGACCTAGTGGTAGAGAACTTTGACTTTTGTACTTTGTGATTGAATTGAAAATTTTGTGATTGTCTAAATGAATGCACTTTGTTGAAAACTATGTAACCACTTTGGTGAAAACTATGTGGCCATTTTAGTGATAAGTTGTTGAGTTGTGACATGATGAATGCTTTGTTTTGATTTGGTGTGATAAGCTGTAACATTGTGAATGTTGTACCTTGATTTTCTGTGAATGTGTTGATCTGATTTGTTATTTAATGAATAGAGAGTTCATTGTAATATGTAATCAGGACCTTGAAAGCTGTTCACAGCAGCAGCCTCTGGAAAGCTGCTCATGACTGGCTGGATAGCAAGTATTGGAGCAGCTAGTTGGTTCAGTGGATAGAAAATCAGATCAAGAACATCAGAGTAAGACATTAATTGTGTGAACTTGGGCAAGTTATTAAACCTTTTTTGTTTCAGTTTCCCAAAGTATAAAGGGGTTTATGATACCATTAATTTCCAGGGGTTGTTGGGAGAATCAAAAATAATAATAATTTATAAAGTGCTTGGAACAGTGCACACATATAGTAGGCAATAAATACTAGCAATAAACAAAAATGATAATATTCAATTAAAGAGTTATTATTTCTTTATACTTACATACTTGGTGCCTAGTCTAATGCCTTTCATGTAAAATGTAGAGGAGAGAGAGAGAGAGAGAGAGAGAGAGAGAGAGAGAGAGAGAGAGAGAGAGAGAGAGAGAGAGAGAAGAAACTGATTGATCTGCCTGAGGAATTTAATATGATATTATATACATGAAATGAAAACCATTCAATTCAATTCAATAAACTTTTATTAAGTACTAACTAAAGGCCAGGCACTGTGTTAATCACTGAGGATACAATTTAGAAAAGGAAATGCCCTGCCCTCAATGAAATTACCATCTACTGAGAGAAGACAACATACAAAAAGGAAGCTAGAAAATATAGTAGAGGAGTTGTATGGCAAGAATTGGAGATGAACTAATCATATAATGTGACTGAGTACAAGAGTTGGAAATCTTGAATACTGTATTGATACCCACATCATGTAAAGAGATCAAGGCAACATGATAGAGACAGAAATTAATTAATAAAACAATTGATTGGGAAAAATTTGGGTTAAAAGCTAAGCTTTAGAACTCTTCTGTGTCAACTTGTGAAATAACCATTTCTTTGGAGCTCAGTTTCTTCAATTATAAAATGATTTGACTGAAATAGATGAATCTAAATTCATTTTCAGCTCAAGATTTATGATCCTATGAGCATGATGAGTTGATGTCATGTGCAGATAGGGACAAGAGTTGCACAGGAAAAAAAAAAATTTAAATGACAAATCTGCACTTTTAACAACTTTATTCAAGTTAGTGAACTAATAGAGCCATTAAAATATTAAATAATATCGAATTTTTTGAAATCCTACAAATTAGAGGACATTTGACATCTATAACGATATGTCTTGAAATTAAGACAAGATGATGGAATTAGACCCCATCACTTCAATGAAGTAATAAATGCACTCAATATACTAAAAGATCAGTCTCGATAAATGAGAAATCAAAGAAAACTTTCCAGTATGTGCTTTACAGAGAAAGCAGAAGTACATATAAATAATGAATAAAAGAAAAAAAAACCAAGTCCTTATACAGTAATTATATACTATGAGGTACATTAAACAACAAGAAGCAAGCCCTGGGGTTAGCCGATCAGGAGGTTGCCTTGGCATCAACACAGGAACTTTTAGCCCCAGTACAGTAAGGGTAGTTGAGAATCTGAGCCTGGAAAGATTGAGGGAACCTCTGCTGACAAGTAAGGCCAGATCCAGATGTGCTGTGCAGAGAAGCAGGGGTGGAGAGGCTTGGGGGTGGGGGAGAAGAACCAGCACAAGTCCAGTCAGTGCAGAAGCAGTGGTACGTGGATTTCACTGACTGTGTGCACTTACAGGCTGGAGGTCTTGGTTTTGAGTTCAAGGTCAGAGGGGAGAACTAAAGAGAATCTGATGCTAGTAACACCATCCCCTATACCCCAGGAATAGAGGTGATTATAAAAACTAAATTATTGCCAAAAATGCACAGGCAAAGGAGAAAGAATCCAACCATAGAGAGCTACTATGGGGGCAAAGAAGATTGGGATTGGTCTTCAGAGGATACTGAAGCAAAGAAAACCTCTTCTGCTCTAAAGAATAATGTCACATGGTCACTTGCTTTGCCAAAAGAATTCACTGAGGAGCTTAAAAAAATTTTAAAAATCAAATGAGAGAGATGGAGGAAAAAAATAGAAAAAGAAAAATAATAATAAGAAAAATGACAAGAATGTCAACCAATTAGAAAAGGAGATCTGGAACCCTAATGAAGAAAATGACTCCTTGAAAATCAGAATTGGGCTAAGTTGTGTACTCAATCACAGTGATGGAAAATAAGACATCTGTTACAAAGGCTTTGTGGCCTTAGAATCAGACTTCCTGACCTTGGCATCAAACTTGGTAACCTTGGGGTCACTGGGCTTTGTAGCCTTGGAGTCAGTCATTCTGGCAACCTTAGAGTCAGGCTTTCTGATCCTGGGTCCTGGGTGTTTGGTACCGAGCTTAGGGTCTGGTCACTTGTTGGACATCTTGTGGCCAGCACACCAGGTACTGGCCTAGGGGATCTGGGGCCTGAGGAAATTGGCTTGGGAGACCTTGGTGCTCAGGGACTTGGTGGTTTTGGTATTGTTGGCCTGCACTTCTTTGACCTTTTCTTGTGTTTCTTGGCAAAGCACATGTTTCTCAGAAACTTGGGGTCAGAGACCAATAGAACTAGGATTCTTGGTGCCATTTCTATGCCATCTTCACGATTGATTTTTGGGTGGTATTGTTCCTAGACTTACCCACCTTGACGCTCCACCAACCCAACATCTGATACTTTATATGAGACTACAATACATGTAGCAATTATTCGTTCATTTTGGCAAATCATGGATTAGCAAATTTTCTGCAGATTGGAACAGGACAGATCTGCCCATCCTTTAAAAATGAAATATGCTCAGTCTCTTGACCTTAGAAAATATAGATGGTTCATTTTTAAAATGAAACAGTGAAAAGATAGTAGGGAAAAAATCAATTAATTTGCAACTACTTCTAAGAGCTTAAGGTAGTGGGTAGTAATCAACGTGTCTTTGACTTAAGCAAATCTACCAAATCAATTTAACTTCTGTGATGACATACTAGGAAACATCTATTATTTTCCCTCTAAGTGGCCTATATTAATTTCACCAAGGCTTATTATACTGTTCCATATTTACTTTGACAACCATGTAGTCTTATCACTACTAATAGTGGCTATGTGTTCAGTCATTCAGTCACATTCAACTCTGTGGTTCTGTGGGCTGTAGCATGCCAATACTACCCATGAAGCTTTCTTGGCAAATATACTGGAGTGGTTTGTCATTTACTTCTCCAATTGATTAGAATTACACAGCTAGTCAGTGTCAGGCTAGATATGAACTCAGTTCTTCCTGAGTCCAGGCCCAGTGCTCTATCTAGCTAACTGCCTCCAATGTTGGCTATACAAAAATACAAAAGAAAACGATCTGAGAATGATTGATGACCAAGAGTTGAATGGGAATTGCTAGTATAAAGTAGAGCTATTAAGGAAAAAAAAACAGATGATAGCATAGTATACTAAAATAATATAACATCCAGGAGTTAAAAATCATTTTTGTCTTGTAATGGACAACTGAGAAAGCAAGACAGTGAAACCAATTATAATTTGATAGGAGTGTTTATTAACCGGCCGGTGACTGCCTCTCAGAGGGAAAGACAGCAGCAAACTTTCTGTTAGACATAATTTTATAGAAAATGTGGTTGCTAGCAACAGAATATGTTTCTAAGGGGGTGCAGTGTCATCAGTATTGTTCCTACTGAAGTGAAGCCATGATCTCTTAGCAAAGCCTTGGATACAAACATAAACAGACCTGAATCCGTGGGAATCTGTGGCATGTTTCTAGCAACACAGGTGAAACATTTCTCTACTATTGGGGCCTATTAGGTGGTTTCCAAGAAACCTAGTGGGGGTCCCCTCTAGCAGGTTTAAGGGCCATTGGTGTATGATTTCTGGTGGTCACTTCAGTCCTATACACAAGTCTTTGCTAGATTATTTTGTCAAGCTTGGGTCACCATATTTTAAAAAGTAGAAACTTAAGATGGCTCAGAGAATAGTCACAAAGATCATATAGGGTAGGCAATTACATGGGTCTTGTATGAATAAGTGAAATGATGGAATTATATATAATTATAGTAGTTTAGCCTAGGATCGTGGATTAGTAGTTGAAAAGGACCTCAAAGATCATCTGGTTCAACTCCATTATTTTGTAGCTAAGGAAACTGAGTCCCAGAGATTATGTGACTTGTCCAGGGCAGTAAAGAGAAGGCTGAGGAGAGAAGATTATTAGCCCCCTATGTAAGAATTGTCATAGGATGTGAATAAACCAGAAAAAATAGTGGAAAAATAGCTATTTCTGAAGCTCTATATTTAATTGTGGGCACCACATTTTAGAAAAGACTGAGAAATTAGAGTGCATCCAGTATGACTATGATCATATAATTTAGTGCTAGAAGGTACCTATGTAACCATCTAACTCACCTCTCTGTAGAAATGAGAGATGGTGAAGGGGACTGGAGACCATGCTATATAAGGAAAAGTTGAGCAACTGAGGATACTTAACCCAGAAAGGAGAAGACTTGGGGAGAAATGATGCTGTGTTCAAGTATTTGAAGGGCTATCATATGAAGCATATTAGAACTGTTCTGCCTGCCTCACAGATTAGAATTAGAAGAAATGGGTAAAATTTGCAGAGATGCAGGCTTACTTTCTTTGTGAGAAAAAAAAACTTCCTTTTTTAAAAGGAAGGATCTTTGTATGTGATTGTGGTGGAGTGCTGCTGTGCTGTAGAAGATGCTGAGCAGGTTGATTTTGGAGGGACATGGAAAGACTTGCATGAAATAATGAGGAGTGAAATGAGCCAAACCAAGGGAACATTGGATACAGCAATAGCAATATTGTTTGAAGAATAACTGTGAACAAATAAGCTATTCTGAGTATTATAAATATTCATATCAGCAACAAAGGACCTATGAGGGAGGATGCTGTCCACCTCCGGAGGGGGAAATTATAAATAGAAATATGTGTATTATGGCTGTGTGTATGTGGGTGTGTGTGTATCTGTGTCCAATGGTGGTCTTCTCTGGTGCAGGGCGGGGAGGGAAGGAGATAGTTCAAAATTTAAAATGTAAAAAAAAATTAAATTAATTTAAAAAATAAACGGAAAAAAAAGAAAGTCAGAATTGGGTAAGGGCGAGCCATCAAAGTTATAAGAGAAGAAGAAATAACATATAAGGGTGTTTAGATTTAGGAAAATGGAGGAATAAGAGAGTAATTATTGGAGTAGAGATAGGTTAAGTAATGGGAGAAAAAGATAGAAGATAGAAATAAAGTAGAAAACTTAAGAAAGATAGGAAAAAAAGAGATATGCTCAAATATAAAAACAAGATTAGGAGTAGAATCTCTTAGGGAAAGTATGTGTATGTGTGTGTACATATGTACACATATACATGCATATGTGTGTATATGTATACATGTATGTATATATTAATACCAATATAGTAATATATCCATGCTCAGATATAGCCTTGATGTAGTGGACATAGAGAAGGAAGGGAGAAAAAAGAACAAAGAAAAAAGTGTACAGCAGATAACAAAAGAAAAACTGTGGGGAAGCAAAACTGAACAACAAAACGCACAGTATTTAATATATAGACTTTATGTGATAAGTTATTGCTCTATGTTGTAAATCCTCTCCTATGTTCTGCTCTAAACATAATATTATTTTTTATTTAACTTCATAATGCTTATTTTTTTCTTTTCTTATAATTTCATTATTTGTCTAAAATTTAAAAAAGATAAAAATAAAACAAGGATCGATAATATGAAAAAGAAATAATACTGAAATGAAAGATAGCCTAGACATTCTCTAGCAAAGGAAACCGGGCCTAGTGTGGTGGCAAGTTTATCCAACAACCACAAGGGCCATTCCTAGGACTATAACCACATGTCTGGGATCTTTCAGATGGGTAAGAGACAAATGCAAGGCCCATGGCCATGGCAGCAGCTACTCCTGGGACTATCAACCCACAGCCTGGAAATTTATAAAGCACCTATCTGAACAAACAGGGACCAGGATAGCAGAGTTAACCCTGACTGCTCCAATCCCCCTTCTGACCCTGAAAATGCAGAAACTATTGCCCCAGAGCAAAATTTTAAAATAGTGAAGGCTTGGGAGTCCTAGAGGAAGGGCAAGGCTAAAGCCCTGCCTCAAAATGGGTAAAAGACAGATTGCAAAGACAAAGACTCTAGAATATTATTATTGCTAGCTGGAGGAACCAAATTCAGAAGGAGACAGCATTGACCACACACCCACAGCTGAAGCCTCAACATAGAATATGAACTGGCCTCTAGCCTGGAAAGCATTCTTAGAAGAGCTCTAGAAGGACTTTGAAAACCAAATTAGAGGAGCAAAAGATAAAATGACTAATTCTTTTAAAATCAAAATTGCAAAAATAGAAAAAAAAACTTTTCAATGAAGAAAGCAGCTCCTTAAAAAGAAAAATATGTGAACTAAAAATGGAATCTGAACATATGAAAAAGGAGCTTCAAAAACTAACAGAGAAAAATAATTTATCAAAAATTAGAATCAATCAAATTGAAGCTAATGATTCTATGAGGGACCAAGAATCAGTCAAAGAAAACATCAAGAATGAAAAATTAGAAAAAGAGGTAAAATATTTCAATGGAAAAATAACTAATCTGGAAAACAGATCCAAGGGAGATAATCTAAGAATTATTGGTCTACTGGAAAATCATGATGAAAGAAAGAGCCTGGACAACATCTTCCAGGAGCTCATTAAAAAAAAAAAAAACTGCCCTGAGATCCTAGAATCAGAGGGTAAAATAGAAGTCAAGAGAATCCACCAACACCTCCTGAAAGAGATCCCAAATTGAAAACTCCTTGAAATATTGTAGCCAAAGTCCAGAACTATCAGGTAAAGAAGAAAATACTTCATGTGGCCAGAAAGAAACAATTCAAATATTGCAGAACTATAATAAGGATGCCACAGGATCTGGCAGCTTCTACACTGAACGATTACAGGCACTGAAAGATGATATTGTGCAAGACAAAAGAGCTCAGGTTATAATCAAGGATCCAGAGAAACTAAGCATAATCTTTTAGGACACAGACATGGTCATTCAATGATATAAGGGACTTCCAGACGTTCCTGATGAAAAAGCTAGAGTTCAGTGGAAAATCCAATCTCCAATTACAAGACTCAAGAGAGACATAGATAGGTTAATAGGGAAAACACACACATACACACATATAACTTGTTATTTAATAACAGCAAACTGTTTATATCCCTATATTGGAAGCTGGCACCTGTTAATACTGATAATTGTATGCTTATAATTACATTTAAAAAGATTATAGATAAAGAGAGGGGGTGGGTATGAATTAAACAAAATGATAGTAAAATAATACCTTATTAAAGGGTCAAAGGGACTGAAATGGAAGAAGAGGAAAGAGCAAAGTAGAAATGAGTAAATTATGCCACACAAAGAAGTATAAAAACATTATAGTAGATGGAAAGAGGGGAGGGAGATGAACATTATATGATCTTCACCCTAATTGGTCCTGATGTAAGGAGGGAATAACGTAATCAGTTAAGTATTGGACTCTATGGAGAAGAGACATAAAACCTATCATAATAGGGGGAAAGATGGGAGGGAGAGGAACTCTGCATGAGATTGATTCTCATCAATCTTGGTTCAAGGAAGAAATAACATATTACATTAAGCATAAAAATATATAGTAATTTACAGGCAATAGGAGGGGGGAAGGGTTAAGAAAAGAGGGGGCTAGAACTACAATCATTTAAAGAAAATACATATTTTCCCTTGGACACTTGAATTAACAAAAGAGAGAAGGACTAATGAATTGAACATGCAATTTAAAAATCAGCACCAACAAAATTATAACCCTAAAAAAGGGTTAAAAATACAAGATATGATAATCAAATAATAGACAATGGGAAATAAAAGGGTACTTGAAATTAGATAAATGGCATACCAATTTTATTTAGTTGTTAAAAATTCTTTGTTTTCTTTTGTTTCCCTCTTTTAATTAAGTAAAACCATGCTGAGGGAGTCAAATTTTATTGGCTTTGTGAGAAACTATAGTATTTAACAAAGCCCATGAAGAATAATATTTTTTTTATTATTCCTTGGATCAGCATGGAAAAGAGTGGTGATATGGACTAGTGATAGATTTCATTAGCTCAAAGAGTCAAGAATTTCTTCAAATCATAAAGTGTTTGATCTTATCCACAACCTTGACCTTGCCACCACTCATTTCCAGAAGGGATGAATAGCATAGAAGAAGAGATTAAGTCAACCAATTGCTATTTTGATAGACCTTAGAAAGCCACAATACAAAGTTTCATCTTTCTACCTTAAGAATGCAACAAGATTATATTTCCACTTGAGATAAGTTTTTTTAACAGTGTTGATTTAAATATTGAATTTAATTAATGAAATCTGAGTGTTTGTACCCCATTTAGAGGGACTTTTTTTGTTTTTTCTTTAGAAGTACTTCCCAATTCCTAAATGCCCTTGAAAATGAGATTCTTTAGTGTATCTGAACCTATCCAGATATGGAGGAAAAAAAGTTTATTTTTTGGAAGTAACCACATTGTTATAATATTTTTGTTATTGTTTCTACATAGGGCTATTGAGTCCAGTTGGGCCAGCTGAATGATTTGTTAGAAAATATAGTTAGAAAGGACCCCAACCTGTCTCTGAAAAAAAAACAATTCTTCTACACCTCCACAAATTAGTTGCTCAGTCAGAAAAAGAATTCTAATTGGAATATTTTGCCTCCTATGAAATCCTAGAACACATTGCCTCCATTAAATTTTATTCTGATTGTGGGTAAACATATTTTCTCACAAATTACCCATTGCTGAGGCCAACCAGTTCAAGTCTTATCACTTTTATACATAATAGTTCTGTGTTACTTCTCTGGGTTAAGTATTTCCCATTCCTTCAATCAAGCATTCCATGACCTGGTCTTTAATCTCCTTAAATTTTTTTTTTTACAATAACAGAACTGCATACCATCAGATATAGAAGAGATTTCATCAGGCATAATTACAACCAATAAGTGATGATGAATCTTCTTCCATGTACCTCACAGAGCATTAGCTTGAAAAACTTCCAAAGAAAGGTGTCAGAGAAAAGCCAAGAAGTTTCTTAAGCTCTCCTCAATTTCCCTTGGAAACAACATTAAACAAAGCATATAAAAGGATTCTGGAATGATATAACCTACAAAAAGATGAAGGGAAACACTTTTCCATCTTAAGATAACTTAGAAAGAAATCAAGAAAGATCTGTCTAACTTGGCTAAAATGGAAGCTTAGTCCAGTGCAGAAGGTGTCCAGGCAAGCTATGGGAGGCTCTTAGCATAGATAAGCAACTGAAGCCCCTCTGTCCTGACTGAGCAGGTAAACAATGGGGCCTCCAGCTCCAGTGCAGAATGCAAGTTGAGAGCCCTGGAAACATGTCACAATAGGCATGTCTAAGCAGAGACATCTTCAGTGTAGTGGATAAGCTACAAGCAGTTGAGATCCTAGGGTGTAAAACCAGTGACAAGGCCCCTGGCTCCCAGCATAAGAAAATCCAGATAGTGTCCCATATGCCCCAAAATCAGAGCTCAGCTTTAAATGGCAGAAAAGCTGAAAAAATGAGTAAGAAAAAGTGCTCCAGCCATAGAAAGCTACTATGGTGACAGAGAAGATCAAAACAAAATCTCAGAAGAGGACAATATCAAAATGTCTAATTGTGAAGTCTCAAAGTGGAACGTGAATTGGTCTTAAGACCAGAAAGTCCCCTTGGAATAACTCAAAAAGGATCTTAAAAGCCAAATAAGAGAGTTAGAAGAAAAACTGGCAAAAGAAATGAGAATAATACATGAAAATTATAAAAAGGAGAGTCAAAAGCTTGGAAAAGGAAGGTCAAACATTGAGGAAAATATCTCATTAAAATGGAGGAAAATCCACTAAAGAAAACAACTCAGTCAAAAGTAGTATTGGCCAAATGGAAAAAGGAGTTACAAAATCTCACTTAAGAAAATAATTCCTTAAAAATTAGAATTGGGTAAGTGGAAGCTAAGGACTCTATGAGTCTTCAAGAATCAGTCAAACAAAATCAAAGGAATGAAAAAAAATATATAATAAATGTAAAATGCTTCATTGGAAAAATGATGAATCTGGAAATTATATCCATGTGAGATAATCAAACAATTACTGGACTACATGAAGAACATGGCAAAAAAAAAAGCTTAGGAAGCATCTTTCAAGAAAGTATCAAGGAAAATTTCCTTGATGTCATAGAAACATAGGGTAAAACAGTCATTCAAAGAATCCACTGATCATCTCCTGAAAGAGATCCAAAAAGAAAGTTCCAAGGAATATTGTAGATAATTCAGAATTATCAAGTCAAGGAGAAAATACTGCAAGTAATCAGAAAGAAACAATTCAAACATCAAGGAGTCACAGTAAGGATTACGCAGGATTTAGCAGTTTCTACATTGAAGGATTAAGGGGCTTGGAATATAATTTGCCAGGAGTCAAAGGAACTTGCATTACAACCAAGAGCAAAATTTAGCATAATCTTTCAGGGGAAAAAATGGACACATAATGAAATAGGGGATTTTAAATTACATGTCCAAATACAAGACTGAAGAGAAGCATATAAAGGAAAACAGGAAAGAAAAAAAATCAAACAAACATGGTATTCAATAAAATCAGACTTCTTACAATCCCACATGGAAAATAGTACTTGTAATTCTTGAGAACTGTATCTCTATTAGGGCAATTAGAAGGAAGATATATAGACAGAATTTATCGAAAAAAACTTTCAAATGACTTAAAATACTTAAGGAATGAGAAAAATTATTTTTATGGAAGAAGGAGGAAGGAAGAGGAATCATGGGATAAATTATATCACATGAAGTAGAACAAAAAACCTCATACAGTAGAGGGAAATAAAGGAGGGACTGAGCATAGTTTGAACCTTACTCCTATCATATTTGGCTCAAAGAGGGAATAAAATACACATTCAATTGGGTAGAGATATCTGTCTTAGCCTACAGGGAAACAGGAGGGGGAAGGGGAAAGAAAAGTGATAGAAGGGACAGAAGATCAAGGCAGGCAGTGGTCTGTCGCAAAACACTGGTGAGGAGGGACAGGACAAAAGGAGAGAGAAAAGTATAAGACAGGGGAAAATAGAATGGAGGGAAATACACAGTTTGTAATCATAGCTATGAATGTGAATGGGATGGTCTCTCTTAAAAACAAAAAAGAGGATACCAAAGTGGATTAAAAGCTATGATCCTATAGTATGTTGTTTACAAGAAACTCATTTGAAGTAGAGAGAAATGCATAGAGCAAAGATAAAAAAAACAGAGCAGTATATTTTATGATTCAGCTACAGTGAAAGAAGCAGGGGTACCAATCCTAATCTCAGACAAAGAAAAAGCAAAAATGGATCAAATTAAAAGAGACAAAGAAGAAAACTATGTCTTTCTAAAAGTTATCATGCACAATGAAGTTATATCAGTACTAAATATATATGCGCCAAGTGATATAATATCCATCTACTTAGAGGAGAAGCTAATTGAGATATAGGAAAAAAAATATAGACAGCAAAAGCATACTATTGAGATACCTCAACTTCCCCATCTCAGAATTAGACAAATCTCACCACAAAATAACCAAGAAAGAAGTTAAGGAGGTAAATAGAATTTTAGAAAAGTAAGATAGGTGATAAAGCTTTGGATAAAATTGAATGGGGATAGAAAAAAATATACCTGGGGGCAGCTAGGTGATGCAGTGAATAGAGCACTAGACCTGGAGTCAGGAGGACTTGTGTTCAAATCCAGCCTCAGACACTTAACACAAAAACTAGCTGTTTGACCTTGGGCAAGCCACTTAACCCTAATTGCCCTCCAAAAAATAACAAAAAAAGAATATACCTTTTTCTCAGAAGTATATAGAAGTAACACAAAAATTGACCATACATTAGGGCAAAAAAATCCACAATGAAATGCAGAAAGGCAGATCATGATGCAAAAAAGAAAAATACATATAATAAAGGGTCGTTTAAAATAGGCTAAAATATAATTGGAAAGTATATAAAGTAATCCTAAAAAATGAGTGGGTCAAACAAATCATAGAAGTAACTAAAAATTCCATCAAAGTGATTGACAATAATGAGGTCACATGCGGAAATTATGAAATGCAGTCAAAGCAGCTCTTAAGAGAAATTTTATATCTCTAAATGCTTACATAAATAAAATAGAGAAAGAGGAGGTCAATGAAATGAGTACACTACTAAAAAAGCTACAAAAATAACAAATTAAATATTCCTAATTAAATATAAAATTAGAAATTCTGAAACTCAAATAATAGGTTAACAAAATGGAAAAAAAAACCCTCTTGAACTAACTAACTAAATAAAACCTGGCTTTAGAAAAACAAAACAATGAAATTGATAAACCTTTGTTTAATTTGATTAAAAAACAAAAAAGAAGAAAAGCAATTACTAGTATAAAAAATGGAAAGAGAATGCCAATGAAGAAAAATTAAAGCAATAATTAGAATCTATTTTGCCAATCTGTATGCCAATAAATCTGACAACTTAAGTTAAAAGGATAAATTTTTACAAAAATACAAATTGACCAGATTAACAAAGGAAAAAATAAAATACTAGATTATCACCATTTTAGAAAAAGAAATTGAAGAAACCATTAATGAACTGCCTAAGAAAAAGTCTCCAGGAACAGATGAATTTACAAGACAATTTTACCAAACATTTGAAGAAAAATTAAACTTTTTAGAAAAATTGACTAAGAAAGAGTACTACTAAATTCCTTTTATGACACAAATATGCTGCTGATTCCTAAACCAAGAAGAGCCAAAACAGAGAAAGAAAAGTATAGACTAGTTTCCCTAATGAATATTCTTGCAAACATTAAAAATAAAATATTAGCAAAGAGATTACAGCACTTTGTCAAAAGTATTATACACTATGATCAGGTAGGATTTATACTAGGAAAGTAAGGCTGGTTCAATAGTAGGAAAACTATCAGTCAAATTGGCCATATTAATAACAAAACTACCATGAATCATGATTATTTCAATAGATACAAAATTTTTGACAAAATACAGAACCCATTCCTATTTAAAGCACCAGAGAGCATAGGAATAAATAGTTGTCCTTAAAATGATAAGCAGTATCTATATAAAATCATGAGCAAGCATTATTATGTAAAGGGGATAAGCTAGAAGCATCCCTAATAAGATCAGGGGTGAAACAAGAATACACATAATCATCGCTATTATTCAATATTGTATTAGAAATGTTAGCATTAGCAATATGAGAAGAAAACAATTTAGGTAATTAGAATAGGTATTGAGGAAACAAAACTATCACTTTTGCAGATGATATTATAGTATACTTAGAGAATCATAAAGGCACAACTAAAAATTACTTGAAACAATTAACAACTTTAGCAAATTTGCAGAATGGAAAATAAACCCACTTAATTCATCAGTAAATCTACGTATTACCACCAAAGCCTAGGAAAAAAAATATAGTAAGAAAAATTCTATTTTAAATAACTGTTTAAAAAACAAATTAAAAAAAATTTGGGAATATACCTGACAAGCAAACCCCAGTATTATATGAACACTATTACAAAACACTTTTCACACAAATAAACTCTGATCTAAACAATAGGAAAATTTTTAATTACTCATGTGTTGACTGAGCCATTATAATAAAAATGACATTTCTATCTAAATTAATTTATTCAGTTCCATACCAATCCAAGTACCAAAGAATATTTTATAGATCTAGAAAAAATAATAACAAAATTTATCTGAAAGAAAAAATGGTCAAGAATATCTAGGAGGGAAGGCCAGGTAGCTCAGTGAGTAAGAGCCGGTTCCTGTGTTGGGATGACTTGGATCAAATCCGGGCTCAGATACTCAGCACCACACCCAGAAATAACTGGCCATGTAACCTTGAGCAAGTTACTTAACCCCAATTGCTTTTTAAAAAAAAATATCAAGTAAATTGATAAAAAAAAAATGCAAAGGAAGGTGGCCCAGATGTACCAGATCTAAAACTGTATTTTAAAATTTCAATCATCAAAAGTATTTGGTACTGGATAAGGAAAGGAGTGGTGGATCATTAGAAGAGATTAGGTATACAAAACACAGTAGTAAATAATGATGTTATTTTATTTTTTGATAAACCCAAAGACTCCAGCTTGCTACTTGACAAAAACTTTGGGGAAAACCAGAAAATAATAGGGTAGAAACTAGGCATAGATCAGCATCTCACAACATATACCAGTATAAGCTTGAAATGCGCTCCTGGTTAAAAAAAAAAAAAGGGATGGCGCTAAAAAATTTAGGAAAGCAAGGCATAGCTTACCTGCCAGATATATGGAGAAGGGAAAAATTTATGACCAAACAAGAGACAGACAACATTATGAAATGCAAAATAGTTTGCATTGGTCATATGTATTTTTGCAATAATGCAACCAATACAAGAAGAAAGAAGCAAGCTTGGAAATAAGTTTTACAGACAATGTTTCTGATAAAGGCCACATTTCTAAAATATATTGAGGACTGAAATGAATTTACAAGTATACAAGTCATTCCCCAATTGATAGATGATCGAAGGACATTATGAAGAGGCAGTTTTAAAATGGAAAAAATATGGTTATTTATAATCATATGAAAAAAATGCCCTAAATAACTTTGATTAAGGAAATGCAAATTATAACAACTCTGTTGTACCACCTCACACCTACCAGATTGACTAACATAACAAAACCGGGAAACAATAAATGTTGAAGTGCGAAAATTGTTACACTAATGCATTGTTTATGGAGTTGAGAAAAGATCATAACCATTCTGGAGAGTAACTTGGAACTAGGCCCAAAGTAGTATAAATCTGTATATATGTTTTAATCCAGCAAGAACACTACTATATCCATATACCAAAGAGATAACAAAAAAGCAAAAAGGTCTCATATGTACAAAAATATTTACAGCATCTCTTCTTGTGGTAGCAAAGATTTGGAAACTGAAGAGATGGGCACCAATTGGGAAATGGCTGATGAGTTGTGGTTTATGAATGTAATGGAATAGTACTGTTCTATAAAAAAAACAAGAAAGAATTACACGAAATGATGCTGAGAGAAGTAAGAAGAAGCAGGAGAACATTGCACATAGCAACAGCCACATTGTGCAATGATTAAATATGATAGACTTAGCTCTTCTCAGAAATACAATGATCGAAGACAAGTCCAGAAGGCTCACAATGTAAAATGATAACCACATCCAGAGAAAGAACTATGGAGTCTGAATGCAAATTGAAGCATATTATTTTCACTTTTTTTTCCTTTCCTGTGTTTCTTTTTCTTTTTTTGTTCTGATGCTTTTTTAACAACACGATTAATATGGAATTAGGTGTAACATGATTGTACATGTAAAACCTCTCTCAGATTGCTTTCTGTCTTGGGGAGGTGTACAAGAAGGGAGGAAGGGATAAAAATTTGTAACTCAAATTATAAAAAATGAATATAGAAAACTATCCTTACGTGCAATTGGAAAAAAAAAATAAGATGCTATTATTATTTTTTTGCTGTTCTTAATAAATATTTTATTTATTTATTTTTAGTTATCAATATTCATTTCCACAAGATTTTGAGTCACAAATTTTCTCCCTATCTTTCCCCTACCTCGCCCACCCCAAGATAGCGAGCTTACTGAATATTCCTTCCCCCAATACTCCTTCCCCTCTATCTTGTATCCTCTGCAATACCCCTCCCCCAGTTTCTGGTATGGCAAGATGGATTTCTACACCCTAGTTCCAGTATTTCTTATTTCCCAATTGCATGTAAAAAATTAACATCTGTTTTTACAACTTTGATTTCCAGGTTCTTTCCCTTATTCCCTCCTCACCCACCCACAGTGGGAAGAAAAAAATATCCATAGAGGTTGTACAGATGTAGTTACACAAAATGTTCCCATAGTAGTTATATTGTGAAAGACTAACTATATTTCCCTCTATCCTATCCTGCACCCCACTTACTCTATTTCCTATTTTGACTTTGTCCCTTTTCAAAAACATGTGCTTCTAACTACCCTCTTCCCCAATCTGCCTTCACTTCCATAATCCCATCTCTTATCCCCTTCCCCCCTACTTTCCTATATGGTAAGATACTCAGTAGAATGTGTATGTTATTACTTCATTAAGACAAATTCGATGAGTAAGGTTGACCCATGCCCTTTCACATTCCTCCTCTTCCCCTCCATTCTAACAGTTTTTTCTTGCCTCTTTTATATGAGATAATTTACCCTATTCTCTCCCTCCCTTTCCCCTTCACCCATTGTATTCCTCTCTCACCTCAATTTTAATTTTTTTTTAATATATCATCCCTTCCTGTTCAACTGATCCTGTGCCCTCTGTCAATGTATTAAAGTACACACATATATACATACTCTCAGATGTATTTATATACACATACACCCTCCTATACATACATATATATGTGTATACATATATACATACATGTGTATGTATATACATATATGTGTGTATACATATATTCCCTTTAACTCTCCTCATACTGAGAAAAGTCTCATGAGGAAAAATTATTGATTTTCCATGTAAGAATGTAGGAATAGTTCCTTAAGATTTCCTTTTCCTGTTTACCTTCTCATGCTTCTTTTGCTTCTTGTATTTGAAAATCAAGTTGATAGTTTATCTATGGTTTTTCATCAAGAATACTTGAAATTTCTTTATTTCGCCAAATGACCATATTTTCCCCTGAAGCATTATACTCAGTTTTCTGGGTAGGTGATTCTTGGTTTTGGGTTTTTTTTTTTTTACTTTTTTCAGGGGGGAGAACAGGGCAATTGGGGTTGTGACTTGCCCAAGGTCACATGACTTATAAGTGTTAAGTGTCTGAGGCCAGATTTGAATTCATGTCCTCCTGACTCCAGGTACAGTGCTCTAATCACTGTGCCACCTATCCCCCCTGGTGAGTCTTGGTTTTAATCCTAGCTCCTTTGACCTCGGGAATATCATACTCCACGTCCTTCAATCCCTCAGTGTAGAAACTGCTAGGTCTTGTGTAATCCTGATTGTGTTTCCACCATACTCAAATTGTTTCTTCCTGACAGCTCATAATACTTTCTACTTGACCTGGGAACTCTGGAATTTGTGTGTGATATTCCTAGCAGTTTTCTTTTTGGAATCTTTTTCAAGAGGTGATCAGTAAATTCTTTCAATTTCTATTTTGCCCTCTGGTTCTAGA
This sequence comes from Petaurus breviceps papuanus, assembly GCF_028583685.1. Taxonomy (NCBI): domain Eukaryota; kingdom Metazoa; phylum Chordata; class Mammalia; order Diprotodontia; family Petauridae; genus Petaurus; species Petaurus breviceps. The sequence goes on from NW_027186304.1 coordinate 57,110,144, forward strand.
AAATCAGGGAAATTTTCCTAGAGAATTTCTTGATGGATGATTTATAGATTTTTTTAATCATGGCTTTCAGGTAGTCCAATAATTTTTAAATTGTCTCTCCTGGATCTATTTTCTAGGTCAACTATTTTTCCAATGAAGTATTTCACATTGCCTTCTATTTCATCATTTGTTTGGATCTGTTTTATACTATCTTGATTTCTCATAAAGCCATTAGAATTCATTTGCTCCAATCTAATTTTGAAGGAATTATTCTCTTCAGTGAGTTTTTGAAATTCCTTTTCTATCTGGGAAATTTGGCTTTTTAAGGCATTCTTCCCCTGATTGGCTTTTTGGGCCTCTTTTGCCATTTGAGTTAGTCTATTTTTAAGGTGTTATGTCCTGCAGTATTTTGGGGGGGGGGTCTCTGTTAACAGACTGTTGACTCACTTTTCACAATTTTCTTGCATAATTCTTATTTATCTTCCCAATTTTTTTTCTCCACTTCTCTTACTTGATTATCAAAATCCTTCTTCAGCTCCTCCATGACCTGCAATCAGTTAATATTTTTCTTGGAAGCTTTCGATGCAGGAGTTTTGAATTTGTTGTGTTCTTCTGTTTTCATGTTGTGATACTTTTTGTCCCCCCAAAAAAGGATTCTATGGTCTGATTGTCCTTCCTCACTTTGCCAGCTGATTACTTGATTTTGAACTCTTTGCCACATCAGTACTCTGCTTCCAGAGTGAAGAGAGCTGTGTCCCAAATTACTGGGGTTTTTGCAAATGTTGTTAGAGCTATGAGGAGGCCGCCTGCTTTAAAACCACCACAAGTTCTGGCACACTGGAGTTTCTCACCCAAGGACCACCACTGAAAATCACAATCCAGATCCAGGAAGGTCAATGCAAGAGTGATTACCTTCTGTGTTGTTCCTTGGTCCCCCTACAATTGGCAGGCCAGGAAAGGATAGAGTTCAGAACTCAAAGTTTTAAAAATTAATGTTGAAGTTGTTCTTCAGGCAATTGGAGAAAATTAAGTACTGAATGAATTTTAACATTAAAAAAGTAAAATTTAATTCAGCTCATCATTTCTGGGAGTTGATGCTTTGACTTTGTTTTCTTCTTCTGGTTATATGTTTTGATATTCTTTTTCATCAAAGTAAGATTCTATAGTCTAACTGTTTAAATTCTGTTTGCTCATCTTCTCATTCAAAGACTTGACTTTCTACCTCCTTCTCAAGGTAAGACTCTGCTTCCAGTAGGGGTGGGGTTGGGGGGTTGTGTATCATCCCAGGTTTCAAGGGGTTTGTATCACCTACTTGATCCCCGCTGTCTGTGGGTCCAGAGATCCAGAAGCAGCTGCTGTTGCTTCCTCTGTCACCTCCACCATTCCAGGACTGTGTTCCTCTTTCAATCATGTCTCACAGAGTTCCCCCACTGACATTCCATACTTTCCTCAGCATTTGTGGGTTGAGAAGTCTGGGAAACAACACAGTTGCCAGGGATTCAGTCCCCTGAGGCCTTTATGACACTGTCTGCGCCAATGAGGCCCATACTGGACTGCGCTCTGCTCCAAGCCCAGTGTGATATACCCTTCCTGTTAATCTTCCAGGCTGTCTTGGGCTGTAGATGTGCTTCACTCTGTCATTTTGTGGATTCTGCAGCTCTATAATTTGTTTGGAGTCATTTTTCACAAGTATTTGAAAAGGTTTAGGGAAGATTAGAGAAGATTTCAAGCAAGTCCCTGCTTTTGCTCCACCATCCTGACTCTGTGCCCCAGCTCAAAATTTATTATTGGACATTTCTTATTCCTAATAGAATTCTATCACAATCATATACTATTACTTGTTTAGTCAATCCCCAATTGATATGCATTCCTGTAATTTCAAATTTTTTGACACCACAAAAAGAACTTTTATAAATATTTTAGAAGATATAAGTTCTTTTCCTTTTATTTTACTTTGGAAACAGACCTAACAGTGGTTTTGCTGGGTCAAAGAGTACACGTAATTCTAAAACTCTTTGGTCACAATTCTAGATTGCTCTCCAACATAGTTGGATCAGTTCACAGTTCTACCATGCAGTTAATTAGTGTCCCAACCACTTCCTGCTTAAAGCAGCACTAGAAACAATTAGCTTTTTCAGCTGCCATGTTACAATGTTGGTTCATTTTAATTTAGAGTAGTTTTGAAACCTACAATCATTTTCCCCTCACTGGAACAGATGCCTTCTATGCATGTTATATGCTGCACTTGTGAAATTTGTTATTTTAAGTCAAATTTAGAGCTAAAAGTATTTCTATTAAATTTCATCAAAGTGGCATCGTACAGTGAACAGAGTGACAAATTCATAATCATAAAATCTGGTTTAAAATATTGAGTCTTCCTCTTCCTACTCATGTGCCCATGGAAAATTTATTTCATATTTAAAGCCTGTGTCTTTTTCTGTAAAATAAAGGGAATGGAGTAAATGATCTCTAATATTCCTTACTGATTTAAGTTTAAGATTTAGATTTGAAGATTCAACAAACTTTTCTATCAAATTGGAATATTTTTGGAGGAGATTCTAACTTTAGCATTCAAAATATTTCCTGTCCTTCCCAGCTCTGTGTGGGCTATAAATTTGAAGGATACACATGCAATCCATTCTTCCACCCTTCTTTTATAAGCCTCCTCTAGTCATATATTTTTGTGCTTTATAACTTCTCCAGTTACAGATAGATAAATGAAGCCCCTATGAAGTACTTACTATATGCCAGATATTTTACTAAGCACTCAGAATAGAAATAAAAGCTAAAAGAATGAGTACTTATGCAGAAGTTGTTTACATTCTAATTAAATAGGACAATTCATAAAAGCTAGCTGGAACACAGAGAAAGGGGAGAGCTACTAGTATTGAGTTAAGCTGGAAAAGGCAAAGAAGTCAAGGGGAGAGTTTGAATTGAGAATGGTTGGCCAAGGCACTTGCCTGAGTTGAGGTCCCAGGCAGGAACTCACCAACCAGAGTTTGAGGAATGAAGGTGTAGAAATGGAAAAGCCCATAGAGCAATATGGAGAAGCACCTACAAAGTGATGTTTAAAACTGTTCTCTGATAGAAAAGTTCATCTGCTGACTTCCAAAACAAATATTTTGAATGAGTTATAACTCAGTCCTGCACCCTAAAAGTTGGAAATGGATTGGTGGAAACAAAGTTACAGTGGTGGGTAGTAATGCGAATAAAAGATACTGATTTTGCATTGGCAAGAAGCAGTACATGGCAACAATGTGTGATTATGTGCCTAACATCTATTCCTTACCTTCACCTCACCAATTTATCTATACTCTTTCACCCTAGGGATGATCTGGAAGAATTGCCACCCGTACTCTTACAATAAATATGGAATCTAATGTGTCCAGACTCCTTTCACCAACAGCCCATATATATTGTAGAGTTAAAAAGATTTGCCCAATTTTTTGTACCAAGATAGAGTCTTTCAATTTTACAACTGGAAATATAGAATTGATCAGAAAACTAAAATGTTTTTATCATAATATAGAGACAATCTCTATAACTCTATCCAGTTAAGGTAAGATAGACATCAGGTTCATTTTTTAAAACTTGTAACTCTAAAAAAAAGGACTCTAGAAGAAGACAATGTGCATCTCCAGCTATGTTACACTAGTTAACTAAAAGTATGTGCTTGCCATATATTTTCCTGAACATTTTAAGAGGAAACATTTTACTGACTGCAGGATGTTAGAGAATATTACAAAGTATTAATCTGCTTCATTTCTGGCCCTTCAATAAAGCAGAAAGAGCAAAACTCAGACTTATTTTTAATATCCTGTCCAACATTTTATGTCCATCTGTTATGTTATGCATTATTTAAACAAAATCTATTTGTAGCTGCTGGAGGGTCAGTGAGCTTGCTTGATTAGGTACTAATTGACTATTTTAATTATAAACCTGTCTTAAATTGAAGCAAAACTTTGATTAAATACGTCCTCAGATGGAACCTTCTTATAATTTTGGAAATAACTGCTCTGCTTCATTCTTATAAAAGTTTTCATTTATTGCCCTGTTTCCCTAGATTATAATACCAATTCAAAAGTATATTTGAAAAAAAACAAGGAATGTCCCCTTTTCTCATGTATTTAATATAAAAAAACAGAACTTGTTAAAAGTATCAAAGTCATCTATTGAATTTTAATTTTAACATTCACAGAGATACAAGGAAGTCAATTCCTTTCACTGAAGTTTTTTTTCTTAAGACATCAATCAAAAGTGTAATAGTTTTGGATATTTTAAAACTATTCAATCTGTACAATTTCTTATTGACATATTTATTGGATTTACCATAAAGGCAACAGAATGGTGAGAGCAGGGCCTAACCACCCTTAAGACGACATTGTCTTATAACTAGGGTTCCTACTGTATTTGCAAACATATGCAACAATTCTTTTATATCACCAATAATTAGGTCAATCCATTTTCCCATTAATATGTATAGATTTGGGAAGGAAAGGACTGGAATCCACTCAAGAGTAAATTCTAAATTGTGCTTTGTCAATCAACAGACATTATAAATGTCTACTATATGCCAGGGGCTGTACTAAGCAGTAGCTATTAATAGAAAGTCAAAAAAGAGTTACTACTTTCAAAGAGCTGAGTCAACATCAAACAACTAGATGCAAGTCAGGTATATAAGATAAATTGGAAGTAAACAACAAAAGGAAGGACCCAACATGGGGTAGGATGAGGAAAGATGTATTGTACAAAATGGAATTTTAGTAGGGATTTGAAGGAAACTATGGAGGCAAAGATTGGATCTCTGGACCCTTCTAAAATGTCTTTTGTCCTGTGAAACTAGTGCATTTATACTCTAACCTTTGTCATATCATAACAAGAGACAATGTAATTACCAATATCCTCGTTTTCCTCCTTTCAGTTTTGTTCCTTTCCCCATTTGTCTAGCAGAAGAGCATATTTTAACCTGACTTTCTCCATATGAACTATATTATATGTTCCTCTTCAATTCTCATGATTTTTACTTTTGGAATTCTACTATGAAGTCCTTTTCCTCTTTATTTAGTGAAATCAGTAATAGAGTATTGTTATAAATTCCATCTATAAACTGCTCTGTGGTTCAGTTGTATAGTTATGGGCACTCTTGGTTGACTCTTTGCAAAAACTCAGAGATACTTATTCCTTCCACCTCAAACTCTTTTCCAAGTGACAATATGATTGTAGCAGCATGGGAAAATACTTCTTCCCTGAAGTCTTTCTTTCATGAGTATGCCATTGCAATACCTTTTCTTTACATTTCATTCTTTCCTCAAGCAATCATTTCAAAAACAAAGACATGCATTCATAAAGCACAAATCATTTAAAAGATAATTAGCTTTTTTTTTGTTGCTGTTGTTATCAGGGATGACTCTCTGGCAAGGGGAATAAACTAGGATAGAAGGAAAAACCAAGACTATACACACATATGCATATGTGTATATATAATATGTATATATATGTATGTGTATATTTTATTGATATTGTATGCAAATATGTCATATTTGCCTATATTGATAATCAAATTTTTTAAAAAGATAGAGTGCTAAAATTGGGGATAAAAAATATAATCTTTGCCTTTAAGGAATTTGCAGTCTATTAGACTCAATGATCTCTAAGACCCCTTCCAGGACTAAATATATCATAAATATGATACAAGGTAGATTTTATATTCTACTCATTGAAAAAGGAAGAGTAAATAAGCATAGAGGAGAATATGATATCATTTTGCAGCACAATAATTTCATATTTCAATTTCAATGTAATACTGATTAGCAAAAAAGAAAAAGGAAAAAAAGCTATTTCACAAGGAAATAATAGTTTTAAAAAATTGTTGTATAATTTCCCACCTTAGATTTTCAGTTTAATACTAGAAGAATTATCATTATCTAGTTATTTACATATCTTCTGGGACTGTCTTAAATTAAAAGTTTTTGGAGACTAATTAGAGATGCAATGCATGAAATTTTATCTTGTTTTATACCATCAAAACCAGTATATTAAGTACGTGGAAAGGGCCCAGCAGCTATAAATTACAATAGTGAAAAGAAAATGTTCATAATAATAATAATACCTAAGAAAAAAGTATTTCCAGATCATTGCTGCAAACATATTCCCTTACTATAAATTATGTAATCATGTTGCAGTACACCTTTCCCAACAGTCATGAACTAAATTAGCATAGTCATTACTCTTTTTGATGGAAAATAAAGTAATTTAGAAGAACATTAAATTTAATTTCAAATGTCATAACCATTTATTTGGTATGTGGACAAGCTCTTCCTAGTTTTAGTGAATCTACAAATCAGTATTTCAGTGCTAAATATTGTCATTAGAAAAAGTTTTCAGTATTACATCCTGGTGATATATATGCAAATGACTTTTGTGATATAGCATTTCTAAGTGGTTAACAGATATTTGAGTAAAGGCAAGACATTTCCCAAATTAAATTTTTTTCTATATAACAGCAACATATCTATCTAGATTTTTGTTGGCCTTCATAGCACAATCATATTCCTCATGTATATTTACTGAGCCTTTTCTATACAAGAGCATTGTGCTAAACCATAAACAGTATCACATTTGTGTCCCCATAGTTGACAAATTTCTCATGGTATCTGAATGTCAGATATTTTATCTTCCTTCTAATACATCCTAAGAATTGCCATTCAACAGATTTCCTGATTTTCTTACATTACTCTCTTGTTAAGCTCTCTGCTTTTTGATGTCTTCCAATTGCCTATAGTATAAAGTTTCAACTCCCAAATACTCTTTAAAACTTACCTCTTTCAAAGATATGTTTTTAGTTTTTCCTATGAAACCTTGATTTCCTGAAATATCTGCTCTAGTAAATTGACATGCTTACTAATCTTGAACAAATTAATTTTCTTTATGCCTCTATGATTTTGCCCACCCTATTACCTCCATCTGGAATACTACCTACTCATCCCTTTTCCACTGATTATAATTCTACTTATCTTTCAAGATGCAGTTTATAACCATTCTATTCCATAAAATGGCTATTGGTACATTCTGTCTTAGAATGATTAGTCCTTCCTCTAAAATTCTCCAGAAATCATCTCCACCATTAATTTGTCAATTAATGATATGCGTTTTGTGACATTCTTATATTTCTACATGGACATTAACTTAATTTTGCGATATATATATATATATATATATATATGACATATATTAGATTAGCTCAAATCTTCTAGCACCATGAGTTCCAAGATCCACCTATTTTGCTCATCTTGAATAAAGCTACTGAATAAGGATATAATAACTGATACTTCACATAACATGAAGAAACAAAATAAATATTTGTAATGGTAGTGTAATTTTGAACTTGAAGATCTCTTTTGTGTTGGCAAAAGTAGCAGGTACTTAACACTTAGTAACTGATCAAGCCTCTGATTGGAGGAACAAAAGGTATGAACTCCTGCCCCTTGTTAGTGATGTAACAGGCAGTTAGCTGAAGGAAGTGAAGTAGATAATAGTGTGTATAAAAGAAAATCCCCAGAGAAGCACAGTCAGAATTTCCTTGAGATCCAGATCTGGTGGCAGAGCAGCTATGGAAGAGAGAATGGAGTCCTGAGAACTTGTGGTAGTGGTGGAGCTCCTTCTGAACAGGATCCCAGGAGCCCAGAGCCAGGATCCCAGGAGCCCGGGAGCCCAAGAACCCAGAATCTGGAGCCAGGAGCCCAGGCGATTGAAGCCTGACTGGGATGCTGAGATTTTGTTTGTGGCTTGGTTGAGCCTTGAATTCCTTGGAGCAGAAATGGTGAAGGAGCTGACGTGGTCCAGACCCTGTGAATGCCAGTGTGGAGCAGGACCTACCCAGAGAGTTGGTCAAGGAACAGGGAGCTGTCTGCCATTGAATTCAGGTAGAATATGGGGCCATGGAAGGGGATCCAGGGAATCTGAGAAAAGGCCCCAAGTCAAAATGAAGAAAAGACCTCTCCTTGGGTACTGAGTAATTATGGAATTATAGTTTACTAGTGACCTAAGTTGAGGAGGGTTTTGTGTATGATACTTAGTAATACTTTACTGAATAAGTGACCTATTGTACTTTGGGTACTTTGACTATTCTTACTGATTAGTGACTGATTGAATTAATCAAAACTGCCCCAAGAGTGGAAGACTTTGACTGTGTACTTCTATACTACTGATAAGTCACTGATCCAATAACTTAAGAGTGACTATTTTGTGACTGATTGAATTAACTTTAAAGTGACTATTTTACTTTGAGACTATGTTGTTAATATTATATTGTGATTTTCTGTGATAAGTTGAAATATGGTGAATGCTATATTGTGAATTATGCTGTACCTTGATTTTCCATGTATATTTTGCTTTTGTTATGGAATAGAGTGATCACTATGCTTAGTAATCAGATCCTTAAAAAAGCTGTTCACAGTAACAGTTATTCTGGAAAGCTTCTGTGCATGGCAATAAAATATTTCACATTTTAACATATCACTAGGTTTTTGTGATTTCTAAGTCTTATTTCTAAAATGGATTAGCAGTTGATAAGTATAGACAATGAGGAAGATTGTTCTATTTCTTTACTTCTCCCACTGATAAAACATTTTTTTTTCCTTTCTGACAATTGTTAACATAGGAAAATATAAAGATTTTCCACTCACAAAAATAAAATGCCAGAAGTATAGAGCCTCAAATGCTAAATGTTAGAAATTAAAGCAGGGGTGTAGGGTGGGTCTCTTGTGGAAAAATGGCCTTATCTCCAGGTTTAGATTTATTTTAATTCTTAAAGCACAGGGAGTGGTCATAAATTTTAAATCTGTTCAATAAATGTTGGCAACAAATGACTGCAAACTTATTCCTGGATGTGGGGGACTACAGGAAAAATTTTAATATTATCTAGAGAAAATATGGGATTTTGTTACCTGGATGTAGTGGTTCATATCCTGTGACTGTGACCAAAGAATTGGCGGTCTTTATCAGGGTGAGGCTTTCTAGTCACTCTGACCCAATAGAAGAGTTGAAATAACAGATAGGGGTCCTGAAAAGCTGAAGACAAGATGCTGGCTCCTAGAAACATTGTTCAGCAGAGAACATAAGACTACCTGAGTATAGTAGCTAATTAGGAGCAGCAGTGCCTATTAAATAGAGGAAGTAGGGAAGTGAAAGGGGAGGAGATGAAGTGAAGAGGAGTAGTGGGCAGCAGCAGATTTTCGGTATCCTGTAGGTGAAGAGTGGAGTCACAACATGTTCCACAGATTCAGATCTAAGAAAAATAGCATCTATCAGGAAGTATTCCACAGTATAATGTGATGATGTCCTTATGCAAAGAGGTTAGCAGCTCTTCAGCCCTGGAAGCAGGATTGTTCCTCCCTGTGTGTTTCTTGGTCAATATTTAGGAGCATCTGTTCCCACAGGTGTGTTCCTTTTGTAAGCTCATTTGTATTTGTGGGACACTGAGTCAGATATATTGGTGAAATGTTTTAGTATTATTTTTCTTGCTATGATATTTATTTTTTTTAATGAACTAAGTGTGCCCTCCACTTAGTTAATAAAATATATAGGGAACCCACAGAGAAATGACTTATTCATAAATTTTCTAGGGGCCCCACAAGTGAGAGAGAATTATCCCAGGTGCCACATAAACCAATTGTGACCCTTCCAAAATTTGTATTTTAATATTATGAAACTGTTTACATTTAAATTCCCCCATTGACCTTATCAGAAAGAAATACGGTCAGACTGAACACTTTAATATCTTCACTTTTTAAATTATAAATCTCCTGGAACATTCATACTTTAAGTGTCTTTTCTGAGGCATCCTTTAGTGAAGAGATCCTTAGAAACTGAGCTGAAGCAATTCTTCAGTATGTACTCTAAATCCTGCATTTAAATAAGTGGCCACAATCTAATGTCTCAAGTGTTGTTCACTTCATTTTTTAAAAAGGCATGGGGACTTTTCAAAGGAATTATAATTCCTGCATTTCTTAGTCATTTACAAACGGTTCAACAAATTGTTGTTTTGGGGGAGCTATTTGATATTACATTACCTTTTAATATTTTACATAAGCCTTTTTTTGGTCAAAGAAATTCTATTTTTTTCCCTTAATAAAACAGATGTAAACATTTTAAAAGGTCAAATTGTTTTTCTAATGCCAAAATTGTATATCCAAATGGGACTAGGGAAAAAAAAATTTCCCTAAAGCCTTATGGCTTTAAAATTTTGTTCTATTCACATTGAAACTATCTTTTCTAGTAAAACTGTAATTCTGAAATGTTTCTCCAAATATCTACTGAAATTATATGGAAGTATAGGCATCTAACTGTTACTTTTCTGTATCCTGCATAAATCCCCAAACATTCAGTTCATCTCTTTATTCTGGTGTTGAGAAAGCCTCATCCTTAAAAAAAATCATGAGAGCAATGAAAATGGTTCTAGACAAAAAAAAAACAATAAAAAAGAGGGGAATTATTCCAATGCAAAATGGTTTAGAAATAACTCCAGTAAATCCTTGATTGGGAAACATACACACACACATATAAACATATACGTATATACGCACTAACATTTTCCTTCCTCTTTTACTTTTGGCATTGATTGCCAATTATGTTGTAATACATATCTATGAGTTAGACAAGAAAGCATAATGCATGATTTGGATCCCTTTCAAAAGTGAGGGCAAAGAACATCTTTTGAAGATGAATTACTACTCTATGAATATTATATTACTATGTGTACTTATGTGTTGCTAACCCCAAACAGCATGCCTTCTCAGTATCAAGTTGTGACAATCTATTTGTCACAATTCCCAGATTTGATTGAAGCTGTGATTTCCTAGGAATAATTGAGTATCCTACCTTGCTTCAGACACTTATCCAAGGTGTCCTGATAATATGAATTCTTTTAATTTTGCTTCCTGGTACACCAAACTGCTCAACTACTATAACATATGTTCAAGGACATCTGCCTCTAATGCATTTCATAGACAAGATGAATTACAATGAACATGCCTTTAATCTTGATAGGCTAAGATTGCCTGTGAAGATTATTACTGCCAATTGAATAAAAGGGATGTGTAATTTAAATTTTAGGTACATGAAAGATTTGATTATAATTTGGTGGATTTTCCCAAGTCTCTTGTTTCATTTTCCACATCTAGGAAGTCTGGGAAAATGTTTAAATTAGGAGGCACAGTAAGAAGAGCAACGGATAACCACTCTATATTCCAAAACTGGCTTTCTACCTTTAAGTGTGAAGCTATAATAAAGCAAAGATTTTTTTAACTACATTTTGCTTGTTTATTTCATTACGTCTTTCTCAATTACATGTAAAAAAATTAACATTCAATTATTAAAACTTTGAGTTCTAAATTCTCCTCTTCCCTCATGTCTCTCCTTCAGAAGGCAAGCAATTTTATATCAATTATACATGTGAAATCATGCAAAACATTTCCATATTTTCCGTGTTGCAAAATTAAACTGACAAAAAATATGAAAAAAAAAGCATCAGTGTATCAATTTGCACTCAACTATCATCACTCCTCTGGAGGTGGATATTAGTTTTCACCATGGGTCCTTTGGAATTGCCTTGGATAACTGTAGTTTATGTTTTTGAGTAGATTAACCAAGGCTTTCACAGGATATCATCCTTACAATATCACTATTTCTATATAGAGTGTTCTCCTAGTTCTGCTCATTTCACTTTGTGTGAGTTAATGCAAATCTTCCTAGGTTTTTCTGAAACCATCTCCCTGTCATTTATTATTGTCCAGTTGTATCCCATCACAATCATATACTATAACTTGTTCAACCCAATTGGTGTACATCATCTCAATTTCCAATTCTTTGCCTACACAGAAACTGCTATTAAAAATATTTTTGTATAAATAAGTCTTTTCCATTTAATCACTTTGGAACAAAGACCTAGGAGTGGCATTGCTGGGACAAAGGATATGCACAACTTATACTTCTTTTGTCAAAGTTCCAAATTGTTCTTCAGAATGATTGAACTATTTCACAACTCCACCAACAGGACATGGGACCCAGTTTTTCCACATTCTCTTTTTTTGTTTTAATTTTTTTTGGTATTTATTAATTTGTTTACTTTTAGTTTACAAGATTCATTTCCACAATTCCTTGAGTTTCAAATTTTCGCTCCCTCTCCCCCTTTCCTCCCCATGGCAGTATACAATCAAGTATAGCATCTGCTAGTACTTTCACTAATTTAGTCAGGTTATAAAGAAGGATTGTATCAGATGGAAAGAACAATGGGAAAGAGGAAACAAAACCAAACAAGAAGATGAAAAAGGGCAGGTAGTTTGTTTCAGTCTGGGTTCAAACTCAGTTCTTTCTCTGGATGTAAACATCTCTCTACATCATAAGTCTACAACCCTGGATTGCTGAGAAGAGTCCAGTCTATCAAAGTTGGTCATCACACATTGTGTCTGTAATTGTGTACAAATTTCTCCTGACTCTACTCTTCTCACTCAGCATCAGTTTGTATAAGCCTCTCCAGCTAAATATGGAGAGATTTATCTGCTCCTTGTTTCTTATACCACAATAGTATTCCATAGCATGCATAAACCACAACTTGTTCAGCCATTCCCCAATTGATTGGCATGCCACTTAACTTCTAATTCTTTGCCAACACAAAAAGAGCTACTATAAATATTTTTGTACATATGGGTCTTTTTCCCACTACTATGATCTCTTTGGGATATAACCTTAGAACAGGTATTGCTTGCTCAAATGGTATGAAGTAATTTATAGCCCTTTGGGCATAATTCCAAATTGCTGTACAGAATGGTTGGATCACTTCACAACTCCACCAGCAATGCATTAGTGTTCCCATTTGTCCGCATCCTCTCCAGTATTTGTCATTTGCCTGTTTTGTCATCTTGGCCAATCTGACTGGTAAAATGTGGTACCTCAAATTCTTTTGATTTACATTTCTCTAATCAATAGTGATTCAGAGCAGTTTTTTCATATGGTTATAAATACCTTTAATTTCTTCCTCTGAAAACTTCCTATTCATATCCTTTGGCCATCTATCAATTGGGGAATGACTTGTATTCTTATAGATTTGACTCAATTCTCAGTATATTTTAGAAATGAGTCCTTTATCAGGGACATAGGTTGTAAAAATTCTTTCCCAACTTTCCATTTCCCTACTAATCCTAGTTATATTGGCTTTGTTTGTACAGAAGCTTTTCAATTTAATGTAATCAAAATTATCCATTTTGTATTTTGTAATGTTCTCTAATACTTGTTTGGTCATAAAGTCTTCCCCTCTCCACAAATTTGACAGGCAAACTATTCCTTGCTTTCTCAGATTACAGTATCAGCTTTTTTACCTAGATCATGCACCCATTTAGACTTGATTTTGGGATATGGTGTTAGATAATGGTCTATGCCCAGTTTCTGCCATAATATATTCCAGTTTTCCCAGAAGTTTTTGTCAAATAGTGAGTTTTTATTCCAAAAGCTGGGTGCTGTGGGTTTATCAAATAGTAGGTTACTGTTGTCATTGACTTCTAAGTCTCATGTACCCAATCTATTCCATTAATCCATTACTCTATTCCTCAACCAGTACCAAGAAGTTTTGATGATTGCTACTTTATAGTACACATTAAAATCTGGTATAGCTAGTCCACCATCCCTAGCGTTCCTTTTCATTAATTCCCTTGATATTATGCACCTTTTGCTCTTCCTAATAAATATTATTGGTATTTTTTCTAGTTGTATAAGGTAGTTTTTTTTGGTAAATTGGTTAAATGGCACTAAATATATAATTTAATTTAGGTAAAATTGTCATTTCTATTATATTAGCTCAACCCAGTCATGAGCAATAGATGTCTTTCCATTTATTTAGATTTAACTTTATTTGTGTGATAAGTGTATTGCAGTTGTGTTCATATAGGTCTTGAGTTTGTTTTGGCAGGCAGATACCCAAATATTTTGTAATGTCTACAGTAATTTTAAATGGGATTTCTGTTTCTATCTCTTGCTGTTGAATTTCAGTAGAAATATATAGAAATGCCAAGGATTTATGTGGGTTTATTTTATATCCTGCAACTTTGCCAAATTTATTTATTGTCTCAAATAGATTTTTACTTGATTCTCTAGGATTTTCTAAGTATATCATCATATTATCTGCAAAGAGTGATAGATTGGTCTCTTCTTTGCCTAATTTAATTCCTTTGATTTCTTTTTCTTCTCTTGAATATTGAATCTTGAAGATTGCTGCTGATAACATTTCTAGGACGAGATTGAATAAGAGAGGTGATAGCAGACATGCTTGTTTCACCCCTAATCCTATTGGAAATGCTTCTAGCTTCTTCCCATTACATGTAATACTTGTTAGTGTCTTTAAATAAATGCTACCTATTATTTTAAGGAAGGCTCCATTTATTCCGATTCTTTCTAGTGTTTTAAATAGGAATGGTGGTTGTATTTTGTCTAAAGACTTCTCTGCATCTATTGAGATAATCATATGGTTTTTGCTAGTTTTATTTTTTATATAATCAATTATACTGATGGTTTCCCTAATATTAAACTGTCCTTGCATTCCTGGAATAAATCCTACCTGGTCAAATTGTATTATTCTTGTGATAAGTTGCTGTAGTATTTTTGCTAATATTTTATTTAAAATTTCTTTATATTCATGAGCGAAATTGTTGTATAATTTTCTTTCTCTGTTTTATCTCTTCCTGATTTATGTATCAGTAACATATTTGTGTCATAAAAAGGATTTGGTAGGACTCCTTCTTCTCTAATTTTCCCAAATAGTTTGTAGAGTATTGGAATCAATTGTTCTTTAAATGTTTGATAGAATTCACTAGTGAATCCCTCTGGCCCTGGAGATTTTTTTCCTAGGGCGTTCATTGATGTGTTTTTTAATTTCTTTTTCTGAGATGGGGTCATTTAAATCATTTACTTCCTCTTCAGTCAATCTAGACAACTTATGTTTTTGTATATATTCAATGATTTCACTAAGATTGTCAAATTAATGTGCATAAAACTGGGCAAAATAATTCCTAAATATTGTTTTAGTTTCCTCTTCATTGGCGTCAGATTCACCCTTTTCATTTTTGATACCCACAGTTTGGTTTTCTTTCTTTTTTTTATCATATTGACTAAGGGTCTATCAATTTTATTGTTTTTTTTTTCATAAAACCAGCTCTTAGTATTATTTATTAATTCAATAGTTTTCTTAATTTCAATTTATTTTATTCTCTCGTTTGGTTTTCAGTATTTCTAATTTAGTGTTTAATTGGGGATTTTCAATTTGTTCTTTGTCTAGTTTTTTCCAATTGCATGTTGAATTCATTGACCTCCCTTTTCTCTAATTTATTCATGTATGCACTCAGGAATATAAAACTTCCCCTAAGAACTACCTTTGCTGCATTGCACAAATTTTGGTATGTTGTCTCATTGTTGTCATTCTCTTGAATGAAGTTACTGATTTTTTCTATGAGTTTTTTTTTGTTTGAGCCACTCATTCTTTAGAATTAAATTAATTTCCAATTAGTTTTTAGTCTGTCTTTCCATGGGCCTTTATTGCATATTATTTTTATTACATCATAACCTAAGAATGATGCATTTATTATTTCTGCCTTTCTGAACTGAATTGAGAGGTTTTTATGTCCTAGTACATGGTCAATTTTTGTGTATGTGCCATGTGCTGCTGAGAGGAAGGTATATTCCTTTTTATCCCCATTCAGTTTTCTCCAGAGACCTATCATACCAACCATCTCTGTGATTCTATGAACCTCCTTAACTTCTCTCTAGTTTATTTTGAGGTTGAATTTATCAAGTTCAGAGAGGGGGACATTAAGGTCCCCAATTAGAATAGTTTTGGTATCCATTTCTTCCCCTAATTCCCTTACCTTCTCCTCTAGGAATTTGGATGCTATACCACTTGTTGCATATATGTTAAGTAATGATATTGCTTCCTTCTCAATTGTGGCTTTCAGCAGAATGTAGTTTCCTTCCTTATCTCTTTTAATTTGATCAAATTTGCTTTTGCTTTATCTGAAATAAGGATTGCTACCTCTGCTTTTTTTTTTTTTTACTTTAGCTGAGGCATGGTATATTTTACAGCAGCCTTTTACCTTTACTCTGTGTGTATCTCTTTGTTTCAGGTGTGTTTCTTGCAAACAGCATATTGTAGGATTATGGTTTTTAATCCATCCTGCTATCCACCTCTGTTTCATGGGAGATTTCATTCCATTCACATTCACAGTTAAGATTATTATCTGTTTCTTTTTCTCCATCCTGTTCCCTCCCCTGTTTATGCTTATATGTTTTCTCCCCTTATCCCTTCCTTTCCTTTTGACCACTGCCTCCCTCAGTATTCCCTTATCAGCCTCCCTCCTTTTTCCTCCCCTTCCAATTCCCCCCCCAACCACCCACCCCCTTTATCCCTCCTACTGCCATTAGGATATTTTTATACTTAATGAAGTATGTTATTTCTTCTTTGCAGCAAGAGTGACAGGAACAAATTTCTTGTGAAGCTGCTTTCCCTCCCCTCTTTCCCTCCATCGTGATACATTTTGCATGTCTTCTCTGTAGAGACCTATGCTTAATTGTTTGTGTTATTCCTTCCT
Source organism: Petaurus breviceps papuanus (assembly GCF_028583685.1). NCBI lineage: Eukaryota > Metazoa > Chordata > Mammalia > Diprotodontia > Petauridae > Petaurus > Petaurus breviceps. Next base: position 57,126,751 of record NW_027186304.1, read on the forward strand.
TGCACCAGAACCAAGGAGGGAAAAGCTCATATAATACTCATCTCCTTCCCTTCTTTCCCTCTGCTATATTGTTTTTATTCCTCTTTGTGTGGCATAATTTACTCTTTTCCACTTCATTCATTCCTCTTTTTCCATTGCCGTCCCTTTGTAGCCCTTAATAAGATGTTTTTTATCATCATTTTGTATAATTTATACTCATACTCTCTACTTATCTATAAACAGTTTGTTCTTATTAAATAACAGGGTGTGTGTGTGTGTGTGTTCTTGTTTATCTTTCTGTCTCTCTTGTGTCTTATAATTGGAGGTTGAATTTTCCATTGAGCTTTGGCTTTTTCATCAGGAAGGTCTGGAAATCTGTTATATCATTGAATGACCATCGTTTTGCCTGGAAGAATATGTTCACTCTCAGTGGGTAGGTGATCTTTGGTTGTAACTTGAGCTCTTTTGCCTTGTGAAAAATTGTATTCCACTTCCTCCTATCTTTCAGTGGAGAGGCTGCCAAATCCTGTGTGATCCTCACTGTGGTTCCTCAATATTTGCAATTTTTCTTTCTGGCTGCTTGAACTATTTTCTCTTTTACCTGGAAGTTCTGGAGTTTGGCCACAGCATTTCTGGGACTTTTCAGTTGGGTTCTCTTTCAGGAAGTGTCTGGTGGATTGTCTCGATTTCTATTTAACTCTTAGGTTCTAGTATCTCGGGGAAGTTTTTCTTGATGAGCTCTTGGAGGATGTTGTCCATGCTCATTTTTTAAATGTGATTTTCTGGTAGGCCTATGATTCTCAAATTATCTCTCCTGGATCTGTTTTCCAGGTCAGTTATTTTTCCATTGAGATATTTTACCTCTTTTTATAAATTTTCATTCTTGTTGTTTTGTTTGACTAATTCTTGGTTCCTCATGGAGTTATTTGCTTCCATTTGGTTGATTGTAGTTTCTAGGAAATTATTTTTCTCGATTAGATTTTGGAGGTCCTTTTCTATATCACACATTTTTCTTTGTAAGGAGCTGTTTTCTTCATTATAAGGTTTTTCTAATTTTGCAATTTTGACTTTAAAGGAATTATTCATTTTGTCTTCCATTTCTCTCATTTCATATTCAAAGTTCTTTCTGAGCTCATCTAGGAAAGCTTTCTATGCTTGGGACATCTTCCCTATTGATGCTTCAACTGTGGTTGTGGAGTCAACATTGTCTCCCCCTGAATTTGGTTCCTCCCTCTGAGCATAGTAGGACTCCAGAGTCTTTGTCTTTACAGACTGCTTTCTACCCATTTTGAAGTAAGGCCCTAGACATGCTCTTCCACTAGGGTTCCAAAGCCTTTACTGTTTAGGGTTTTGCCCTGGGGCAATAATTACTATGTTTTCAGGGTCAGAGGTGGGGAGTTGAAGCAGCAGTGGTTCTCTCAGCTATCCTGGTCCTTGGAGGTCCTGATAGGGACTTTTAAAATTTCTGGGCTATGGAGTGGTAGTCCCAGGAGTATTTGCTGCCCCTGCCAAGGGCTCTGCATTTGATTCTTACCTTGCTCTTTCCAGTCCCAACCTTTTGGTGATAGCCCTAGTAGTGTCCCTTGTGGTTGTTGGGATGACTTGCCCCCCTCGTTGATCAGGCCTTTGCCATCCGCACCATCCAAGCCTGCCTCTTCCACATTCTCTTTAGCATTATCATTTCTATTTTCTTTCATGATTCCAAATCTGATAGTTGTGAAGTAATATCTCAGAGTGGTTTTAATTTGCATTTCCCTAGTCAGAAGTGATTCAGAGCATCTTTTTTTATAAGTGTGCTTTGATGGTTTTGATTTCTTCTTCTGAAAACTATCTGTTTAATATACTTTGACTATTTTATTTAACAGTGAATGGTTTTATTTTCATAAATTTGTTTCAGTTTCCTACATATTTGGAAAAATCAGACCTTTTTCAAAGAAATCTTCTGCTAAAATTTCCAAGTTTTCTGTTTTCCCATTTCCTGCATAAAGTTTGTTAATGAAAAACTGTTTTAATCCCATGTAATCAAAATTATCAGTTTTGCTTCTCATGATCCTCTCTATATGTTTTTGGTCATAAATTCTTTCCTCATCTAAAGATCCAAAAGATAAAATTTCCTCTAATCCCCTAATCTTATGATATCACCTTTAAAGTGTAAGCATTTATACACTTTGACCTAAATTAAGTACACATTGTGAAATGCAGGTCTATGCCTGTTTTCTGCAAAATTGTTCTCCAGTTTTTCCATAAATTTTTGTCAAATGGTGAATTCTTTATCTAAACTTGGATCTTTGGGTTTATCAAATAATAGATTACTATGGCATTTGTATTGTCTACCTACTCTATTCCCATCTCTCTATTTCTTAACTAGTTTCAGAATTTTTTTTTATGGTTACCATTTGGTAATAAAGTTTTACATCTGATACTGCTAGGTTACCTTCCTTCACATTTTTTTTCATTGATTGACTTGCTGTCCTTAACATTTTGTTCTTCCTGATGAATTGTAGTGCTTTTTTTTCTAGGTCTGTCAAATAATTCTTTGGTAGTTTTATTGGTATTGCACAGAACAAATACATTAACTTAGCTAGATTTGTTATTTTGATTGTATTGGTTCAGCCTACTCTATTAGCAATTAATATGTTCCCGTTTGTTTAGATCTGTCTTTTTATGGGAAAAAATGTTGTTTTTGTGTTTGCATTGTATATTCCCTGGGTTTGTCTTTTCATGTACATTCTTAAGTAGTTTATATTGTCTGCAATTATTTTAAGTGGAATTTCTTTATCTCTTCCTTCTGGGTTTTGTTAGTAGTATATAGAAAAGTTTATGATTTCTATGAATATGTTTTATAACTGCCAACTTTGCTAAAGTTGTTGGTTTCAATTAGAACAATTGACCTCCGGTGTATTCTAAGACTACCATCATATCATCTGAAAAGAGTGAAAAATTTGTTTAATCTCTGTCTATCTTTGTAACTTCATTTTTTCCCTTGTCTCCTTGCTATCTCACTTTCAGAGTAACATATTGATTATTTGCAATGATAATAGACAATCCCGCTTCACCTCAGATCTTATAGCAAAGGCTTCAAGCATAACTCCATTATTGAAAATGCTTGCTCTTGGTTTTAGATAGGTACTAAGATAGGTACTACTTATCATTTCAAGAAAGGTTCCATTGAGTCCTATATTTAATTGTCCTTTTTTAAATAGGAGTGCATAATGCATTTTATAAAAAGGACTTTTCTGCTTCTTTTGATTATATTAATATGATTTTTTTTTTGTTATTGATATGGTCACTTATGCTGATAGTTTTTTTTTAACTGAACCAATCCTGAAATCCTGATATAATTCCTATTTGATGATAGCATTATTTTTGTGATATATTACTGTAATCTTCTGGCTGATATTTTATTTAAAATTTTTGCGTCAATATTCATTAAAGAAATTGGTCTATGATTTTCTTTACCTATTTATTGTTCTCCCAGGCTTAGGTATGAAAACCATATTTTTATAATAAAAATAATTTTATATGACTCCCATTCTCATTTAAAAATAGTTTATACAGTTGTGGATTGATTCCTACTTAAATTCTGGGTAGAATTCACTTATAAATCCATCAGATCCTGGCCATTTTTTTCCTTTACAAAGCACATTGATGGCCTCTACAATTTATTTTTTATGATATGAAACCTTAAATATTATATTTCCTTTTCTGTTAATCTGGGCAGTTTATGTTTTGGAAAATATTCATCCATTTCACTTTGATAATCAGTTTTACTGACATAAATGGGGACAAAATAAAACCCAACAATTGCTTTAGTTTCATCTTCATTGGTGAGGCATCCTTTTAATCTTTTATGCTAGCAATTTAGTTTAGTTCTTTCTTTATTTTTTAAATCAAATTAATCAATGGTTTATCTGCTTTATTTTTCCCCTATAAAACTAACTCCTATTTTTACTTATTAGTTCATTTTTTTACTTTCATTTTTATTCATCTCTCTGATTTTCAGGATTGTCAATTTAATATTCAGTTGGAGATTTAAATTTTGTTTTTTTTAGTTGAATTACCAATTCATTCATCTACTTTTTCTCTCTTTGATTGGTGCATGGATTTAGAGCTATGATTTTTCCATAAGTAGTGCTTTATTATGGCATCTAAATGATGCAGTGGATAGAGTGCCAGACCTGGAATCAGGAAGACTAATCTTCATGAGATCAAATGTAGGCTCAGACACTTACTAGCTATGTAACCCTAGGCAAGTTATTTAATTCTCTTTGCCACAGTTTTCTTATCTTAAAATGAGGTAGAGAAAAAAGTGGCAAACCATTGTAGTACCTTTGCCAAGAAAAACCCAAATGTGGTCATGGCAAGTCAGACACAATTCAGCCAAAACTGCTTTGACAGTATCCCACAAAATTTGGAATGTTGTTTCATTGTCATTGACTTTAATGAAATTATTGATTGTTTCTATGGTTTGTTCTTTTATCCACTCATTGTTTTGGATTGTATTATTTAGTTTCAAATTCCTTTTTTTAAAATCTATATTTCCATAGCACTATATTGAATCTAATATTTTGCATTATGATCCCAAAAGGGTGTTTTTAACATTACTCCTTTTCTGCATTTGGTTGTAAAGCTTTTTTTCCCTACGTTATGTATAATTTTTGTGGAAAGGCCATTTAGAGGTGATGAAAAGGTCTATTCTTTTCTATTCTCATTTAGTTTTCTCTAGTTTTTTTCTTACTTTTCTAAGATTCTTTTCATCTCTTGCATGTATTTCTTATATATTTTATAATTAGATTTGTCTACCTCTGAGATGTGAGAGTTGAGCTTTGCTATTTCCTACTGTCATTCACTTGACTTTTTCTTTATGAATTTTGGTGCTATAACATTTGGTGCATATAGATTCTAGTATTGACAATACTTCATAATATATAAGGCCTTTTAGCACAATGTTTCCACACTGCTTCCTTTTAATTAGGTTCATTTTTGGTTTGGTTTTGTCTGACATCATTATTGCTAGCATTACCTTTTTAACTTTAGCTAATGCATAATAAATTCTGCTCCATTCCTGCCCCCTTTTAATTCTGTGTTTTTCTATGTTTCATGTACATTTCTTGTAAATAATATTATTGGATTCTGGCTTCTAATCCAATCTGCTATCCTTTTCCACTTTATAGGTAAGTACATCCCATTCACAGTCACAGTTATCCCAACTGTGCATTTCCCTCCATCAGTTTTGTGTGTGTTTATCCTTCTCCCCTCTGTCTTTATTTTGTCAATTCTCCAAAGTCTGCTTTGCTTTAGAATACTGCTTTTTTTTTAACCACCTTCCTATTTATCATTACCCCCTTATCTTATCCTTTGACCCTTCCATTTCTTTTTAGTAAGATAGATTTCTATTATCAATTGTGTAAAACACACACAGAGAAAGAGAAATTTTCACTGTATGAACAAATTTAAATACAAATGAGGGTCTAACTTGCCAGCCCTCCCTCAGTCTTCTCCTCTACTGCAAAATACCTTCTTTGCATACATGTTTTGTGTGAGATAATTTATCTCTTCTTCCTTTCACTTTGCTCTTCTCCCACAAAAATCATTCCCTTTCACCTATCCTTTTTTTACCTCATCCCACCAGTATTTACTCCATGCACTCTTTCTATATAAAATTCTTTAATCTGTCCTAATAATGATGTTCTTAGAAGTTATATGTATCATATTATCATATAGAAAGGTAAACAATTTAACCTTATTGAATCCCTTATGATTTCTTTTTCATGTTTGCCTACATAACTTTCACTTCAGTCTTGCATTGAAAAGTCAAATTTTGTATTAATCTCGGATTTTTCATTGAAGATTGTTGAAAGTCATCTATTTTATTAAATAATCATTTTCATTCAAAGAATTATACTGTTTTGCTAAATAGGTTATTCTTAGTTTTAATCACAGCTATTTTTTTCATTCTATATATCATATTCTAATCCCTCCTCACTATTTGCATTGTAGCTACTACATATTGTCTGAATCTCACTGTTGCTTTCTGGCATGTTATTGCTTCTTTTTGGCTTCTTGAAGTAGTGAGGTTTTTTGTTTGTCAGTTGTTTGTTTGTTTTTTTACTTGGAAGCACTGGAATTTGTAAATAATACCTCTAGGAGTTTTCATATTGGAATCACTTCCATGTGATGATATTCCATAGGGATTTTTTCAACTTCTATTTTACCTTATGTTTCCAAGATATTAGGTCCATTTTCGTTGATAATTTCATTTTGTTTTTGTCTTTTTGGAGGAGGAAAGGCAGAGCAATTAGGGTTAGTGACTTGCCCAAGGTCACACAGCTAGTAAGTGTTAAAAGTCTGACTTTGGATTTGATCTCAGGACCCTTAACACCAGGAACAGTGCCCTATTCACTGATAATTTCTTGAAATATGATGTCTATGATCTTTATTTGAACATGGCTTTCAGGAAGTCCAGTACTTTTTAAATTGTCTTACCTTGGTTTATTTTACAAGTCAGATGTTTTTCTGATGAGGTATTTTACATTTTCCAATTTTCCTCATTAGTTTAACTTTGTTTGAATTTTTTATTGATGTCTCCTAAAGTCATTAGATTTCACATGCTTGATTTTAATTTTAAATTTTATTAATTTTATATTTTCTTGTCACTAATAAATTTTAAAAACAATTTAACCCTTTAAAAATGAGTTCTAAATTCTTTCCTTCCATTTTCCACTTCCCCCTCATTTAGAAGGCAAGGAATTTGATATATGGGTTATTCATGCACAATCGTGCTAAACATATTTACATATTTGTCATGTTTTAAAAGAATAAAAAAAAGAAATAAAAAGTAGGTTTCAATCTGCATTCAGACTCCATCAGTCCTTTCTCTGCAGATGGATAGCATTTTCATCATAAGTCCTTCAAAATTGTTTTGGATCATTGTATTGCTGAGAATTGCTAATTCTTTCATAGTAGATTATTATGCAATATTGCTGTTACCTTATACAATGTCCTCTTGTATCTGCTCATTTCATTTTATATCAGTTTATGTAAGTTTTCTCAGTATTTTTGTTCACAAAGTAGCATTTTATTTATATAATACACACACACAAGTGTGTGTGTGTGTGCGTTTGTGTTTAAAATATTAGCTCTTAAAACTTTGAATTCCAGATTCATTCCCTTCCTCCTTTGTCACCGACCCTTACTGGGAACATAAGCAATTCAATATATGTTGTACATGTGTAGCTATGCAAAACATTTCCCTAGTATATATATATTGTAAAAGACTGACTATATTTCCCCCCTTCAAATCCCACCTCCCACTTGTTCTATTTTCTACTTTGATCCAGTCCCTTTTCAAAAGTGGGTGCTTCCAATTTCTCTCTGCCCCAGACTGCCCTCCCTTCCATCATTCCCCATTTCATCCCCTTGCCCCCTACTCTCCTTTAGGGTGAGATTCCCTATTTAGTGTGTATATCATTTTGTCCCTAAGTTATATTCAATGAGAATAAGGTTGATCCATTCCTTTTTGTCTTCCTATTCTTCAACTTCATTGTAAAGATTGTCCCTTACCTCTTCTATATGAGATAGTTTACCCAAATCTGTCTCTCCCCATATCCTCTCATTATATTCCTCTCTCACCTCTTAATTTCAACTTTTAAATATCATTCCTGCTCATTAAAATGGTCCTGTGCCCTCTATCTATTTATGCCTGTACACATACACACCCACAATCATATATATAAATATTCATATGCCCATATACCCTCCTATATAGACATATATATATATGTGTGTGTGTGTGTGTGTGTGTGTGTGTATGCATATATATACATTTCTATTCCCTTCAAATATTGTCATAGTGAGAAAAATTTCATCATTTACAATTATCATTTTCCCATGTAGGAATGTAAATAGCTCAAATTTGATAAGTTCCTTATGATTTCTCTTCCTTGTTTACCTTCTCATTCTTCTTGTATCTGAATGTCAAATTTTCTTTCAACTCTTTTTTTTCATCAAGAATGTTTGAAAGTCCTCTATTCCACAGATATGTGATACTCAGTTTTGCTGGGTAAGTGATTCTTGGTTTTTCCCAGCTCCTTTGCCCTCTAGAATATCATATTCCAAGTCCTTTGATCCCTCAGTGTAGAAGCTCCTAGATCTTGTGTTATCCTGATTGAGTTTCCACAATATTCAAATTGTTTCTTCTTGGCTGCTTGTAATATTTTCTCCTTGATCTGGGAATTCTGGAACTGGCAATAATATTCCTAGGAGTTTTCTTTTTGGACTCTTTTTTCAGAAGGTGATCGGTGCATTCTTTCAACCTCTATTTTGCCCTGTGTTTCCAAAAGATCACAGCAATATTCCTTGAGAATTCCTTGAAGGATGATTTCTAGGTCTTTTTTTGATCATGGCTTTCAGGTAGTCCAATAATTTTTAAAATATCTCTAGTGGATCTATTTTCCAGGTCAGTGGTTTTTCCAATGAGTTATTTCACATTGCCTTCTATGTTTTCATTTGTTTGGATCTGTTTAATAGTATCTTGACTTCTCTTAAGGTCACTAGCTTCCATTTGCTCCAATCCAATTCTGAAGGAATGATTCTCCTCAGTGAGCTTTTGATATTCTTTTTCCATTTGGCAAATTCAGCCTTTATAGGCATTCTTCAACTCATTGCCTTTTTGAGCATCTTTTGCCTTTTGAGTTAGTCTATTTTTTAGGATGTTATGTTCTTCAGTCAGGTTTTTGACTCTCATTTCATAATTTTCTTGCATCATTCTCATTTCATTTCCCAAGTTTTCCTCCACTTCTTTTATTTGGTTTTTGAAATCCTTCTTAAGGTCCTCTATGGCCTGTAAACAGCTCATATTTTTCTTGGAAGCTTTTGTTGCAGTAGTTCTGACTTCACTATCTTCCTCCTGTTTCCTGCAATCCAGATCTAAGAAGGTTAAAGCAAAAGCGATTACTCCTCAGACTAGTTGCTTGCTCCCACTACAATCCACAGGCCAGGAGCTGAAACTGCCACATGGTAGTGGATGCAAGGCCATAACACCTCAGTAGCTTCTTGCCCCAGGGGCAAAGGCTGACTGCACTATGGAGCTGCTGGATCCCAAAGTCCACACTGCATTGACTCCTCACTTTGTCCTTTGAATCTATGGGTTGATAATTCTAGAAACAGCCACAGCTGCTTGTGATCTGAAGTTCCTCCAGCCAGCGGCTGGTCAGGATTCCCTGTAGCTAAAACCTCCATTGGCACGGTGCTGGTGTCAGCTCCCAGAATGCTGTGCTGGCTGTTCCCTGCAAGCCTGCTGTGCTGTCATCAGCAGGAGGTTAGTTTCTCTGTATCATTTTGTGGGTTCTGTACCTCCAAAGTTTGTTCAGTCACCTTTAATGTGAATTAGAGGTGGTGGGAGCCGCAGATCCTTAGAAGTCCTGTTTCTACTCTGCCAACTTCTTTTCAGGTCTTTTTGAAAGCATCCTGGTCATTATTTCTTAAATTACAATAATATTTCATCACAATCATATATAAAAGTTTGTTCAGCCATTACATAATTGATGGACATTCCCTTAATTTCCAATTTTTTGCCAACACTAAAAGAGCTGCAAAAATAATTTTGTACATATAGGTACTTTAACCTTTTATTTTTTTTTCTTTTTTAATAACTCTATGGGGAACAGAACTAGCAGAGGTATTGCTTGGTCAAAGTGTATGCATGATTTATAGCTCTTTGTGAATAGTTCCATATTGCTCTGCAGAATGGTTAAATTGTTATACAATTTCACCAATAATGCATTAGTGTCTCAATTGTCTCACATTCCCTCCAACATTTATAAGTATCCCTTTGAGTCATTTTAGCCAATCTTATACTTGTGAGGTGATAGATCTGTTTTATTTTAATGTGCATTTCTCTATTCCATAATGATTTAGAGTATTTTTTTCTTATTGATATAGAGAGTTTTGAATAGTTTATTTAAAACTTGGCTGTTTATATTTTTTGACCATTTATCAATTATGAAATTACTCTTATTTCTATAAATTTGATTATGTTCCCTATACTTTTGAGAAATGGAGTCTTTATTACAGAAACATTATATTTTTTTTCATAATTACAATTACTATTTATGTCCCACCATCCTATTTTCCCCCTGTTCATTATTTTTCTCTGCCTCCCCATCCTTCCTCTTTCCTCTTCCTCCTTCACCTTCTCCTCCCCATCTTCCTCACTTTCTTTCCCCTTCCCTTTAACCCATTTCCTCCTCTTCTTCTCCTCCTTCTCCTCCTCTCTGTCTCTCTCTCTGTCTCTCTGCCTCTCTCTCTCCCCTTCTCTTCTTTATCTCCCCCAGCCCAGTCTCTCTTAAACACTGCATCCCCATTCCCTTCTACTTTTCTGTATTATAAGAGAAATTTCCATACCCATCTGAGTGTGTGTTATTCATACTTTGATACAATTTTAATTTTTAATTTAATTTAATTATTTTTAAATTAAATTTAATAAATTTAAAATAATTTATTTATTTTCTTCAGGGAGCATTTGTATTTCTTTTTCCATTTATCCAATCGTTCTTTTGAGGGATTTCTTTTCTTTAGTGAATTTTTATACCTTTTTCCATTTAGCCAATTCTGTTTTTCACATGTTTTTCTTTAGTATTGTTTGTGCCTCCTTTACAAAGTTTTTGCCTTTTTTATAATTTTCTTCCTTTGCTCTCATTTCCCTACCTGTTTTTGCCCCTGCTGCTCTTATTTGATTTTGAAAATCATTTTTAACTCTTTCAGAATTCTTTTTTAAGCAATTGAGGTTAAGTAACTTGCTCAAGGTTACATGGCCAGTTATTTCTGGGTGTGGTGCTAAGTATCTGAGCCTGGATTTAATCCCCAGGTCATCCCAACACTGGTGAAGGTGCTCTTACTTGCTATACTACCTGGCTGCCCCTCTTTCGGAAATTCTTGTTGCACTGGTGTCCAATTCACATTTTTCTTGGAAACTTTGCTTATAGATATTTTGACTTCTTTTTCTTTTCTGAGTTTGGCTTGTTCTTTTCTTTTTTCATTTTTATTTTTTTAAATTAATGCTTTGTTAAATTCTGATTTACATCATTTATTTCCACCAGATTTTGAGTTACAAATTTTCTCCCCGTTTTTCCCCTACCCACTGCCCCAAAATAGCAGTCCCACAGGATATCCCCTCCTCCAATCTGCTCTCTCCCATATTTTCTCCCATACCACTTTCTACTTTTCCAGTGGATCTCTATGCCTCAGTGCCTATATATCTTATTTCCAATTATATGTAAGATGGTATTAATAATAGTATGTATACACACACACACACACACACACACACACACACATATATATATATATATATATATATATATATTTGAATATTTGATTTTAAAACTTTCAATTCCAGATTCATTCCCTTCCTTCCTTGTCACCAACCCTTACTGGGAAGATATGCAGTTCAGTATAGGCTGTACATGTGTGGCTAATGCAAAACAATAACATAGTAGATATATTTTAAAAGACTGACTATATTTCCCTCCCTCCTATCCCGCCTCTCACTTGTTCTATTCTCTATTTTGATCCCATCTATTTTCAAAAGTGAATGCTTCCAACTTCCCTCCCTCCAAGCCTACCCTCCCTTCTATCATCGCCCCTCTCATCCCCTTCACCCATCTCTACTGGAAAGTGAGGTACCCTATTTAGTGTGTATTTCACTACCTTCTCAAGCCAAATTCAATGGGAATAAGGTTGACTCATTCCCTTTTGCCTTCCTTTTCTTCCCCTCCATTGTGACCATTTTCCCTTGCCTCTTCTGCATGAGATAGTTTACACCAATCTGTCTCTCCCCATTTCCTCTCATTATATTCCTCTCACCTTTTAATTTCACCTTTTCAGTATCATTCCTTCCTGTTAATTTGTTCCTGTGTCCTCTATCTATGTAAAACTGTAAACATACATACACACTTTCACATATGTATTCATGTGCCCATATACCCTCATATATAGACAAATATATATCTATATCTATATATGTCTATATAGATATATATTTCTAATGCATTCAACTACTGAGAAAAGTTTCATAAGTTACAATTATTGTTTTTACATGTGGGAATGTTAATACTTCAACTTTAATAAGTTCCTTATGATTCCTTTTCCCTGTTTACCTTCTCATGCTTCTCTTGCTTCTTGTATCTGAATGTCAATTTTTCTATTCAACTCTGTTTTTTTTCAGCAAGAATGCTTGAAAGTCCTGTATTGCACTGAAAGACCATATTTTCCCCTGATACATGATACTCAGTTTTTCTGGGTAAGTGACTCTTGGTTTTAATACCAGCTCCTTTGCCCTCTGGAATATCATATTCCAAGCCCTTCGATCCCTCAGTGTAGAAGCTGCCAGATCCTGGGTTATCTTGATTGTGTTTCCACAATATTAAAATTGTTTCTTCCTAGCTGCTTGTAATATTCTCTCCTTAATCGGGGAATTCCAGAACCTGACTAGAAAATTCCTAGGATTTTTCTTTTTGGGATCTTTTTCAGGAGGTGATCAGTGGATTCTTTCAACCTCTATTTTGCCCTCTGGTACTAAAACATCAGGGCTTTTTTCTTTGAGAACTTCCTGGAGGATGATTTCTAGGTTCTACTTTGGTCATGGCTTTCAGGCAGTCCAATATTTTTTACATTATCTCTCCTGGATCTATTTTTCCAGGTCAGTTGTTTTTCCCATGAGATATTTCACATTGCCTTCTATTCTTTTATTTGTTTGGATCTGTTTAACAGCATCTTGATTTCTCATAAAATCATTAGCTTCCATTTGCTCCAATCTAATTCTGAAGCAATGATTCTGCTCATTGAGCTTTTGAGATTCTTTTTCCATTTAGAAAATTTGGCTTTTTAAGACATTCTTCTCCTCATTGCCCTTTTGGGCCTCCTTTGCCATTTGAGTCAGTCTGTTTTTTAAGGTATTATTTTCCTCAGTCAGGCTGTTGGCTCTCATTTCATAATTTTATTGCATTGTTCTCATTTCTCTTCCCAAGTTTTCCACCACTTATCTTATTTGGTTTTCAAAATCTTTCTTAAAGTCCTCTATGGCCTGTAACCAGCTTGTATTTTCCTTTGAAGCTTTTGTTGCAGGAGTTCTGACTTCACTGTTTTCCTCCTCTACCATGCTTTGTTCCTTTTTGTCCCCAAAATAGGAGAGTATTGTTGGAATCTTCTGTCTGCTTTGTTTCCTTTGCCTGCTCATTTTGCCACTCAATTACTTGACTTATGGGCTTTTTGCCATAGTAGGACTCTGCCACCATACAGGGGAGCTTTCGTCCCAAACGCTGGGGTTTTCTCAGCTACCAAAGGTATTAGATGGGTGCCCTCTCTGAGGTCTGCACACACTTTGGCAAGCTGGACACACACCCCAGGACCTCCACCCTAGACTGCAATTCAGATCCAAGGAGGTTAAAGCAAGAGTGATTACTCCTCAGACTGGTGCTTGGTCCCCCTCCACTCTGCAGGCCAAGAGCTGAAGCCTCCATGTGATGCTGGCTGGGCTGTGCAGGTAGGTGTCTCAGTGGCTTTTTGCCCTGTGGGTAAAAGCCAAGCACTCCCACTTACTGGTCCCAAAGTCCAGACTGCCCTGACCTCTCACTTTGGCCTTTGTGTTTATGTGTTGATAAATCTGGAAATGCCACAGCTGATGCTGATCTGGAGTCCCTCTGGCCAGTGGCTGGTTAGGCCTGCCCTGGGGCTAAAGCCTGAGAGTGGGAATGGGCTCAGCTCCCAGAGTGCTGTGCTGGATTCCTGCAGGCCTGCCAGGCTGTCCTCAGCAGGAGGTTAGCTTCTCTGTGTCATTTTGTGGGTTCTGCAGCTCCAAAGTTTTTTTAGAGTCCCCTTTTTACATGGCTTGGGGAGGGTGTAACCCCGGAGCAGCGGGAAGGTCGTGCTTCTACTCTGCCATCTTGGCTCCGCCCCCTCTTTTTCTTTTCTTACACTATAATAGTTTTACTTTCAGATTTTTCCTTTTTTACTCAGTTTCCTACTCTATTTTTATTTGTAACTTGTTAAAATTTGGCTTTTCTCAACTGGAAGTTGGGAGTCACTGTGCTGAGCTTCTGTCTTTTTCATTGCTATTTTCAGAGCTGGTTCTATGGGGTTTGAAGTTTTCCAAGTATTTACAAGGTGGTGTTATATTGGAATAGGTGTGGTCACTGCTCTTCTTGTCTGTACTCTGTTATTTATCCAAAATGGGCCCCCAATCTTTTGGGATTGCAATCAGTACTGCTCTTCAGAACTTCTGGTCCCTTAGGACTGGAAATGATACTATTCCTTAGCTTTCCTGTTCCCTCTTGAATTAATGTCTTCCTTCCTACCCTTGAACTATGACCCCAAAGTGTGTATAGACAATACATTTGCCAAATAGCATTAGGTCTTGCATCCATTGCTAGTACAGAGGTGCCCTTGTATCTTTTTTCTGACTAGTTTTCAGGTCCCCTTACCATCACTGACTTGAGAGCTCCTGAAACTGCTGCTATTTCTATTGACACCACCTAGGCCTACTATCATTATTTCATCTGTGTGGACTCTGAGTCATTCTCCACCCCTGCATCATATTTTTTTTCTGACCTCTTAAGTAGTCTTGAACTAGTAGAATATCTCACCTAATCCTTTTTTTAGTTCTGCCACTCCAGAATTCAATCTCTGGCATTATTTTAAAGTTGTTTGGAGAAGAATGTTGGAAGAGTTCAGAGTTTACTGTGGGTAAATCAATTAATCTCTGATTCCCGAACAAAAGGATTCACTGGAAAAGGAAATGACAAACCACTCTAGTGTGTTTATCAAGAAAAAAAACTCATAGACAGTTCAGTAAGAAATGACTGAACAATAAAATCATTCCTCTTCCAAGTTATACTTGGTGGTTTAATTTTTTAACTCAGATATGGAACTTTACACTCATCACTGTTAGCTATAATATAAGATCTTATATAAGATCAGTTCTAAACTTGAAAGGGACTATGTAAATTATCTAGCCTCATTTTTCTTAGTTTTTTTTATTCCTACTGTTTTTCTTTGAATAAAGTGTATCAACATTTCAAGGTTGGATTACAGCAACCCAAGTCTCAATAACACCTATGAGGTCAAATTTGTCTCCTTGAATGGAGTCTTCATGTCAATTTCCTTGCAATTAATTTTTGTTCATATGGGGATATATATTTTAAATCATGATGAGCTTTATTACTATTTCCTTTTTTAGATATTTTTTTTGTTTTTCCATCTCATAAACTCAGTATCTCCAGCAGTATTCTTCCTTCATAGTTGCTATTCCATCTAGCTTGCTGTTATTTGTCCTTCATTCTCCAAAAGGACCAATGACATCAGGAAGGTTATGTTTTGAATTGCAAAGTGAATTTTATTTAAGTTAAACAGTCTGTGCAGTAACCACCATCACTAAATATAGAGCAACATGACTGGAGATGGCCTAGTATTCAGTGGGAGAACTTCATCTTTTTAGCTACAGTTTTTCCCAGGTTTCATTTTTCTCTGAGGCAACACTTGTGCAGTAATTAAAGGCTAGGAAAAAAATGAAGCAAAAATGGACTCTTTTACCTAGTTAAAAAAAAGTCAATCTAAGAGCAGAAGTTATTTAATATTTCTGCCCAAAACAGAAACAATTGCTATTGACACTCACACTGAGCCATCAAAACTCAAACCATGACCAAGTGAGGCTTGGGCTGGGAATTATTGTTGACTAATCAGCAAGACCAGAAAGATTTGGGTTTAAGGAATGGTGAAGTAGCTCCATTTGTATCCTAATGGGTTTTATTAAAGCCTGGTTTTCCAATGTGATATGTCAAGAAATCATAAATGAAATTATATG
This sequence comes from Petaurus breviceps papuanus, assembly GCF_028583685.1. NCBI lineage: Eukaryota > Metazoa > Chordata > Mammalia > Diprotodontia > Petauridae > Petaurus > Petaurus breviceps. Next base: position 57,142,589 of record NW_027186304.1, read on the forward strand.
GAACAAAAGAGTTAATTGTACTGAATATACATACATAGGCAATTTTTAGCTCTCCTAATTACCTTTGTAAGAAAATGAGTAGGGGCAGCCAGGTGGTGCAGTGAGTAATAGCATTGGCCCCAGAGTAGGTATGACCTGGGATCGAATACAGGCTCTGATACTTAGCACCCACCCAGAAATAACAGGCCGTGTAACATTGAGCAAGTTACTTAACACCAATTGCTTTAAAAAAAAAAAAAAAGAAAGAAAATGAGCAAATGCACAATTATTAACTTTTGTTCCAAAAGAACCAAACATGGACAGAAGCTTTAGTTACTATCAAAACTAACAACAAAAAAATAATTAATAGGGTGAATTCTCATATTATTGATTTCCATGAGTCAAATTTCTTTGTCTTCTGGAACATTGGAACTAGCATCCACGTAATAGCTATTGACCCTCAGTATTCATGTAATTAAAACTTTAAAGCACAAAAAAAAGAACAAAAGTAATGAATAAAAATACTCTGATATTGCACTCCCCTACCAAACTGACATCATAAGGAAAAGTAAAGTAGAGAGATGAGGTTAACGAGAATCATTTTAACACACTCTTCATTTTTAGGAATCATGATGAGCAACATTATTAGTACTATAGACTATCAAAACATAAGTACTTTGAGAAATAATCGCAATACAACTCATCTTACCTATCAACTTTTGGAAGTGAAAAAGGTTACATGTGAGTGTTTTTCAAGACACAGTATAGAAATATAAATGACTTTAACAGAAACAATTTTATTGGCCTGCTGTTCACTTTAACCATGACTATTTCTACTACTACTACTACTACTACTACTACTTCTACTACTACTACTACTGCTGCTGTTGCTGCTGCTGCTGCAGTAGTTGTAGATCAAAAATTCTGTCTATGATTCAGTCACTATATGTATATTAGAAGCACTATCATTATCACACTACCAGGCATGCTTATTGAAAGAACAAAAACCTTGCTTAGCACATATAATGGGAATGGGAATTTGAATACCTTCCCTTTTTTTAATAGGTCAAATATAATGACATGGAGCCCACAGCTTGAGGAGCTTGCTGAAAGGGTAGAAGAGAAAGTGAGAAGCAGGAAGGAGCAAGGGAGAACACTAGTAGATCTAGAGGCAAGCAGCATGGAGGCAGAGCAGCTAGCATGAGTGAGAGAGGGGAATTCTTGCTTAAGGAAACCTGTTTTATTTTTAAGATTTGACTGAAGGAAGACTTGGGGATGTCAGTACTCATTGCATTTGTTATGTGTATCAACTTCTTAGTTGCTATGATGGATTTGGCTTTCTGGTGTTGGGACTTGGCTTTCTGTTGTTTGAATAAATATTTTGGTTCTGTCTTCCATGTGGAGACATTGTGATTCAGAACTATAGTAGCATATTCAACACCTCCGTGGGTACTGTGAATATCACATTAGTATTACAGCATATAAGAGTAGATGCTATGCTGCCAAAACTCTGAAATGATTTTTTTTTCAAAAAATACTTCATAGATGGTCAAGAAACCATATGAAACTTTCATATGCTATACCATAGATCCCTTCTTTTATATAAATATATGTTTACATGAAGAATGTTCTCATAGCTTGTAGCAAAACTGCATAGTAATTTGAATGATCCATATAAGTTCATTCAGTTTAACAGAAAATGAAGAGAAGAAATGACACTATTGGTGATATTAGCAGTTTCTAATCATAATTGAATATATTTTGTTTCTGTTCTTTACAGTGCTTAATTTTGGACCATAACAATCCTAGCCTTCCCAAGGAGATTCCACTGTGTAGCAGAATGTTATTTGATAAGGCTTTATAGTTGAAATTGCTTTTACTCTTTACAAATTGTAATAAGCCCTAACTGAAAATATATCTGAAAAGTGACTGTCAACCAATTTTAGTGGATCATTTCTCCTTAGTGTCTACAACTGTAGAGAGATATCTGTAAAATATATTTCTCCATAAAGGATGAGTAGAGGCGAATGGCAAATCCATATGGATTTATCTAACTCCCTTATTTCTCTTCATTTTGAATTCTGTTTTCATAATGGATTCTAATAGAGGCTATTATGAAATAGCTAGAATGGTGCTCATTTCAAAAATGTTTCAGCCTATTTCACCTGAAAAAAAAAAATTATCAGCATGATTCATACTTCAACTGTGGAATTGTTTTTCTTTCTTTTTTTATATTTAGTACATAGGGATTACAGACACAGACAGGTAGGGTGATATTTCAATAAAACCCTTCTAGTCTTTTGTAAACAAAGAAATTAATGTGATCTATGATAACTAATGTAAATCTCTTGCCTTTTCCCTATTAGAGTTTTGGTATTTCAAGCTCCCAGAATGTCATAGTATTAACAGATAACCCATTTGGCCCTTCTTTTTTCTTGAATGTGTAGTCTTTAAATATATGTGTGTATGTATGTATGCATGTAAGCATATATATGCACATATGTTTACAGGCATATATTGTTTTATATGTAAATAAGTATATACACATGTGTTTATATATATATTGTCTATGTGTAAATATAAGTTTTACACGTAAATAAATACTTCTTTATAGGAACTACTGAAATATTTAGTTTCCAATGTGGTTCGTTATTGAAGCCAATTTCATGCACTACTTAGAGTATACCTTTTACTATCTTTTATAATGCCATTATGAGTATTGAAATGGTAGAATGAAAACTATCTGGTATTTTAAGAGCTGAAAAGCCCTAATGTATTCACTCAAAATTAATTTCCATTCACATTAATAATATGAAATGAATTCTTAGACTTGATTTATGAAATTGTTTAAATGCATTCTCCCCTTAGGCCATCATGGGGTTAATTTTCAAAGGCTGTGGGGGTAAAAAAATCCCCAACTATCACAATTTCTCTTATTCTTTCCCAGTATTTATGTCTTTTTCTGACTACCGCAGATTTGGAAACAATTTGAAAGGGATCACATTTGTGATGTTCACTCTCTTACTATATAATTAGAACTCAGAAAACCATAATTAAAACATACTAATGTGTTAAGGAGATGTTTTCTGAATCACCTTAGCATACTTGCTTAACTGCTTCCTTTTTTCAATTATTTTTATAAATGAGAGAACTAAAGTATTTCAGGAAAGTAAATTCTAGCCTGCCCCACCTCCTCTGTGAAGTGTTCCCTCATTGAAGTGATCGCATCTTCTACTATCTTACAACATATTGGGTCAAGTAAGGTGACAAAATAATGAGCTACAGTTACTGTCATAGGCTTATATATTTTAATATATGAGTGATTCCTAATGTGGTCTAGTCTGCTTCTTTCATTTTACTGTGAGGACATTCAGGCCTAGAGAGGTTAAGTGATTTCCCCAAAGTTGAATAGGGTATCAGTGGCACAGCTAGATTTTGAATCTAGGACCTCTGACTAAACAAATCTAACATTCTTCTTGATACAGTGCTGACTTGCCAGCAAAGGATCACATAAAAGCAACTGTTTAAGGAACATCATCATTGCTCATATTTGTCCCATCTCTGGCATGTTGCAGGTGAACACTACCTACACAGAGAAATGAGGGAAATCTAGGCATGCCACATAAGCCAGCTGGCTATCTTATAGTCAGGATGACTCAAAGTAATTATATATAATAAAAAGGAAGGAATTCTAGGCCACCATAGTCAAGCTTCCTAGAGTTACATCTCCTAATCATATTCTCCCTCATAATGAATTGAAAAAGCTTTAAAAAATGACCTAATATAGATAATTGCTCTTACAACAAAGTATGTTTCTTGTAATTTCTGGCTAATGTATAACAGAAGCAATGAGAATAATTTGATATCTACATTTACAGGAATAATTTCAGTGACATCTAATCTCCAAATTATTCTATTCTGGTTGTGTAAAAACCAAATGAGTTCCAGATAATCTATAAACAATTTATAAGGAGCTAAATTTCTCTTAATGACTCTGATTTTCCAGTTTTTTGCAAAGTCACTGAACTACACATTATCCATCACTGCATGCATATGTGCACACACACACACATAATTTGTTAGTAGTTGAAAACATTTTTGGCTAACAGAAAATCCCTGGTGAATCAACTGTGTTACTGTCAAAAATCATCGCGATTTTGGACTAATAGCGATGTTTTGTTGTACACTTTAATATTATTATGTTGTTCCAGATTTTTGATGCTATCAACTCCTGAATTAGATATTATTAAGTATATACCCATCATGTAATTAAAGAACCAGGATCCCAAGTTAAAGGAATTATGTGGTTATGGATGAAAGTGAGATTCACTTCCTATTGATTATTCAATCCCAGGTTCCCATTCACCAAAAGCAAGTTAGGCCCTAAAGATCTTAAGTTTTGTTATATTAACATGATAGCATTAATAAAATTATTCAATATAATCCCCTTTCTTTCTCCAATGTTGGAAAAATTATCACATTTTCAATTTAAGACCCAGTTTTTGCTAATTTGTTATTACATAGTCCACTAGTAATACTACAATACTCCACTAGTTTAGTAAGTAATCCCCTTTCACATTAAGATTATTCATTTTGACCTGGAAGGGTCCTTAGAAGTCACCACATTAAAACCATATCATTTTGTAGATGAGGAAACAAGCCCAGAAATATTCAAAAATTTTCCTAAAGATTACATAGCTAATAACTACCAGAGACAAGTCCTTCAATTCCAAATGTACTTTTTCCCACTATCTGATTCACAGTTCCCTAGGATACTATACTGATTGCATAGTTAAATTGTCATAACTCCTTCATCAGCCTTTCAAGGACAAATCTATTCTTCCTTTATATGGTTTTCCCTCCCTCCATTGAATCATCTGTAAGTTTGTTCTAATTACACAAATATTAATCCTTCCTACCTTATTTTTACTCTTGCCTTTTTCTTGACCACTTATTTCCACTCTTCAAGGCTAAATTCATCTCCCACAACTTCCATGAAACTAGAAGTGGTCTCTCCTGCAGTTTTTATTATTCTCGATATCTTTCATTTCATACCGACCTCTATGCTGCCCTATATGTCCTCTTTGAATTTCCACATGTATTCCTTCTCTCCCCCAAAAGGTTATTAAGTACTCACAAAAGTGGATGATTCATATCTATATTGAAGGTGTGATTTTTCAAAGAATGGGTCTGTTGGATTCCAAAGTAGAATCATTTTTTTATGCATAGAATGTATTTTATTTGATCCTCAGATTTGTTCTTTAGCTGTATAAAAAGGTATATACCTATTATCTTCTGTTTGATGAATTTAGCCTTTAATAAGGACAAATCTGCAAGTGATTGATGAGGGTATAACTTGCCAAAATACACTCTTGGCAATTATCCCTGTGTTTACAAAACATGTTCTGCTGGTGAAAACATTATCTAGAAATCTAATAAACTATACCCAATTTCAAGAAATACAGTGAATACATTTTGTTATTACAAATGAATTGTTTCTCAAGGAATTTAAATTATAAATACCTAAGGAATAGCTTAGCACTCACTTTTTTTTTCAAAATTGCAGATCACAGATTCAAAGAACTGTGGATCTTAAAGATGGAAAGGCTGATCTATTAGGTTTCCTTAAATGAGCAATGAAAAAAAAAAGAAAACAACAAAATGAGAAAGATAAAATATCTCTTCAAGAAAATTAGAGGTATCTAGAAAATGCTTCATGCAAAAAGTGGCATGAAAAAAGACAGAAATATTAGAGATTTAACAAAAACAGAAGAGAATAAGATGTGGGAACAATACACACAAAAAAACTAAGGAAAAGAAATTTTAACATCACTGATACATAACCACTATGGTGTGGTTACTGATTTAGAGCCATATATCTGAGAGAATGAATTTAAGTGAGCCTTAATAAGCAATGCTAACAACGAGGTGGGTGGAGCTAATAGAATTCCAGGTGAATTACTTGAAATGCTAAAATGTGATTTCCTTGAAATGCTCCATTGAATATGCCAGCAAATTTGGAAAACCTAACAGTGGACACTAGATTGGAAAAGGTTGGTTTATGTCCCAGTTCTAAAGAAGGACAAAGACAAGGTATGTTCAAAAGCAAAAGTTTTAAATAAAATATTAGCAAAGAAATTATAGCAACTTATCTAGAGGTCAATACACTATTAACAGGGAGGCTTTTTTTTTTTTACCAGAAATGCAGGGATGGTTCAGTATTAGGAAAACTATCAACATAATCAACCATATTACAACAAAACTAACAGAATTATATTATAATCTAAATAGATGCAAAAAAAAACTTTTGAAAAAATATAACACCCAATTCCTATTAAAAAACACTAGAGAGCATAGGAACAAATGAAATTTTCCTTCAAATGATATGTAGTATCTGTTTAAAGCCATCAGAAAACATTATATATAATGGTGATAAACTAGAAGCATTTCCAACAATATTGGGAGTGAAACAAGGATGCCGATTATCACCACTGTTGCTCAATACTGCACTAGAAATCTCAGCTTTAATAATGAGGAGAAAAAAAATGAATTTGAATAGAAAAAGATGAATCAAAACTATTACTCTTTTTTGATGATACAATGGTATACTTAGAGAATCCTAGAAAATCAAGCAAAAAGCTGCTTGAAATAATAAACAACTTTAGCAAAGTTGGAGTATATAAAATGTACCCACACAAATCACTGGCTAATCTATATATTATTTAAAAAGCCATAAAGAGGAAGGGAGGGGTGGAGTCAAGATGACAGAATAGAAGCAAGACATCCACAGGGCTCTGGCTCCAGCTTCCACCTTCCTCAATACATGTAAAAAGGGGAATCTGAACAAACTTTGGAGCTGCAGAACCCACAAAATGACATAGAGAAGCTAACCTCCCACTGAGGACAGCCCTGCAGGCTGGCAGGAATCGACCAGCACAGTGCTCTGGGAGCCAAGCTCAGGCCCTGGGAGCTGGAGGTTTTAGTCCCAGGGTGGGCCTGACTAGCTGCCTGCCAGAGGGACTTCACATCACCAGCAGCTGTGGCTGTTTCCAGATTTATCAACACATAGATGTGAAGGAGAAAGTGAGAGGTCAGTGCAATATGGATTTTGGGACCAATAGTTGGGAGTGCATTGGCTTCTGCCCCCAGGGTGAGAAGCCACTGAGACTCCAGGCCTGCACCATGTTTCAGCTTCAGCTGCTGGCCTGCAGAGTGTAGGGAGACCAAGAGACTAGTTTGAGGGGTAATCACTCTTGCTTTAACCTGCTTAGATCTGGATTGCAGTCTAGGGTGGAGGTCCTGGGGTGTGTGACCAGCTTGGCAGAGCATGTGGAGGCTTCAGAAAGGGCACCCAACTAATGCTTCCAGCAGCTGAGAAAACCTGAGCGTTTGGGATATAAGTTCTCCTGACTGGTGGCAGAGTCCTACTATGGCAAAAATCCCAGGTGTTAAGTGACTGAGGGGTGACATGACCAGGCAAAGGAAACAAAGCAAATAGAAGGTTCCAACATTGGACTTGTATTTGGGGGAAATAACCGAGCAAACCATGGAACAGGAGGAAGACAGTGAAGTCAGAACTCCTGCAGCAAAAGCTTCAAAGGAAAGTACTAGCTGGTTATATACCATAGAGAACCTTAAGAAGTAGATAAGAGAAGTGGAGGAAAAATTGGGAAGAGAAATGAGAATGATTCAAAAAAATTATGAAATGAGAGTCAACAGCCTGACTGAGGAAAATCACACCTTAAAAAAATAGACTAACTCAATTGGCAAAATAGGCTCAAAAAGGCAATGAGGACAGGAATGCCTTAAAAAGCCAAATATGCTGGATGGAATGAAAAGCTCAAAAGCTCAATGAGGAGAATCATGCCCTCAGATTTAGAATGGAGCAAAGGGAAGCTAGTGACTTTTTGAAAAATCAAGATGCTGTTAAATAGATTCAAACAAATGAAAGAATAGAAGGCAATGTGAAATATCACATGGGAAAAACCACTGACTCGGGAAAATAGATCCAGGAGAGATAATTTAAAAAAAATATATTGGACTACCTGAAAGCCATGATCAGGGAAAGAACCTAGAAATCATCCTCCAAGATATTCTCAAGGAAAATTGCACTGATATTTTAGAACCAGAAGGCAAAATAGAGGTTGAATGTATCCACAGATCACGTCCTGAAAAAGATCCCAAAAAGTAATGTCCTAGAAATATTATAGCCAGGTTCTGGAATTCCCATATCAAGGGGAGAATATTGGGAGCAGCCAGGAAGAAACAATTTCCATATTGTGGAAACAAAATCAGGATAACCCAGGATCTGGCAGCTTCTACACTGAGGGATGAAAGCACCTGGAATATGATATTCTGGAGGGCAGAAGAGCTGGGATTAAAACCAAGAATTTCATACCCAGCAAAACTGAGTATCATGTTTCAGGGGAAAATATGGTCATTCAGTGGAATAAAGGACTTTCAAGCATTCTTAATGAAAAAACCAGAGTTGATAGAAAATTTGACATTCAGATACAAGAAGCAAGAGAATGTTGAGAAGGGAAACAAGGGAAAAAAATCATAAACCACTTATCAAATTTGAACTATTAACATTCCTACATGGAAAAATGATAATTGTAACTGATGAAACTTTTCTCACTATGAAAATCATTGAAGGTAATAGAAATATATATATATATATATACACATATATGTCTATATCAGAGGGTATACGGGTATATGAATACATATATACATGTGTGTATATATGTTTATGGGTATAAATATATAGAGGTCACAGGACCAAGTTAATAGGAAGGGATGACAATTAAAAGGGGAATTTAAGAGGTGAGAGAATAATATAATGAGAGGAGATGGAGAGTGACAGAATGCGGTAAACTATCTCATATAGAAGAGGCAATGGAAAATGGCTACAAGGGAGGGGAAGAACAAGAAGGCAAAAGGGAATGGTTCAACCTTATTCTCATTGAATTTGGCTCAGGGAGGGAATGACATACACACTAAATAGGGTTTCTCACCCTACAGGAAAATAGAGGGGAAGGGGATGAGAGGGGGATGATGGAAGGGAGGGCAGGCTGGGGAGGAGGGAAGTTGGAAGCACTCACTTTTGAAAAGGGATGGGATCAAAGTAGAGAATAGAACAAGTGGGTGGTGGGATAGGAGGGAGGAAAATATAATTAGTCTTTTACAATATATCTGCTATGTTAATTTTTTGCATTAGCCACACATGTACAACCTATACTGAACTGCTTATCTTCCAAGTAAAGGTGAGTGACAAGGGAGGATGGGAATGAATCTGGAATTCAAAGTTTTAAAATCAAATTTTAAAAATTATTTATACATATATATATATACTATTATTAATTCTATTTTACCTGCAATTGGGAAAGAAAATATACAGGTACTGGGGCATAGAGATCCACCAACCCTACTAGAAAAATCGAAGGGAATATTGGAGAAGATATGGGAGAGAGCAGATTGGAGGAGGGGATATCCTGTGGGATTGCTATTTTCGGGTGGTGGGTAGGGGAAAACGCAGAGAGAATTTATAATTCAAAATCTGGTGGAAATTAATGATGTAAATCAGAAGTTAATAAAGCATTTGAAAAATGAAAAAATAAAAATAAAAAGCCAACACCAAGAGATAGAAAGAGAAATTCCATTTAAAACTATAATTGTATTTCTAAGTTTTCTTATATAGTGAAATTTGAGTGACCATTGTAATATAAATGATGTAACATAAGACTACATTTTAATCTGGATGCCATTGCAAAAGAACTGGGCTTTTAAAGAATGTGATAAAAATGGATATTTCAAAATTCTTAAATATTTAATGAGGTATATTTTTTTGTTTTTCTTTTTTTGTTGTTGTTTAAATTTTTATTTTTACATAGCTAAAATCAAATACACATTTAACCAAATCTGGTTGCAAGTTCCTTAGCTTTTGCCTTTTCCAGCTTGGCAATACGAGCCACTGATTTTGGACCCAGAACATTGCCACCCCAATGACAACGGATCTCATCATATCTGTCATTATAATTGGTTTTGATGGCTTCCACCAGCTTAGCCAGGGCTCCCTTATCTTCAGGGTTAACCTGTGTGAAGGCAATGATCGTGCAGGTCTTTCTGTGAACTAAGCGTCCGAGTCTTTCTTTACCTTTGATAATACAGTAAGGAACCCCCATTTTCCGGCACAAGGCAGGTAGGAAGACCACTAGCTCAATGGGGTCCACGTCATGTGCAATCACTACCAACTGTGCTTTCTTGTTTTCTACCAGGGTAGTAACAGTGTTAACATCTGCTCTGAGAACAGGTGGTCTCTTAGTGGGGACATCTCCTTTGCCTGCAGCCTTTTGTTCAGCCTGAGCCAGCAGCCTTTGCTTCTTGTCTTGGTTTATCTCTGGTCTATACTTGTGAGCCAGTTTAAGCAGTTGAGTAGCTTTCTGATGATCCAAAGCTTGGGTGAACTGGTTAATTGCTGGCAGAACCTTCAAACGTTTATAAAGGATAGACCTTTGACGCTGTAGTCTAATGTACCCAGGCCATTTGACAAATCGAGTAAGGTCCCTTTTGGGCTGGATGTCCTGACCAATGCCAAAGTTCTTGGGATGCTTCTCAAACAAAGGATTGACCACTTTCTTGGCCTCCTGCTTCTTTACTACAGCAGGGGCCAGAGCCACCTTCTTCCCCTTGGCCTTCTTCCCTTTTGGCATCTTGGCCGGCTGAACCAGAAAGGAAGAGAACAGACTTGTCGGTATATTTTGTTTTAAAGTAGATAATATATAATAGCAAATTTTTACTTGAAATTCTTGGCTATTATGAAAGTGTATAGAGTGGTATAAAGCTGCAACTTCCACATATTAATGATGGGTCAACTCTCAGGTATTTACTGTAGATATGAAGCTTTTGAATATAGGTAGCTTAAATTTATAAGTAAAAGATTAACAAAATGTCAACTGTAGGGAAACATCAGGAAAAATATTCCACCCCTAAGTTGTGGTTCATGAAATTTTGTTATTTAAGCTAAAATTTTTGGGACTGTAATTTACTATTGTTTTGAGCTTTGTTCACAGGGATAGTTATCTGAATTGTCATGTAGCCAATAGTACATAATTACATGTTCTGCAGTCTGGAAACATAAAGGTGGGTGTTTGTGTCTGTGAAGAGTTTATCCTCCTGACTCTATTTCCCTGTTTGTGATTTCCTTTCTAAAAAGGAAAATTCTTACCTGGTTAATCCTGAGCTTTACTGTTAACACCCCATGATTTTATGATGGACTGTCAGATATGACATGCCTGGTGGAATCAAATAGGACTAAGGGAGTTTTTCACTTTGTTATGACACATAATATTGTTATATCTATGTCCTTTTCTCCCTTTTATAACAAATTTCTATCATCAAGAAGTTTTATAAGTATAAAACTAAATCTATTAAGTCATAAATTAATACTAACAATGATACTACCGTGTTTCCCCGATAATAAGACCTATCCCGAAAATAAGCCCTCCCCTTACTGTGTAAGATTCCTCTAAAATAAGCCCTCCCCCGAAAATAAGCCCTATTGAGATTGCTACTGTAGTGAAGGTGATGCCCTGCGCTACACGCTACATTACGGTACCCTCTGTATGCACCGTCCCCCCCCCCCGGTGAAATGCACACTCCGAGCTGCATCCAATCAGAGCTGCAGCAGTGAGCGCATCATCCTGTTCTTCCCCAGTGATTTGCTTATTAATAAAGGTACATTTTTTTGTTCACATTTACCTGTTTATTAAAATTGCTGTCAATGTTCATTAAATTAAGCCCTCCCCTGAAAATAAGCCCTCTGGTGTTTTTCTGTCCAAAAAAATTAATAAGACAGTGTCTTATTATCAGGGAAACATGATAACAAATCTCAGAGATACTATAATAGAATGCAATTATGAACATCTTGCAATTTTACTCTGTATTTGTGGTCAAATTAAAATATAGAGATGATATACTCCTAAGGGGGAAATGATTGAATAAAGTAATAAGACAAAGAAGTAATGTGAATTTTCTAAAAGAAATAGTAAATTTTGGGAAAAGCAACAAGAATAGTCTGTTTTCTCTACGAACTATATACTGATGTATATGTTTGACTTCTAAGATATATTTATCATGAAAATTCAGACTTTGAGTATATTTTAGTAATAATTTTCCAAATCAGATTAAGGATTTTACACCTAAATTGTATTGATAATGGAAAAGAAACTGAAGTTATTTTCCCATTTAAAGTAACTGATAATTTTAATTTAATTTATTTTTTTTTAATTTTACTTTTTTGTTGGGAGGGTAATTGGGGTTAAGTGACTTGCCCAAGGTCACACAGCTAGTTTTTCTGTTAAGTGTCTGAGGCTGGATTTGAACTCAGGTCCTCCTGACTCCAGGGCCGGTGGCCTATTCACTGTGCCACCTAGACACCCCCTGTATCTGAAAATTTTAAAACATAGAAAAGCTCAATTTATAGTTTTGTCCTGATAATCTTTTATTATATTCTTATGCTGAGTATAGGATATAGGTAAGGATAGAAGAAGCGAATGGCATATAAACTGAGATTCTCTGAAGTTTTGAAATTAGAGAAAAAAAATTAAGTAATTTTACTAAATTATATTAAGTCAGAATTATCTAGGAAACTCTTGATTAGGAACCAGAGAAGGAGATCCCCTTTTAGAGCTGTCCTGAGAATAAGCTTATTGTAAAAGATATCTAGGGACCAGATGACTGCAGCAGACATCTGGGACTCAAAAAGTGCTGGTTAAATGAACATTAAAAATGGACGACAAGAAGCCTGGATGTTGGCTGGTGATAATTATAGTGTCGCTTTGCATGGTTTATGTTTAAGCTTTCTGGGTGACTTTGGTGACATGAAAATTTCCCTTCTCAAAATTAGTCCATTGTGAGCCCTCTAAGTAATTTTATGTGTGCCTGACTTAATGTTATTATGTAATTATGGGAATTAGGAGAAATGTTTATTGCACCGTTTGAACCTTGCCCTGCATGGGTGGGAAACTGGACATATGTGCTATTTAGAGTCCTTTAATCAAGACCTGTGTTATTGAGAACTAGAAATTCATATCCAAAAATTGATGCAAGGAGTGTTCACACAATTGCACATCTCAAGTAACTTATAGGTCTTATCTGAAAATTGGCAATTGATCATTGTTTCTAAGGGCCCCTACCAGTTCCTTCTGATTACTTCCCACAGCTGTCACACCTGTGAGGGTGTACTCTTGGATCAACTGAAGAAGGCCTTGGCTCCTGAGTTGATGACACAACCCTCTGGTAACATCAAGGTTTATCTACTATGGACCCAGAAGCAGTTGACATCCACATGAGAAAGCTGTCCCAATATTCCAGATGAGGACTAAGTATATTGTTTTATTTTTTTTCCTCTTCCCTTTAGTTCTTGCCCCACAACCAAGGTCCTGATTCAAGCATATATTGGCATTTTCTCCCTTTACATTTTTGCAACCACCCCTCTCTTTTTTTTCTTGCAAACAAACAATATTTAGCAATTATACCTAGGATACACTTACTCAGTAGGTCCCTTGAAGGAACCAATTTTCTGGGCAACATGTCATCCTACACCAACTGACTTCTTGTGGTATTTTGGCTTGTACCTTCCTCTCCTTTTTTGGCCAGAAATGTAGGGGTACTTTCAGACCCTCTCCATTTGACCAAAAGGAGAAAATGTCAAGATATTAGGAAACACCCTGTTTTTCAAAGCTAAGGCCCAAAAAGCAAACTTCCCTGAGCTTGGCATTATAACAATCCTTCATACTCACCCTCTGGGTAATCTCATGCTCTGGCAAAATCACATAATTATTGTATTTCTTTGACCAGCACCAGGTATTCTTTGAGATGAGACGAGCAGCAGACGAGCACAGACAAGTGCCCATATTCCAGGCACAAAGTTCTTCTATGAATCGACCTTGTCTTACTGTTGCTGTTGCTCCTCATTGTCAGGGCTACAGTTCACTGCATAGACAAAGGTATGCTATTGAGAACTGCCTATGCTTAAGCGAGTTCCTCGCCATTAGAGATAGGGCTCTGGCACATGTTTCCTTGCTTGCAAGATGTTCACTTCACTTTGAAATTAAACTTCTGTTTGATTTTGGACTCTCCTGCCTCTGGCCTGCTTTGTTCAGCTTAGGCATCCACAGATTAAAGGTCAGTTCCATACAATTGACACCTTTCAGTGTGTCCTACTCTTTTTGACCCCATGAGGGTTTTTCATAGCAAAGATACTAAAGTACTTTGCTATTTCATTCTCTAACTCATTTTACATAGGAGGAAACTGAGCCAAACTGGGCTAAATGGATTGTCCAGAGGTACATAGCTAATAAGTGTCTGAGGCTGGATTTGAACTCAGGTATTCCTAATCCAAAGCCCAGTCATCTATCCACTGAGCCACCTAGGTGCCAGTAGCAGATCTAGAAAGTACTCAAACTCAGAGCAAATCTCTTTGTTTTGTTATGCTATCATAGTCTTCTCAGTTTTCATTTCATGCACTTGTGTCTTTTCCTCTTCAGTACAGTGGTAGGCTCCTTTAAGGCAGTGACCATTTACTATCTTTGCATTCCATACTCAAGCAATCTAGTGGCCAAAAGTGGGCATGTAAAAGATCCCTGTGGAATTTCATTGAAATTCTTAAAGTACACTCACAAACTCAACCCATGCTTTTCTCTTCAATGCAACAATGAGTGATATCACTGGCCACATATAACTCTTCTCATTTTTTTGTTGAAAAAGTTGATCAAAATATGTTCGTTTTAATGAGTCATAGTTTAACAGGGAAATCCTTCAAAGCAGAAACAAATGAATTTTGTCCAACAGGCATAAATTCAAAAAGATGTAAATCTAACAAAGCCACTTAGTATAATGCTGAACCTAATAAATACATCCAAAAAGCAATAAACATTTTTATTTGATTGTATGTAAATGTCAATTAAAGTACTGAGAGGGGTGTACCTTTCACTGAAATACCATGCTGCCTGAAAGAATAACTGAAAGTCTCCAAATGAGGACTGATGCATTTCTTTTTCCCTGAGTAATTTATGCAATAATTACAAGTCAAAGCATACATGAATGCCAAATGAAAAACTTTAAACTAAAGCAAAGAAAAAATGGGGAATTTCTACAGAACTCCTAAATCCTCCTGGGACAGGTGTTTGGAATTTGAATCTTCTCTCCCTTTCAGTTTGTGTTTTGGTGATAATACCTTGATTTTGGTAGATTTGGAGTCTTGCCCCAATCATCTCCTAAGGTCTCTCCATTTCTAAGATCTAGGAATTTAATAGGTCTTCCCAGATACCTTTTGAACTACTCCAACCACTTGTGTACACCTAGGCACAGCAAGATACTTGCTGACAAGCTGTTAGCTAGATGATTTAAAGTACTTTTGAACAAAAAAAGCTAAGGTGACTAGTCCTTCAAGTACAGAAACTTTCTACTCTGAAACAACCTTTGTAATAAAAGTGCTTGTAGATACAAGGGAAGCATCATGAGAGAAATAAAGAAGACTTGACTCTTCTAGAAGAGCTATTTGTAAAAGATTTCTCCTGAGAGAGGGAAAATCCATCTGGCTAGCACACATGTACTATTTATTTTTTCAGAAATGCTTGATAGAACAATGGTAGATGATGAAGGCAAGCAGTTTATTTTAATGAGACTGCTATATACATTTGCTGGGAAATAGCATTGTTTTCATGCCTTCCCAGTAAACTACCACCCATTGACTGAGATATTTTTCACCCAACTAGACACATTGAGATAATACATTAAGACTGTCGATGCCTGGTTAACTCTGGGCCCCTACCCTGTTCTGACTAGCTGTTTGTAATCACTCCCTATCCCACCCCAAAGGTAAACTCCTGGGAATCTCTGCAGTAACCAACAATTTCTAAATGTTCCTACTCCCGGACAGACATGGGACTCTTCTACAACCTCTCTCTTCTTGCACTTTGACTAATTTTTGACCCTACAGGTGACTCTATCTTTGGCCCCATTTAGTGGTGTTCCTCTGCTCACTAGAGGAGGTTTAAACTGTCCTGTGGTCTTTCTAGGAAGGTGCTATCAGTAAATACTTCGTGACCTATTGTTTCATCTATCTAACTAGTGATCCTTCTTCAGTGTATAAAAACTTTGTTATAACTCCCCTCTTTGAACACTCCTCCCCTGTACAGCATGGTGTCCCCATTTGCAACTCTCTCAGTCTCAATTAAAGATGCCTTTTTCTCTATTATGTGAGTTTGATTTATTTTCAGTAGTGACAATCCCACTCTATAAGCAGAATTCTTGTGGAATAAAAATAGTTCTCTGTTATTCAATGTAGTTAGTTACATATGTTTTTATATATGGAAATTTATTCATATAATATTTATTTATTCACTCAACTCAGCAGCATTTTTTTTAATACCTATGATATATAACATAGTCTGTGAGACTGTGAAGAAATTTTATTTAGGAAAGATGGTCCTTGTCCTTCTGGTGTTTATAGCCTCTTACTGAGATAAGACTAAAAAACACATAGTAGTAATTAATCTACAACATTATGTAATAAGTACATTATAGTGTTACAAAACAGATGTCTAGCAGAAACCTACCAGAAAATTCTTCTGGGAGGAGTTCTGTTTCCTGAAGCCAAGATGGCAAGGCTGTCTATCCCTCCCTTATTGACCTCTGAAAGCCCAGAAAATATCACCTTAGGAAAAACACTGGAACAGCTGAATCATCAGAATGACAGGGTGCAGAACTCTTGTAACCCACCAAGCATGGGAGATTAACAGGAAAGGCCCATCTAGCTCTGGGGGAGGGAGAGTAGTAGAAGACAGGAGGCATCCCAGGAAGCCACCAGCAAGCCCACCTCAGGAAACCATGGGGAGTTTCTGAGCCACAGGGTGGTGTAGCAGGCAACCCCCCACACCAGGACACTCTGAGCACCCCAGCACCATCAGAGGAACCAGTAGATACCAGCTTAGAAAACCATCACACGCACTAGCTTTCTCCAGCAGTCAAATCCCCTAGTGCTTCAGCACAAGTCTGGGAAGCAAAACTCCAGAAGGCAGAGCTCCTGACAGAAATCCTCCAGCAGTCAAACATTGAGGGCAAAACCAGCTGAGAAGGGGTCCTGCAGAGGCCAGAGTCCCCAGTTGGACACCATGAGCTCCAGTGTTGTTGACCCCAGCTCAGCACCCATTAAGCTACCAGACCATATAGCCTCTAGCTATCAGCACCTGGGGCCCCAGCATAGAAAGCCAGTGACCAGGCCCTGGGTTCCCAGTGCAACAAGCTTAGGTCAATGCCCTGTGAAATCCAAGAAGAGAGGTTAAATTTAAAAGCCAGGACATAGGCAAACACCATGAGCAAAAAGCAGAAACAGACAATGGCCATAAATTCTTAATATGGTAGCGAGGAAGATCAAGGCACAAATTCAGAACAGAACAAAATTATCATATACCCACATCTGAAGTCTTAAGGGTGAATATGAACTGGCCTCAATTATGAAAAGCCTTCTTTGAAGAGCTCAAAAAGGATTTTAAAAGTCAAATAAAAAAAGTAGAAGAAAAATTGGTAAAATAAATGAGAGATATACGAGAGTAAATAGTTTGAAAAAGGAAGGAAAAAAATTGAGTGTAGAAAACAAGTCCATAAAAAAATACAATTGGACAAATGGGGAAAAATTTCACTGAAGAAAACCAGTCCCTAAAAAATATAATTGGAAAAATGGAAAAGGAAACACAAAAACTCATGAAAGATACCTCCATAAAAAGTAAATTGGACCAAATGGAAAAGCAGGTAAAAAAAATCTAATAGAAGAAAACAATTCATTAAAATTTAGAATTGGGGCAAGTGGAAGCTAATGGATATTTGAGATACTGAGAAGGAGCCACATGGATCAAACTGAAAATGCCTCATTGGTAAAACAGATGGTGTGGAAAATAGATTCAGGGGAGACAATTTAGAAATCATTGTTATATCTGAAAACCATGATGATAAAAAGAAGAAAAAAAACTGGAGAGAATCTTTCAGAATATCATCAAAAAAATTGTCCTTAACTCCTAGAATCAGAGACTAAAATAGTCAACAAAATAATTTAATAATCACCTTCTGAAAGAGATCCCAAATTGGAAACACAAAGGGATAATGTGGCCAAATTCCAAAATTACCAGGTCAAAGAAAAAATACTGGAAAAAGTCATTAAGAAACAATTTAAATATCATGGAACAATAGTTAGGATTATGCAGGACCTTATAGCTTCTACAGTAAAAGGTGGAAGGATGTACAATATGATACTTCATAAGGCAAAGGAGCTTGGATTATAAGCAATGACAAACTGCACTGTGAAACTAAGCCTGACTTTCAGGGGAAAATATGAACATTCAATGAATACTGGACTTCTAAACCTTTGTGGTAAAGAAACCAGACATCAACAGAAAATTTTAACTTCAAATACAACACTCAGGAGAGGCATAAAAAGGCAAACAGGAAAGAAAAAAAATCATGTTATTAATTAGGCCAAACTATTTAGATCCCTTCAAGGGAAGAAAACACCTGTAACTCTTGAGAACTGCGTTGTTATTATGCCATTTAAAAGAGGTATAGATAGACAGAGGCCATGGATATAAGTAGATTTTGATGTGATGATTAAAAAATCTAATTAAGGGGTGAAAGGGATTATACTGGGAGAAGAGGAAAAGAGGAAACAGACATGGGTAAATTATATCACTTGAAAGGTAACAAAAACCTATTTTAGTCAAAGTAAGAAGATACAGATGAACATTATTAGAAATTTGCTCTCATGAAATTTGGCTAAAAGAGGAAATACCATAATCAGGTATAGAAATCTAACACCCTATAGGAAGGAGGAGATGAATGGGGAAAGAGAAGGGAGGAGTGAATGGAAGAGAGAGAAAAATAATAAGGGTAAAGGGGAAGAAAAGGGAAGGGGCTGATAGGAGAGAGGGCAGACATAGGAAGGTGGTGTCAAAAGCAAAACTCTAGTAAGGAGGGAAATGGAGAAAGGAGAGAGAAAAGCATAAATGAGGTGGGGGGAGATATGATGGAGAGAAAGACACAGACACTAATCATAACTGTGAATAGGATGAACTTGCCCATAAAATGAAAACAGATAACATAGCAGATCAAGAACCATAATCTTACAATATTTTTTTTACAAGAAACATATTTTAAGCAGAGGAATGCACACAGAGTGAAGGTATAAGCCAAGAGTAGAATACATTATGCTTCAGCTAAATTAAAAAAAAAGCAGGGGTAACAATCTTGACCTCACATAAAACATAAGCAAAATATAAATCTAATTAAAAGAGATAAGAAAGGAAACTACATCCTGCTAAAAGATACAGTAGATAATGAAATAATATTATTACTAAACATATGCATCAAGTGGCATAGCATCCAAATACTTAGAGGTTCTCCTCTAAGGGAGTTTTAGGAAGAAACAGAACACAAAGCAATACTAGAGAGGCACATAAACCTACCCCTCTCAGATCTAGATTGATTTAACCATAAAATAAACAAAAATTAAGTTAAGGAGATGAATAGAGGTTTAGAAAATTTAGTTATGGTTGACCTCTGGAAAAAATTGAATGCAGATAGAAAGGAATATACCTCTTGCTCAGTGGTACATGGCAACACATACACAAAAAATTTATCACATATTATGGCATAAAAACCTCACAATTCAAAGAAAAAGCCAAAAATAATAAATACATCCATTTCAGATCATGATGTAATAGAAATTACATTTGACAAAGGGCCATGAAAAGATAGACTAAAATTAATTGGAAATTAAAAAATATAATCCTAAAAATGAGTAGGTCAAACAACAAATCATAGAAGCAATCAATAGCTTCATCAAAGAGAATTAAAATAGTGAGACAACATACCAACTTATGGGATGCAGCAAAAGGAGTTCTTAGCAGAGGTTTTATATCTCTAGTTGCTTACATGAATAAAACAGAAAGGAAAGATCAATGAATTGGGAATGTGACTGACAAAGCTAGAAAAATAACAAATAAAAAATCCCCAATTAAATACAAAATTAGAAATTCTGAAATGAAAAAGAGAAATTAAGAAAACTAGAATTAAGGAAACTTTTGACATAATAATAAAACTAATAGCTGGTTTTATTAAAAAACACTAAAATAGATAAACCTTTGATTAACTTAATTAAAAAAAAAGAAAGCCAAATTACCAACATCAAAAATGAAAAGGGTATATTTGCCACCAATGAAGATGAAATCAAAACAATAATTAAGAGATATTTTGTCCAATTTTATGACAAAAAATTTGACATTAGTGAAATTGATGATTATTTAGAAGAAAATGAAAATTGCCAAGAATAACATAAGAGGAAATAAAATACTTAACAAACCTATACCAGAAAAAAGGATTTGAACAAGCAAACAATGAACTCCCTAAGAAAAATCTTCAGGATAAGATGGATATACAAGTGAATTCTATCAAACATATAAAGAACAACTAAATGCAATACTATATAAACTATTTAGGGAAATAGGTGAAGAAGGAGTACTACCAAATTCTTTTTTATGATACAAATATGTTCCAAATACCTACAACAGGAAGAACCAAAACAGAGAAAGAAAATTAATAACCAATTTATCTAAGGAACATAAATGTGAAAAAAAATTAATGAAATATTAGCAAAGAGAATACAGCAATTTGTCTAGAGGATAATACATTATGACCAGCCAAAATTATCTTAAAAATGCAGGGCTGGTTCAATATTAGAAAAACTATTGACATAATTAATCATGTTAACAACAAAACTAACAGAAATCATATGATCATCTCAACACAGGCAGAATGCACTTTTGACAAAATACAGCACCCATTCACGTTAAAAAAAAAACAAAACTAGAGAGCAAAGGAGTAAATGGAGTCCCCCTAAAATGATAGGTAGCTTCTATCTAAAACTGGAGATGAGTCAGAGGCACTTCCAATAAGATTGGTGCTGAAACAAGGATGTCCATTATAACTTCCATTATTCAATATGGTACTAGAAGTATTAGCTTTAGCAAGAACAAAAGAAAAATAAATTGAAGGAATTAGAATAGGCAAAGATAAAAAGCTATCACTCTTTGCAGATGATATGATGGTATACTGGGAGAATCCTAGGAAATCAAGTAAAAAATCTACTTTGAAACAGTAAAAAAAAAAAAACTTTGGTAAAGTTACAGGTTATAAAATAAACCCATATAGCTTATCAGAGTTGCTATATATTACTAACAAAGTCCAACAGAAAGAGATACAAAGAGAAGTCCTATTTAAAGTAATGTAGACATTATGAAACATTTGGAAGTCTACCTGCCAAAACAAACCTAATAGCTATATGAACACAATTAGAAGACACTTTTCATACAAATAACATCAGATAGTAATATTTTGAAAAATTTCAGTTGTTTATGTGTAGGCCAAGTTAATATAATAAAAACTACAATACTATCTAAATTAAATTAGTTATTTAATACCATACCAAACTACCAAAAATTATCTTTTAGAGATAGAAAAAGCAACAACAAAATTCATCTGGAAGAATAATTGATCCAGAATGTCAAGTGAATTGATGAAAAGTACTGGATGAGAAAGTAGCCTAGCCATACCAGATCTTCTATTGCATTATAAAATAGTAATCATCAAAATTATTTAATACTGGCTTAGAAATAGTGTTGAATCAGTGGCATAGGTTAGGAATGCAAGATGCATTAGTCAATGATTATAGATTGTTTGATAAACACAAAGACTCCAGTTTCTCAGATAAGAACTCACTATCTGACAAAAAAAACTGGGGAAAATTGGAAAACAGTATGGCAGAAAATATGCATAAACCAAAATCTTATACCCTATACCACCATAAAGCCAAAATGGGCACATGATTTATATATAAACACTGATAGAATAAGCAAAATAGGAGAGAAATGAACAGTTTATACATCACATTTATGGAGAAGAGAATGATTTATGACAAAACAAGAGATAAAAATACTATTACATGAAAAATGGATGATTCTGATTACATTAAATTGAAAAGTTTTTGCACAAAGCCAATAAAACCAAGATTAGAAGCAAAGCATAAAACTGGAAACCAATTTTTATAACCAGTGTCTTTCATAAAGGCCTCATTTCTAAAATATATAGAGAATTGTGTCAAATTTATAAGAATGCAAGTCAATCCCCAATTGATAAACAGTCAAAGGACATGAACAGTTTTCACATGAAGACAATAAAGCTATCTATTGTCATATTTAAAAAATGCTCTAAATCACTATTGATTATAGAAATGCAAATAAAAATGACTCAGGGACCACATCACACCTATCAGATCGGCTCACATGACACAACAGGAAAATGATAAATATTGGAGAGGATATGGTAAAATTGGAACACTAATGCATTATTATATGGTTCACTTGTGAACTGATGCAACCATTCTGGAGAGCAATTTAGAACTACGCCTAAAGGGCTATAAAATTGTGCATACCCTATGACACAGCAAAACCACTTCATAGGTCTGTATCCCAAAGAAATTTTTAATATAAGCAAAGGACCCACATGTACAAAATTATTTATAGCAGTTCTTTTTGTGGTGGCCAAGAATTAGAAATTGAAGGAATTTTTGTCAATTGGGAAATGGCTCAACAAGTTGTGGTATATGGATGTAATGGGACACTATTGTGCTATAAGAGGTGATGAGAAGACAGACTTCAGAGAAACCTGGAAAGCTTCATATGAATTTATGCTGGTTGAAATGAGGAGAATCAGGAAAACATCATACACAATACACCCACACTGTGTGATGACTGACAGACTCAGCTGATCTGCAACTTCAGAAGACTCATGGTGGAAAATGCTATTCACATCCAGAGAAATAACTTTGGGGTCTGAATTCAGATGAAAGCATATTATTTTCTCTACTTTTCTTTTGTTGTTTTCTTTTGTTTCTTCTTCATTTTGGTTCCTCCCATTATTTCAAATTCTTCTTTACATCATGGCTAATATGAAAATATTTTTAATATGAATATGTAAGTAGAACCTATATTGTATGCTTCTTGTGGTAGAGGAGAAGTGGAAGAAAATTCAAAATCTTATGGGGGTGAATGTGGAAAAATAGAATATAGATATATTTTTAAAATTCTTCTTAGGTACAAAAAATACAACAATAAAGCAGATGTCTATAATGAATGTGGAGTCATACTGTCATTATTACTTAAAGGGTGGGAGTTGAGAGTCTTGGGAGGAGTAGATATTGAGTTTCACCAGAAATGTTAGATTAGAATTCAACAAAGGGTTAAGGTAGAATTTCCAAGGCATGGGGGAAGATAAGAAAAATAAAATAAAATAAGGAAAACCTAGAATCAGTTTAGAGAAAGGAAAATAGTTGTGTTTCACTTTCATTAAGAATCCTGGAGGGAGGACCTGAGTTCAAATGTGACCTCAGCCACTTAACACTTACTAGCTGTGTGATCTTGATGAAGTCGCTTAGCCTCAACTGCCCTCCAAAATGCAAATATATATATATATGTATATAATCTGTTCCACAGATGAGGTATCTTAGGCCCCCGGATGGGGAAGTAATCTACCCAAAGTTACTCTCTGGAATAACCAATACTCAAAGCCAATTCTTCTGATATAGGGCCAAGTACTTTTTATTATATATACTATAGCACACTGAAAATGTCTTATTTTGCTTAGCTTTGTCCCTTTTTTTCTTCCTTCCCATTAACCTTAGACTTCTTATTGTTATTATCATAATTCTTTACTACTGGTTCTCCCATATTTTTAGCCTTCCTGGTTTTTGAGGATGGACAAATCAATCAAATGGAGGGACAAAATGTAGAAAAGATACCATCACCATAGAGATTGTATGGAGCTATCTCCTTGCCCCCAAACATCAGTATCTGAAGACAGAGTAAAGAAAAAAAAGATTATCTCCTGCGTGCTTCTTTATTTTCTGGTAAATTCTATGTGTACTATATGGTAAGGGAAGAAGACTTCTCATTTGGAAATTGTAATGAGACAGGTGTCAATTAATATAATTTTTTTCTTTTATTCTTCAGAGCTTATAGTTTTTCAAAGACAAGAAAATTAATGATTAGCTTGCAAGGTGATATGAATTGTGCATGCAATAAGCAGATACATTGAATGCAATGAGATCCCGCTTTCTATCCATTTTTTTCCCAATTATTTTGTTTTATTTGAGTAATACAGCAAAATACCAACTTGGGGAATTCTCATAAATAACATTTATTTTGCAATTAGTAATTAAACATATTTTCCTAAGCACATATTTAACTTCTCTTTGAATTTATATTTTGAATGTTTTCACAAAGCAATTTATATTCATATCTCACTCATGTTCATATGCATAGATAATAAATTCTATGGACACCATGCAAGTAGGGTAGATTCTTTGACAATTAAGTAAATTCAGGGTAAGACCTCTCTCCTCTAATGAAGTTCACAATCCCACCAATGCCTCTTGGTTCTATGGATTTTTCTAACTGAATTCTGCCATAGAGATTCTACCCAATGTCCTCATGGCCTAAATTTCATAAATACAACTGCAGCAGTCATGTTCTCTATTATTCTGTATTCTCAAAGTGAAACTAACCCAAATAATTTTTGCATTCATACTGGATTAAAACTTCAATTCATTTCTTATTTGACCATTGTTAGGAATAGCCTTTAAACTACCTATCCACACTACATCTTGCCATCACCCCTACTTCAGATCGTCTTGAATTGGATTCTTCTGAGATGATTATGTTCCACTTTGTTATATAGCACCACTACAACACTGGGGTTGAAAAGATGAGATTCAATACCAAATAGAGAAAAATTTGGAAATATTGGACATGGTGGCCAATTTCAAAATTACAACTTAGTTCGATTTCCCATTCAATTTGTGCCCAAATTATTACTTATGCCTGTCCACAGTAGAAGTAGAGATAAACTAACTTAATCGCCTACCCATCTAATTACCTGTTAGAATCTGGGTAATATCCTATCTTCATCCATTTACTTTGATTTTTACTTTGTGTATTATGAGGTCAATCTTTTTCTTTCTTTTGGAGGACAGGCAAATGGGGTTAAGTGACTTGCCCGACATCACACAGCTAGCAAGTGTGTCAAGTGAATGAGGGCAGATTTGAACTCAGGTCTTCCTTACTCCAGGGCCAGTGTACCACATAGCTGCCCCAATTTTCATGTTTTGTTTTGTTTTTTGGCATTCAGCTTTTTACATTATTTTACTTTTTTAAATTTTATGTTTATTTTTAGTTTACCACATTCATTTCCACAAGATATTGAATTACAAATATTCTCTGTGCCTTTCCCCTACCCACCACCCCAAATCAGCAATCCCAGTAAATAACCCCTCCCCCAATCTGCTCTCTCCGATACCCTCCACCACTTCCCCTCAAACTTTCCCATAAGACAAAATGAAACCCCATATCCCAGTGCCTTTATATCATATTTCACAGTTACATGAAAAAAAATAATAATATTTTTAAACATTTGATTTTAAAATATTGAATTACAGATTCTTTCCCTTCTTCCCTCATCAGCTACCCTTACTGAGAAGATAAGCAATTCAATACAGGTTGTATATGTGTAGTTATGCAAAATTCTTCCATAGTGGATATATTGTGAAAAACTAACTATACTTCCCTCCATCCTATCCTGCCCCCAGTTGTTCTATTTTCTACTTTGACCTTGTCCCTTTTCAAATGTGTGTGCCTCCCCCCAAATCTTCCCTCCCTTCTATGATGCTCTCTCTTATGCCCTTCCCTCCTACTTTCCTGTAGCATAAGATATCTAATTTAGTGTATGTGATATTACCTCCTTAAGCCAAATTCAATGAGAGTAAGGTTGACCCATTCCCTTTTGTCTTCTTGTCCTTCCCCTCCATTGTAACAATTTTCCCTTGCCACTTTTATATGAGATAACTTACTATATTCTGTATCTCCCTCTCTCCTTCAATTATATCCCTCTCTAACCTCTTAATTTTATTTTTTTAAATACCATCCCTTCCTATTCAATTGAAACTGTGCCCTCTATGTATGTATGCCGGTACACATGTATACATACACACATTTATATTCTCTTCAACTATCCACATACTGAGAAAAGTTTCATTAGTTACAATTATCATTTTGACATGTAGGAATATAAATAGTTCAATTTTGATAAATTCCTTATGATTTCTTTTCCCTATTTACTTTCTCATGCTTCTCTTGCTTCTTGTATTTGAATGTCAAATTTTCTATTCAACACTTGTTTTTTCATCAAAAATGTTGGAAGTCCTTTATTTCATTGAATGATCATATTTTCCCCTAAAACATGATACTCAGTTTTTCTGGGTAGGTGATTCTTGGTTTTAATCTTAGCTACTTTGACCTCTGGAATATCATTTTCCAAGCCCTTTTGTCCCTCAGTGTAGAAGCTGTTAGATCTTGTGTTTTCCGGATTGTATTTCCACAATATTTGAATTGTTTCTTCTTGGCTGCTTGTAAAATTTTCTCCATGATCTGGGAACTCTGGAACCTGAAAATAATATTCCTAGGAGTTTTCTTATGGGAATCTTTTTCAAGAGGCAATCATTGAATTCTTTTGATTTCTATTTTGCCCTCTGGTTCTAAAACATCAGGGCAATTTTCCTTGAGAATTTCTTGAAGTGTGATTCCTAGGTTCTTTTTTTGATCATGGATTTCAGGTAGTCCAATAATTTTTAAATTATCTCTCCTGAGTCTATTTTCCAGGTCAGTTTTTTTTTTCCAATGAGATATTTCACATTGCCTTCCCTTTTTTTATTTGTTTGGATATGTTTTAAAAAGTATCTCATTTTCTCATAAAGTAACTAGCTTCCATTTGCTCCAATCTCATTCTGAAGGAATAATTCTCTTCAATGAGCTTTTGAAATTCTTTTTCCATCTGCCATATTCAGCTTTTTGAGTCATTCTTCTCCTCATTGTTTTTTTTTGCGACTCCTATCATTTGAGTTAATGTATTTTTTAAGGTTAAATTTTCTTCAGTCAGGTTGTTGACTCTCCTTTCATGATTTTCTTGTGTCATTCTCATTTCTCTTCTGATTTTTTCCTCTACTTCTCTTACTTCATTTTCAAAATCCTTCTTGAGCTCCTCCATGGCCTGTAACTAATTCATATTTTTTTAGAAGCTTTTGGTGCAGGAATTCTGACTTCATTGTCTTCCTCCTGTTATATGCTTTGGCCCTTTTTGTCCCCAAAAAAGGAATGTAAGGTATGATGACTGTGCTTGCTTTTCTTCCTTTACTTGCTCATGTTGCCACTCAATTACTTGACTTTTGAGCTCTTTGCCACAGCAGAACTCTGCTTCCAGAGAGGGGAGTTTTGTAACAAATTTATGGATTTTTGCAGCTGGCAGAGGTTCTCTACAGACACCACAAATTTTGGCTCACTGGTTATGCACTCCAGGACAACCACCCAAGACTGTGATCCAGATCCAAGCAGGTTAAAGGAAGAGCAATTACTCTCTGAATGGTTGCTTGATCCCCCTAATATCTGCAGGTCAGGATCTGTGAAGCAACTTTATGGTGGTGGCTGCACAGCTGCCCTGCCTCCACCTCTTCTGGCTTCAGGTGCAGGAACTAGACCACACTCCCTGTCACTCCCAGTTCCAACAGTGTTCCACACTGATCTTTTACTTTGGCTTTGGCATTTATGAGTGATAATCCTGGAAACTACCACAGCTATTGGTGATCAATTCTCTTGAAGTATACTCTAGTTGTTGCTTATCAGGGCCACCCTGGGGCTAAAACCACAGTCTCACTCAGGGCTTGGTTCCCAGCATGCTGAGATGCACCCTTCCTGTAGGCCTCTTGGGCTGCCTTCAGCAGGAAATTTGTTTCTCTTTGACACTTTATGGTTCTGTAGCTCTAAACCTTGTTTAGACTCATATTTTATATGTATTTGATGCAGTTATGTGGGGACCTCCCAGAGTTTTCCTGCTTCTACACTGCCATCTTGGCTCCTGAAATTTTTGATTTTTTAAAAGAGATTCTACATTTTGCTAAATTGACTTGATGATTTTCTAGTTATGTCTTAGATCTCAGGGTCTCTACAAACAGAAGTAATCTATAAGAACATGTAGAGGCTCACCCTGTATGTCTCTGATTCTGTCTCTCTTTTTCAGTAGTATAGGAGGGCAATATATATATATATAATCCCATGTTTACATACACATATACATATATATGCACATATATATGTGTATACACACATACATAAACATATATATATATATGTTTCTTCACAGTGACTAGAGGAATAAAACATTCCAGAATCTCTATAAAGTTTTGTGTTTATGATCATACTTTCATTAATAAGTCATAAAATCAGCCACATACATTTTTCCCATATTAAAGTCATTATTGACATAAAATAATAATTCTAAAATATTTATCAACATATATTTTCATGTTTCCAAAAGCCTAACATTTGTGTAGGTAAGACCCCATCATTTGTCAGGTCAGAGTGGTTATTTGAGAAACAGACAACCTCTCCTTGCATTATTTAGAAGGCAGGAAATATTGAGAAAAGTTTTTTATTGGAAATATCTTTTCTGTTTCTCTGTCTATTGTTTTCTACTTTCACATTTAATCAAAAACATAAATCTCTTAAATATTTTCTATTTATATCATTTATGTTTGAGTTCATTTCACATAATGTTCTCATTCTTTATACCCTGGGGTACAGGTATAATTTCATTCCAAATTTGATGTCTTACTGCTACATTTTATTTTTCTTTAATACTCATAAGGAAAAATGATGAGTCTCTGCTTATATTCAAAATAGCATACATTTTGCTACTCAGAGATGAAGAAAACAAGAATTTATTGAGGATTTACTATCTGCCAGGCACTCTGTTAAAGGCTTTTGGTTCTTTGGTTGTTTACAAATATTCTCTAGTTTGATACGCACAAAAACTTTGGAAGGAAGGTGCTACCATTATCCCAATTTTGTAGTTGAGAAAAATGAGGCACAGTAAAGTGACTTATGTAGAGTGACATAACTGAAACCTAATTTTAACTCAGTTCTTCCTTACACTAATCTGGCCTCACTATCCACTGGACCACCAATGATCTCTGTAAGTGTGAGATTGAGTTGGTATGGTTAAGGATGGATAAAGAGATGTATAATTTAAAAATATGAAACCTGCCATTCACTGACAAAATTGGTCCACAGATTTTTATTATCATACACAATCCTCTGTCTAGAGCAACTAGGTGATAAAGTAAGCAGGTCACTTATGTGGAATCAGAAAGACCTGAGTTAATATTTTGCTCAGATATTTACTGGTTGTGTGACCCTGGCAAAGCCACTTAACTCCTCTCTTCCTCAGTTTCTTCACTTATAAAATGTTGATAACACTATCACATATATCTGAGGTTTGTTGGGTGGATAAAATGAGACAATATTTTTAAAGTGTTTGACAAACCTTAGAGCACTATATAAATTCCAGCTCTCAATACTAAAACCAGAATTTAAAATTTCACAAACAACCTTTTAAATGTATAAAGAGTGTATGAAGAATGGTTACAGGAATATTAGAGTTTCACAGAAATAAAGGTCATTTAGTCCAGGTCAGATATAAATAGTAATTTGCTTGTACAAAAAAGAAGTGGTCATCTAGTCTCTGCTTGAATATTTATCTACAGTGATGATGAACCCATCTAAGACAATCAATTCCTATTTTGAGTATATCTCATTAATAATAAGGTTGTTTTCTTCTATTATATGAAGACTAAATATTCTCAACAATTCCTATTAATATAATACTTCATTTACCCCAATTATATGTTAAAAGTGTTTTTTTTACATTTTAAAAGAAGTTGGTGTTACAAATTCTTTCCTTACATTTCTTCTTCACTCCTCTCCCTTCCCTGAGATGATAAGCAATTTGATTGCAATTACATAAAATATTTTCATATAAGTTATTTTGTACAAGAAGACTCACATTAAAAAATAAGAATGAAAAAAATAAAGTGAACATAGCATGTTTCAGTCTGTTATCAGAGAGTGTCATCTCTTTCTCTGGAGTTTTTTTTTTATTTCACTAGTCCTTTGGGATTATCTTGGATCATTGTATTGCTGAGAATAACTAAGTCATTCACAAATCTTCATCATACAATATTGCCGTTATTATGTATAGTGTTCTCCTGGTTCTGCTCACTTCAATTTGCATTAGTTCATGTAAGTCCAGTTTTTTTTTTTCTGAAATCGTCCTGCTTGACATTTCTTACATAATACAAGATTATTCCATCACAAGCTTATACCACAGCTTGCTTAGCCATACAAATAGGATATTAATATCCTTGTTTTCCCACATCCCCTCCAAGTTTTATTATTTTCCTTTTTTGCCATATTAGCCAATCTGAGAGTTATGAGGGGTTATCTCAGATTCTTTTAATTTTCATTCATCTAATCAATAGCAATTCAGAACATTTTTTCATATGACTATGGATAGCTTTGATTTCTTTTTCTGAAAAATTCCTATTCATATTTTTTTGTCCATTTATCAATTGAGGAATGACTTTTCCTTTTATAAATTCGATGCAGCTGTAGAGAAGTGAGGTCTTTATCAGAGATTCTTGTTGCAATTTTTCCCAGTTTTTTTGCTTTCCTTTGCATTTTGGTTGATGAGTTGTGTTTGTTTATTAATTTTAATTTTATATAATCAAAATTATTTATTTATTATTTATAGAATTGAAAATATTTTACATTTTGTAATGCTCTCCATATTATATTTTGTCATAAAGTCTTCCCTTATCCATAGATCTGACAAATTCTACCATGCTCTCCTAATTTGGTTCTCTACAATTCCTACCTAGCTCTCTCTTAGGAGATCATGAAGAACAAGACTGCATCCTACTCCTCCAAAATCCTTACCCCAGATCACAGCCCTTGTAATACAGAAAAAAAAAGCTCAATTTTTTATCATTTCCCTTCCCCTGCACCAACCTAGAAGTTTATTCTCTGCTAAACTTCCCATTTCCTTCCATAGATTTTGCGTGTTTGAAATCCAGGCCCTTTTAATACTCTACTTTGTCATTGTTCTGAATTGAATGCATATATGTAGATGTGGTCTGACCCTGGCCAACATTGTAAGACCATACATGCAAACTGAACTTTGAGCAAATCAATTTAAGGTAATGCATTTTTTATTTATCATCTCACAAAATTACCTGATATCAAGCTTATATTTTACTGAGACCCCCAGAACTTATTTTTGACATAAACTAGTCTAGCCAGATCTCTAGCACCCTGCATTTTTAATAGATTTTTTTAAATCTATGTAACACTTTTCATATATCCTTATCAATTTTTATTGTATCATTTCTAAGTTCATTGTTCTATCTTAAACTTTTCACATCATCATTGGGACATCTGGTGTATCTTCTATCTATCGCTTCCATCTTTGTATCAGTGAAGAGTATGATAAAATTAATGCTTCTGCCTTCAAAGTCTCTGAAAAAAAATAGTGAAATACATAGGTCTAGATTTTGCTTAATACTGTATTTTTTCAACTTACACTAGTCCTAATGTAGTATGTCATGGTGTTGTTGCTTCAAGAGTAATGCCCATGGTGCACAAAATTTAAGGAGTTGGAAAAATTTTGCACACAGGATTAATAATAGTCCAGGAATAACCATAGACAAATTTGTTGACCAAGACCAGAAAGTTATCTCTTGTTATCTCTTCAAAAGATGAGGATTTTCTCCCACAACATTTTGTTGAAGGAGTACCCCATACAAGTAAAATCACAGTCTTAAATCATAAAGGGAATATCTTCAAATATACCACTTAAACAAATTAATTTTTAGTACAATAAAGATATTTTCTTCTCTCCATGTCAATTATGAAAATGAAATTTAGTTATGAAGTCATATTTACAACTATAATTTTTTTTGCAAAAAATAAGTAATATAATGATTTAAAGCAGAGAAATCAACAAATATTATTGTAAACTTTGCTATACAATTTTTAAAATTTTGATTTTATTTAAAAAATAAAGGCTCTTACTTTGCTCATGGCTTTCATGTAGTCCAATCCTTTTTAAATTATGTCTCCTGGATCTATTGTTCCAGGTCAGTTGTTTTTCCCATGAGATATTTCACATTGCCTTCTATTCTTTCATTTGTTTGGATCTATTTAACAGCATCTTGGTTTCTCACAAAGTCATTATCTTCCATTTTCTCCAATCTAATTCTGAAGGAATGATTCTCCTCATTGAGCTTTTGAGATTCTTTTTCCATCTAGCAAATTTGGCTTTTTAAGGAATTCTTATCCTCATTGCCTTTTTGAAACTCTTTTGCCATTTGAGTTAGTCTATTTTTAAGGTATTATTTTCCTCAGTCAGGCTGTTGACTCATTTTGTAATTTTCTTGCATTGTTCTTATTTCTCTTCCAAATTTTTCTCCATAACTCTTTTCTGCTTCTTAAGGTCTTCTATGGCCTGTAACCAGCTTGTATTTTCCTTTGAAGCTTTTGGTGCAGGAGTTCTGATTTACTGTCTTCCTCCTGTTCCATGCTTTGCTCCTTTTTGTCCCCAAAATAGGAGTCTAATGTTAGATTCTTCTGTCTGCTTTGTTTCCTTTGCCTGGTTATGTCATCCCTCAGTTACTTGACAGCTGGGCTTTTTGCCACAGTAGGACTCTGCCACCAGACAGGGGAGCTTTTGTCCCAAATGATGGGGTTTTCTCAGCTGCTGGAGGTATTAGATTGGTGCCCTCTCTGAGGTCTCCTCAGGCTCAGGCAAGCTGGACACATACCCCAGGGCCTCCACCCTAGACTGCATTCCAGATCCAAGAAGGTTAAAGCAAGAGCGCATACCCCTCAGAGTGGTGCTTGGTCCCCCTACACTCTGCAGGCCAGGAGCTTAAGCTGCCATGTGGTACTGGCTGGCTGTGCTGGCATCTCAGTGGCTTCTCACTCTGGGGGCAAAAGCCACGTACTCCCACTTACTGGGTCCCAAAATCCAGACTTCAGGGTCCTCTCACTTTCTCCTTTGCATCTATGTGTTGATATATCTGGAAAGGGCCACAGCTGCTGTTGATCTGGAGTCTCTCTGACCAGCAACTGGTCAGGCCTAACCTCAGGCTAAAGCCTTGGTGTGATGCTGGGCTCAGCTACCAGAGCACTGTGCTGGCTGATTCCTGCTGGTCTGCGTGTTGTCCTCAGTGGGAGGTTAGCTTCTCTTTGTCATTTTATGGGTTCTGCAGCTCCAAAGTTTGTTTAGAATCCCCTTTTTACATAGAATGGGGAAGGTGGAAGCTAGAGCAGCGGGAAGGTCCTGTATCAGCTATGGTCTTTTCTCAAGAATATGTAAAATTGGGGTGGCCAGGTGGCTCTGTGAATAAGAGCACCAGCCCCATATTTGGGATGACCTGGGATCAAATCTGGGCTCTGATACTTAGCACCACACCCAGAAATAACTGGCAGTGTAACCTTGAGCAAGTTACTTAACCCCAATTGCTTTAAAAAAAAAAAGAATATGTAAAATTACTCTAACTCATTGAATATCCATTTACCTTCCTAAGGAATTATGCTCAGTTTTCCTGGGTGGATCATCCTTCATTGTAATCCTAACTCCTTGCAAATATCAGATCTCAAGTCCTCTGAATCTTTTATGTAGAAGCTGCTAAATGTTATGTTGTCCTGATGGTGATCCCCCAATATTTAATTCTTTCTTCCTGGCTCCTTGTAACATATTCTACTTTACCTAGGAACTTTGAAATCTAACCTTAATATTCCTGAAAGTTTTGATTTAGGGACTTCCCTCAGGAGGTGATCAATAGATTCCTTCAATTTCATTTTACTCTCTCGTTCTAGAATATAATGGCAGTTTTCCATGATAAATTCTTTAAAGATGATGTTTAAGCTTTTTGTTTTTATCATTACCTTCAGATAGTCCAATACTTTCTAAATTATCTCTCCTAGTGAGATATTTCACATGGTCTTCTCTTTTTTTCATTCTTTTCATTTTCTTTTTAATTTATTGATTTCTCATGAAGACATTGTAAGGCCAAGCACAAGCAACTTCCAAGTTCAGATTACAAGCATAGGAAATTCCACTTATTCAGTGACAGATTAAGGCAAAACATTCACAGAAAATCAAAATCAAAATACAAGGTAACTCAGTCATTTAGTAAATTATCAATTCAATCACAAAGTACTAAGGTCCAAGTATTCCACCCCTGGGCAGTATATTCATTTAGTCAATCACAAAGTCTTCTCTCTATTCCACTGGAGATTAGTTTCCAATCATAAACACAGTACATTCATTTGGTCCATCAAAAAGTATAAAAGTCAAAATTTTTCCTCCCCTGGATCACAACTGAATTACAATAAAATCCATTACTACTAACCACATTTTCAAAGGAGCAGTGGACAGCACAAAAACCATCTTCATCTAAGCCACAACAAGGTTCTATCATCACATCATTCAGTACCAAAGGAAAGGTCTTTTCTTCACCTTGACAAGAAGCAAGTTCACTGTGATCTCTTTTCCTGGGAAGATAAAGCTTAACAAAGTCACAATATGAATTGCCAGTGTCCTCATCTAGTCATTCTCTGCCGACAGAACAGTATTAGGACCCCTGAAAACACCAGCAAGACCCTTCTTCAGGATTTCTGAAAACATACAACAAGAAAATCCTTCTTCAGTGCTTCTGAACCAACAGCAAAGTTGTAGGACCTCTGCAAAACAGCACTCTCTTTTACCAGCAGAAAAATCTGGCAAAGTAACATAAAAACAGACAGAACAAATACTGGCACCACTGTCATGCTTCTTCCCTGTTTAGTCCTCAGTTCTCATTTCTCTTTCTCCAGCAATAGCAGCAGCCTCCAGATGTTGGCTCCCAGAAGTCCATTTGACCATTCTCTGCTTGGGCCTCTCTCTAAATCCATGGCACCAGCTCCTCCCAGTTCATTCCCCTCTCTTCATGTCAACAAGTCCATCCCAAAAGTGGGATTCACAAGCTCTGGGTTTTAACACTTAACCTGAAAAACAATCCAATGTAAGGGGATCTTTAAATTCCATTACCATTACACTCATTAGCTTCCATTTGCTCCATTGTAATTTTTGAGGAATTGTTTTCTTCAAGTGGGATTTTAGACGTCCTTTTCTATTTGATCATTTCTGATTTTTAAGGTGTTCTTCTGCTCATTGGCTTTTTGGACCTATTTTGCCATTTGGGTTAGTCCATTTTAAGGTGGTATTTTCTTCACTCTTTTCAGGGGTTCCTTTGCCAAACTGTTGACTCATTTTTCATGATTTTCTTGAATCCCTGTCATTTCTCTTCCAAATTTGTCTTCTACTTCTTTTACTTAATTATCAAAATCCTTTCTGACCTTTTCCATGGCTTGGACACATTCATATTTTTTCTCAGAGGCTATGATTTAAGGAGCTTTGACTTTGTTGTCTTCTTCTGAGTGTGTGCTTTGATCTTCCGAATCATCAAAGTAAGTTTCTATAGTCAGAGTCTTTTTTTTTTCACTGAATGACCATTTTCCCAGGTTGATTTTTTAAGTATGTTAAGGTATGGCTTTGCTTCCAGTGTGGAGGGAAAACTGTCCCAAGCTTTAGGGTTTTTGTACAGCTAATTCCAAAGATACTTGTAAATAACAGTAAGTTTTCAGTTCTTCCAAGTTGGTATGATCTAAGGAGAGATGTTTATTCTTCTCCTAGCCTATGCTCTGGTCGGTGAGAAACTATAGGCACTCTTTTCTGCCCTAGAACTGTGAGAAGAGGCCCCTCCTCCACTTTTGCCACAATCTCTACGATATTGGTTGGTTCTCCTCACTCCACAACTGCCACCAAGGACTGTAACCCAGTCCAACTATGGCCAAAGCATCAGAATCATACCTCAGTGCTGGCAAAGAGACTCCTCTAATTTCCCTCTGACCAATTGTTTAATTATTTTACCATCTGTGGGCTGAGATCTCCAGAAGCAGCTGTTGCCACTTCTGCTACTGCAGTTGCTACTGATTCAGTCACTCCCAAGGCCTTATCCTTGTTTGCTGAGGTCAGGGGTCTGCTGGCCTGGTCTGTGCTGGACCAAGCTTCTCTCTCACCCAGTTTATACAGACCTTTCCTGCTGACCTTCTACATTTTCTTTGACATCTATGGGCTGTGGAGTATGGAAATCATGACTGCTGTCAGTTCTTCATTCCCCTGAGTCCTGCTCCAGGTTTGCTGGAGTGCAATCTATGCTGGTATGGTACACACTAGACTGCACTTCTCTCTCAGCTTAGTGTAACAGACCTTTCCTGTTGATCTTCCAGTTTGTCCTGGGTTGGAAAATTGTTTCACTGTCTTTTGGTGTATTCTTTTGCTCTAGAATTTATTTAGAATGATTTTAAAAGTATCTGGAGGGTATTGGGGGAGAACAGAGTTGAGTCCTTGCCTTTACTCACTATTTTCACTCCACCCCCCCAAAAATGATTTTTAAAAGCCATTTTAGGTCCCAATGATAAGACTTAAGATTATTGCAAAATTTCAGGCCCGCAAATATTGATAATAGCAGTGTATGATCAAGATATCATAAATTTAAAGTTGGTAGGGACCTTAGTGATATTTTAGTTAAATTCATGCATTTGATTTGTTTGTAGTCACACAGACAGTCAGTGGAAGATTCATAATTTGAATTCTTGCTTTGATTTTTAATTTTGTGTCATTACGGCTTTATCAAAGAAAAGTAAGATATACTGAATTCTTTTTTTTATTTGGTCTACCAGTGACAATAATTCTCATATTGGGAGGGTTTAGAATAGAGTAATTAATATAGAATTAGAACCCAAGTAAAGCTATGAAAAGACATCACCCAAGTGTATGTACTGAGTTAAAATTACTTATTCTGGAAGAATTAAAGCCCAACATGCCAGAGCCATAATTCATAAATCTTGTTTCTGGGGCAAATGCCAAAAACCCAACCTGGCAGGAATTGTATGAAGAGAATTCTGAATTGAATGATTCAGGGGTAAAACACATTATAATCCCAAAGATAAACTATTTTAATATAATTATTCTTTCTCAGTGCTAAATGATGGTGCCTTCATTCCTTCTGAACCAAAAATGTGATACTTTCTAAATTCAACACCCTTAAAAATACCGTTTACCTTACCTCAGTTAAGATTCATGTAGAATAATACAAAAATTTTAAAATATAATTGTTGAAAACTACTAGTCTTTAAAAATAACCCTAGCAAATTGCACAGCTGAAAAAATTATCTTGAAGGAATTTTGACTACCTGAGAAAAGGAAAATCTGTCTCAATTTCTAAAAAGCAAGGAAACAAACAAACAAAAAACAGGATTGTTATTCTAGTCTTTACACTGAGGGGATTACAACTTAAAAAATCTTAAATTTAACCTTAGAATACTATCTTACACCATATTATTCAATAAAATCCAAATTGAAACAAATCTAAAACCATGTATGTGTGCATATATACAAAAATGTATGAAGATACTAAAGACTTCTTCAAAAATAAGGGATAAAAAGAACGGACAAAATTTTAAAAAATCTATAGAAGAACTCTCAAATTCTCCTCCAAAAAATAATGCTTCAAAGTGAATGCGATAACAGCAGATCCAAAATTTTGGACCCCCAAAACTTAGCAGGAGGACAAAAAAAACCATCTTCTAAGGTGTATGGTCAAGTCATCAGCAGGCCATGTTGGCTGCTGAATTGTCAGCAAGAGCAGCAGCTTCCAGAGCTCTCAGCCCACAAATGGTGAGGGAATTGAACACTTTGTTGGATGGAGGGCAGGATGGCAAGGAAACATTTGCTATCATCGGGTTCATGACCATCTTTCTTTGCCCACATATGCAAGGCCTCAGAGCCAAAAAGAAAGATAGAACTTTTGGACTGAAAGGAGCAAGGGACCATGGTCATTGTTACAGGGCATTTGTGGTCATTCGCAATAGAGTGGAGACCCAGTCTCAATTCCAAAACAGAGGTGAACACCAGCAACATGCAAGAGAAAAAGGGGACCTATTAGAAGGCCCAGGGTCAAGAAGAGTGCTAGTTCTGGTGGCTATAGGAGAACAAGTTCCTTTCCTAGCTAAACATCACAGCACATGGTAGAAGAGCAAGAACTATATGCTTCTTTATATCACACCAAATTTAAACACCAAAAACCTACAGACCCCCAGAAATAGCTTTGAGGAAAGCAACAAGAAAGACCTGAAGCTTTGGATAGTGCACATTCCACCCCACAAGTACAGCCTAACTTTAACATAAAGTTAAAAGCCAAGAAATAGGATAGAAAAAAAATTTAAAAAAACAACCAAAAAATAATATGCACATAGAAAGTTACTATGGTAAGAAAGAAATGCAAGACTCAGAAGACAGTCAAAACAGTTACATGAAAAGATGACAGAAAACAAACACCTGAAATGGTCATATAAGCAAAAATATTCTTGGAAGAGTTCAAAAAGGATTTAAAACATCAAATTAGAAAGGTAGAGGAAAAGTTGGATTGCTGAGGAATGAGAGTGATACAAGAAAATTATGAAAAGAAAGTTCTAGTCTAGTCAAGATGGAAAAGGAATGATAGAAACTCACCTGATCTCTCCCAAATGTCCCTCCAAAGAACTTTAAATAATATCTCAAAGTTTATTTTAGAGTAGCAAAATCCACAAAAGGATGGAGTGAAAATTTTTTCAGCCCAAGACAACTTAAAAGTTTGGCAGCAAAGGTGTATTACACTGAAGTAAGAATGGAATGCAGGCCTATACAAGCAGCACCAACACAGACACTTTCCCAACAAACTGGCAGCAGGGCTTGACAACTGATCAGAATTATATTACAGAAGTCAATTTGGGGGCCTAGGGTGAAGGACTCTGTTGAATTATTTATATGCAGATCTGGGTCACAAACCTGAGTGCAGTCACAGAGCAAGGGAGAGCACTAGCAAACCATAGCTTGTGAGCACAAGGGATTAGGAATCCTGTTCATTCTTTCAGGTAAAAAGAGTGATTGTGGTCATTTGCAAATGAGAACACAGTCCAGGAGAGTAGAAAACACACCTCTCCTTAAATCAAACTACTTTGGAAGAACTAAAAACTCACAGACATCTAGAACTAGCTCTGGAATCAGCTGTATATGAAACCTGAAGCTTGGTATAGTGCTCTCTCTACCCTGGAAAGAGATCCCAACTTTAATAAAAAATTAAAAGTCAATAAATAGGCTGGAAAGTGAGCAAACAAATCATAATCTGACCATGGAAAGATATGGTGACAATGGAAATTAAAACACACACTCAAAAGAAAACAATAAAATCAAAACTGCTATATCTAAAGCCTCAAAGAATAATGTGAATTTTTCCCACACCCCAAAAGAATTCCAGAAAGAACTCAAAAAGGTTCTTAATAATTAAATAAGAAAAGCAAAGGAAATTTGCTAAGTGAAAAGAGAGTGATGCAAGAAAATAATGGGAAAAAGATCCAATAGCAAGGTCAAGAAGGCACAAAAAACACTGAAGAAAAAAATATTTTAAAAATGAGTGCAAATGGTAAAGAAAAAAAAAAAACTAAAAATATCCTCTAAAGAGAAACATTCCTTAAAAAGCTGAATTGGTCAAATAAAAAATATGTACAAAAAATCACTGAAGAAAAATTCTTAAAAAGTGGAATTTGTCAAATGGAAAAGGAGGTACAAAAGCTTACTAAAGAACATAATTCCTTAAAAGTGGAATTGGACCAGTGGAAGATAATGAATCCATGAGACATAAAAAAGTGGTAAAACTAAATAGGAAAAATGAAAACAATGAATAAAATGTGAAATATCTCATTGAAAAAGCAACTGACCTTGAAAATAGAACTAGGAAACATGATTTCAAAATTATGGGATTATCTGAAAGCCATTATTACAAAAAGATCCTGGACATCATCATTCAGGAAATTATCAAGGAGAACTGCCACGTAGAAATTGAAAGAATACACTGATTACATCCTGAAAGAGATACCAAAATGAAAACTCCCAATAATGTTATGAACCAATTCCAGAGTTTTCAAGTCAAGAGAAAAACAAAAAAAAAAAATCATTGTAAGCAGCCAGGAAGAAATAATTCAAATATTGTGAAGTTACAGGCAGAATAACACAAGATTAAGCAGCTTCTATATAAAAGAATCAGAGGACCTGGAATATGATATTCCAAAGGAGCTAGGATTATAATGAAGAATCATCTACCCAGCCAAACTGAGTTTATTCCCTTGAGGGAAGGGGTGTGAATATTCAACGAAAGAGAATTTTCAAACATTCCTAATGCTGAAAAAAAAAAACAAAACTGACTAGAAAATTTGATTTTCAAATACAAGGCTCAAGAGGAACATAGAAAAACGTAAACAAGAAAGAAAATTCATAAGAGACTTATTAAAGTTAAATTGTTTGCATTCCTACATAGAAACATGCTATTTGTAACTAATAAGACCTTTCTCATTAGGGTAGTTACAAGGAGTATATATGGAAAGAGGGCACAGGCATGAGCTGAATATAAAAGATGATATCTAAAAAATCAAATTAAATTAACGGGTGAGAAAAAAAGAATGTACTTATAAAAGGGAAAAGGCAGGTTAAATGGGGTAAATTATTTCACATATATGAAGTGCTAAAGAGTTTTTACAGTGGAAGGGGAAGAAGGGAAAGTAGAGAATAGTGCTTAAACATTAAGTACACTCAGTTGGATACAGAAATCTATCTTGCCCTATAGCTAAGTCAGAGGGTGTAGCAGCAAGCACCTGAAGTGTCCTCAGGGTTTGCAGCTACCACAGGTTCTTGGATCTGCTTTGTTAAAGGAAAGCAACTCAAAATGGGTTAACAAGCTTACTTCAGTCAGACATATATCGTTTACCTTGTTCAGGGGAAATAGGTCAGCACCCCGAACTTCAAAGCATACAGGCAGAATTATCAAGACAGAAACAGATCAAGTAGACAGATTTCCAAACTGTCCAACCATTACATCCA
Source organism: Petaurus breviceps papuanus (assembly GCF_028583685.1). NCBI lineage: Eukaryota > Metazoa > Chordata > Mammalia > Diprotodontia > Petauridae > Petaurus > Petaurus breviceps. Next base: position 57,183,635 of record NW_027186304.1, read on the forward strand.
TACCCAGTCAACATCTGGGTTTCCACATCTGGGTTTTTCAAAGCCGGGGGACTCTCAACAACGGCTTCCCAGAATTCAGATCAAATCACAGAACACTTCTCAAAGTGAGTCCCAAAACAAAGCTACACATCAGGGCTTATATAGCCTTCTCCTGGCTCAGAGAATGTAACAACCTTATTGACTCACTGGCCAATCAAGAAGTATCTACTGAAAAACAAGCCTCCCTCCCCAGGCTTCAGGTGCATTTTAGCCTAGGGGCAGGGAAGATCTTCCAAATTTGCATTCCCATTACATTAGGCCCCAAGATCTTTCATGCCCATAGCATAGACAATTTACTTTTGAATTAGCTCTGAACATTTCTTAGGTCACATTTTCAAAGTACAGAACTAAAGTTACCAAAGTGGCCACTGGCCCTTAAACAAACACAAAGTACATAGATAGCATTATCACTTCAATTTAAAACAAGAGTTCAAACAAAGTTCTCGGAGGGAGAGGTATCCTTCCCCTTACACAGCTCCAGCCCCTGCCTCCAAGCACAGAGAGGGGGCTGGGCAACAAAACCAACAAGGTGGGGTCCCTGGGGATCCAAGGCACTTCATCCAACCCACCATAGTCACAAGTCCATTCTCCCCCTGGGTCCCAAACTGTGGGATGCAGCCAGGAAACACACTCAGTGCCCCTGCTTTGCTTCTCAGTTCTTATCTTTTCCTGTGGCTGAATTCCGAACTCCTGGGCTCCTTCTCCTCCCACAGGCGGCTGCCGCTCCTGGCTTCTGCCCAGGTCCCGATGCAGGCAGCTCACCATTCCCGCTCTCAGCTCAGCGAAGTCTGCATGCAGGCCATTCTTCTCTCCTGCTCCACAGCTCCACAGAGTCACAGCTACCATAACTGGGAAACAAACAATTATCGCAGCCCCCATACTTTCCTTTTACT
>NW_027186304.1:57184966-57277725 GCF_028583685.1 Petaurus breviceps papuanus
CTACACATCAGGGCTTATATAGCCTTCTCCTGGCTCAGAGAATGTAACAACCTTATTGACTCACTGGCCAATCAAGAAGTATCTACTAAAAAACAAGCCTCCCTCCCCAGGCTTCAGGTGCATTTTAGCCTAGGGGCAGGGAAGATCTTCCAAATTTGCATTCCCATTACAGAGGGGAAAGAGATAAGAGAGAGATAGCTGGACAAATAGGGGGTAGGGGAAAATAGAATTTTGGGAAATACACTGGTAATCATAACTATGAAAATAATTTACAGCAAGTGTCTCTAACAAATGCCTTACTTCACAGAAACATGAAGAATGGAGTCAAATTTATTAAAAAGTAAGACCTATTCCCTAATTGATCAATGGTCAAAGGATAAGAATAGGTAGTTTTCCAATGGAGAAATCAAAGCTGTCTATAGTCATATGCAAAAAAAAAATTCTCTAAATCACTATTGTTTGGGAAATGCCAATTAAAAAATTCTAAGGTATAACCTCAAGTCTATCAAACTGACTAATCTGACAGAAAAGAAGAATGAAAAATGACAAATGTTAGAAGGAATGTGGGGAAATTAAGAGACTAATGACCTGATAGTTAAATTGTGAACCCATTCAACCATTCTTAAGAGCAATTTGGAACTGTACCCAAAGAGCTATGAAACCATGTCTACTCTTTGACCAAGCAAAACTGCTACTAGGTCTGCATCACAAAGAGATAAAAAAGCAACAAGGAAAATAATCTATATATACAAAAATATTTATATCAACTCTTTTAGTGGTCAAAAAGAATTGGAAATTGAGGGGATGTTCATCAATTGAGGAATGGCTAAATAACTTGTAGTATATGATTCAGATCCAATACTATTGTACTATAAGAAATGATGAGAAGGATTCTCTTAGAAAAACCTAGAAAGACTTACATAAAATGATTTAAAATGAAGTGAGCAGAAAAAGAACACAGTGCACAGTAGAACCAGTATGCTGTGATCAACTATGAATGACTGTGCCATTCTCAGCAATACTATGATACCAGAAAATTGAGAAAGACTTGATGAAAAAAGTTATCCATCTCCAGACAGGGAATTGTAACAGCAAGCACCCTAGCACATCCAGTATGGCCAGCTAGCACAGGTTCTTGTATCTTCCTTTCTAAAAGGAAAGCAACTTTTAATGGGTGAATAATCTGCTTTAATTACATTTACTACTTCAGGGGAAAAGACTGATTGGGAAAAGACCTGAACATCACAGAAAACATAAGCACAGAATATACAAATAGAAAATACAAACACAGAAATTAGCATAAAGAACAACAGACAGGGCTCTGACTGCTACCTCAAAGCAATATTGCTATACACTATACATACACCACTAGATGAAGACAGCCATTATATCTGAGCGTTTGGGGTTCTGAACATGTAGCTACTCAGAGTCTCAACCAGGAAATCAAATGATCCTTCTCATAGGTGAAGCCCCAAAGCAAAATACCAACTCAGAGTATGTATAAACTTCTCAGAACCAGAAGGCATCACAACTCTCATGAGTCAGTGCCTAATTAGGTTATGACCAAAAGGTGTGAAAACATTCCTACAAGCAAGCCTCCTCTAAGCAAACTTCTCTTTAAGGGAGTTTCCCCCCCATGGGCTTTATGTCATTCAGGATGTGTCACATAGGCCTTTTAAGGGGGGGGGGGAGGGGAGAAGATCTTATATCCCATTAACTTTACAATGACTAACAGAGTATGAATGCACATTGAAAAATATTTTTAAAAGCACTTTACTATTATTATTTTAGGGTTCCCTCTTTTGTAGCATGGCTAATATAAAAAAGTTTGGTGTTACTGCACATGAAAAATCTATATCAAATTATTTGCCTTTGCAGTAGAGGAACAGGTGAGAAAAAGGAATGCAAATCAAAATGATACCTTAATTTCCCATGGAACTTTTTGTTTTCAATATGATATTATAGAAATTCAATGATTTATAGCTGGACAGGGATTTCAAGATCATTGAGTCCAATATCTTCATTTTACAGGTGAAGGGAATACAGCCCAGTGTGGTTAAGTGATTTGTCCAAGGGAAAAATGAAAGAATGTGGTAGAGGAGGTATTCAAATCCTGGTCCTCTTATCACCAAATTCAACTCTCTTTCTATTAAAATTACCTTAAATTATAATAAAAAAATCATCACAAATTATTTTCATAAGAATCCAAAGAGGTATACAATGACATTATGGTATAAAAAGTACAGATCAAAAGTACAAAACCATGATCATAAGAGTTTAGGAATATCGTGTTAATAAAGGATAGCACATTTTTGAGTTTTTGTGTAAGCTTCAATAATCATTATTTTAGACACTAATTTAAACATAATTGAATTTTCCTTAAAAATGGCCTCATTCCAACTCTACCTAATCCTGGTTCTGTTTTCTTAAATATTTCATTTTAAAATCCATAGAAACAATGCTAAACTCCATGACATGGCTTGAGTTGGGTGTTTTCAAATTCATCAAAATGCCTTAACCAAAACCATCAAAGTCTATTGAATATTGGTTTCACTTAAGAAGTAACATAATGCAAAGTTTGTAACACTAGAAATCAAAGACCTGTATGAGTCCCATTAATTTTGCCTCCTTAGAAAAGTCCAATTTACCTCTCTGATTCTGTTTCTTGATCTGAGACAAATAAAAAAAATAATACAGTATAGCTAGCTCAAGTAGAGGCTGTAGGGGAAATATTCTGAAATGTGTAAAGCTTTGGGGAGAAAGGAATAAATGCAAGTTATTATTGTAATTATACTGACAAAATATATTATTCTCTTTCTGTATTCTCATTTGTTTACTTAGTTGTATTAAATTTCAGATTCTCTTGTAATGCTTCCATTTATTCAATCTTTTTGGCTTTTTTGATAGCTAAACACCTGAGAAACCTATGCCAATGATTAGGGAAGCACTACAAAAATTCATAGCCTCCCACTAGAAACCAGCCTTTTTTTTTTTTTTTTTGGCTTTTTGGAGGAGGGAGGAGAGGGCAATTGGGGTTGCCCAAGGTCACATGGCAAGTTTTTGTGTGTATGTGTCAAGTGTCTGAGGCCGGATCCAAACCCAGTTCCTCCTGACTCCTGGGTCAGTGCTCTACTAACTGTGCCACCTAGCCACCCCAGAAACCAGACTTTTTAAAGAAAGTAGATTTTTGGGTCAGAGTTTAGTCACTTTTAACTTTTTATTTCTGAAATGCGTAAGCATCAAATATGTGTAATGAGAAGAAAGAAAAGTATTAAGACAAAATTTAACACCTTTTTTGTATTGATTAGAGTATCTACCTTTAGCACATTTGATCATTATTATAATATTCCTTTTGCTATGTACAATGTTCTATTGGTTTTGCTCTCATCGCTTTTTGTATCAGTTCATATATAAATCCCCATGGTTCAATTTTATTTTTCTGAAATCAGAAAATAATATTCCACCACAAACATAAGCAAAGACCTCTTCAGTCATTCACTAATTGATAGGTACTCATCAATTAACAATTAATTGCTAACATAAAAAGAGCTGCTACAAATATTTTGTATGTATATATACTTCTCTCTTCTTCTTTAATCTCTTTGGGAAACAGACTTAATTGTGGCATTACTGGAACAAATTTTATGCACAATGGTATAACCCTTTGAGAATAGTTCCAAACTCTTCTCCAGAATTGTAGGATCAGTTCACAACTCCACCAACAGTTCATTAGTATTCAATTTTCCCACATCTTCTACAAAAGTTATCATTTTTTGTTTCTGTCATATTAGGTAATATGAGAGGTATAAGGTGACAACTCGGAGTTGTTTTAATTTTCATTTCACTAATCAAAAGTGATTTAGAGAAATATTTCAAATGAGTATAGAAAGTTTTAATTTTTTCATCTGAAAATTGACTTTTCCTATCCTTTGACCATTTATCAATAGGAAATGCCTTGTATTCTTGTAAATCTGCCTCAGTTCTCTATATATTTTTAGAAATGAGGCCTTTATCAGAGAAACTGGCTGTAAAAATTGTTTGCCAGCTTTCTGCTTTCCTCCTAATTTTTGTTTAATCATGAAAAAAAATTCTTTAGTTGTAAGAGTTGTTTTTCCCATGGGGTATTTTACATTTTCTTCTTTTTTCATTTTTTTTAATTCTTTGACTCATTCTTGATATCTCAGAGAATCATTAGCTACCACTTGCTCAAATCTAACTTTTAATGTATTGTCAGCTTTTGTATCTCCTTTTCCATTTCAATAATTCTTCTTTTTGAAGAGTTATTTTCTTCAACAGATTTTTTTCCCATTGGGTCAATTGTATTTTTTAAGGAATTTTTTTCTTCCATCAAATTTTCCCCTTCTTTTCCAAGCTATTTCCTTTGCCTTTCACAACTCTAATTTCTTCTTTCCAATTTTCCTTCTAATTTTATTTGATTTTTAAAAACCCTTTTGAGTTCTTCCAAAAAGTCTTTTTGAACTTGAGACTAATTCATATTCCCTTTTGAGGCTTTACTTGTATTCACTTTGACATTGTTTTCCTCTTAGTGTGTTTTTATCTTCCCTCTCATCGTAATAGATTTTTATATTCAGGGATTAGTTCTTTAAATTCATTTTTAGTCCAATTCGTGGACTAACCCTACTACTGGGACACAAAGGGCATTATCCCAAGCTTCTTGTGCTGGGGGCCAGGGCTTGATCACTGGCTTTCTGCACGGGGGGCTCAGGTGCTGGTGATTGAAACACTGTGTTGGGGTGGCCCGTCCTAGTCATGCCTGTTTGGAGGAATGGCTCTTCTGTACTTGGGTTCAGACTTCCTCAAAGCTGGCCTTCTGAGCCAGGAGAGAGGGCCTTTGGTTATTGATCTGTGCTGTGGCTAAGAGACTCCTGATGGGTTTCCACACAGTGTCTGAGATGGGTGATGTGGTGGCTGTGCTTCCATTTTACCAAAGTGAGACTGGCCTTTCCTGAAGTCCTTCTAAGTTATCTTAAGCTGGAAAATTGTTTCACTAAATTTTTTTTAGGTTCTTTCACTTAAAAATTCATTTAGGGGCTTTATTATCATTGTTTCTGATGGAAACTGAGGAGAGCTCAGGTAACTTCCTGGTTTTTCTCTTACATCTTGGCTTCACCCCTTCTCCGTGTTCATATTCTTGTTTATCTTACTCTCTTTTTCATAAGCGTGTTCCCTTCCAAAAAAAATTATTTTGCTTGTGACCATTTTCTCCTTTGATATATGTAAAGCCAAGCACAAGCAGCTCTCCAGAGGACTGCTGCTGTGAATATATCTAAGGTTCTGATCACTTAGTATAGTGAACTCTGTATTTATTCAACAGTAAAAGATAGCAAAACATTCTCAGAAACCAAAGTATAGCATTCACAATAATATAACATACACTATCATCAAAGTAGCCACATAGTTTTAAACAAAAGACATCATTCACTAACTACTTAACTCTATAATCCTTAAGGAGCAATTCTACTTATGGGATACAATGTACAAAGGTCTTGCTCCCCTAGGTCACATTGCCTTAATTGAATCAGTCAGAAAGTCTTCTTTCTTCTTGTTTGGAGACTAGCTTCCAATCATCCTTAAGGGGTACAAAGTACAAAGTTCTCCCACTGCTACTTCAGAGCAAATCATGATTTTGTCAGCCAGCACTAAGTATGCAAGAAAATGCCCTTTCACCTTGGCTCAAGGCTGGATCCCAAATTCCATGGTTCCTCTCCCATGATCCCAGCTCTAGCATGAATTCACCCAACTATCATATGTATTTATACCATAGGTAGGCAGCTCTCAGTTCCTCCCATAGCTCCTTGTCCAGTTACTCACCCAGCTCCTCATCCAGTCCCTTGTCCAGTTCTACATTGAAGCTTATAGCGAACAGTCCACCCCTAGACTTTTACAGTTTCTATTTCTGGGAAGACAAAACTTAACCGAATCACAAGAACATTCATATACATTGCTGGCACCATCCACAATTCACTTTCTGCTTGTGAAATCAACACAAACCCACAAACAAGGTCTGAAAAGTCAACACAAATCATGGGCATAGTTCCAGGACCTCTGAAAATATCAGTAAAACCGTTCTCTAGGACTTCCATAAAGAGACAACAAGAAAATCATCTTTCAGGGCTTCTGAAGCAGCAGTAAGGTCCCAGAGCTTTTGTAACAACAGCGACATGCTATATCAGCAGACAGATCTGACAAAGTAACATCAACACAGACAGACAAAATGCTGGTGCCACAGTCATTCTTTCTTCCATTTCTGCTCGGTCCCAGCTGTGCTCAAGCTTTTTTATCTGCTATTATCTCCTCTCTGTTCTGTCCACCTTTTATGTCCTTTGTGTTCCTGTCTTTGGCAAGTCCCTCCCACTGTGGGCTTCACATGTTCTGTTTCTTAACAAAGACTTGATATAATCACAGACAAGGCTCAAAGACACTTGAACTGAAACAAGGGGCTAAATAATTAAATAACTGAAACAAGGTGCTAAGTATTCCTTTCTTTGCTATTAAATATATTTTCCCTCTTATACCATATACCTACCTATTTTCTTTTAGTCTCTTCTACTTCTTTGTTGGTTGAGATGAATCTTAATACCCACCTGATTGTGTATGTGTGTTCTCTTTTTGAAACAGTTAAGATGAGAATGAGGCTCAGGTGTTCAAGTTTTTTTTTTTTTTTTCCCATTCTTCCTCTCATTTAATCCTTATTCCAGTAAATCCCTATCTCACACTTCTTTTTTTTTGTGATTATCTCAAGATAATGGTAGTAGCTGTTCTTCATATAGGAAGAGGACCAAACTGGCATCACTATGTGGTCGTCAATAAAGTATGAAGTGTCATACTGTGTCTGATCATACCAGTATATACTTGGAAGGCTTTATCATGAGTTAGGCACAAATAATTCACATGAACATTTGGAATGGAGGTGTCTCTAAATTAGAGCACTTTACATTTCTTTTGATCTACTCCTTTATGCTTTGCTCATAGAGCACAGAACCTTTGATGTAAACGTGTCATGCTGGGCAGTTCTGTACAAATTTCTCCCAGGTCCTACAATCAATTCCAAAGTTCTTCAGAGAAACCTTGAGAATGTCCTTGTACTATTTCTTCCGACCTCTATTTGAGTTGCTTGCATGATGTGAGTTCTCCATAATATAGTATTTTAGGCAAATGTATATTTGGCATTCAAACAACATCAGATTTATACTTTCTGTAGTAGAGTTTAAATATTTGGCAATTCAGCTTGAAAAAGACCTCTGTGTCTGCACCTTATCTTACAAGATGTTCTTCATAATCTTCTTAAGGCTGGTGGGACACTCCATTTGAAATGACTAGAAAACAGTTGGGAATTCAGATATGGAGATTTTCTGCATAGAAATCGTTGGGAAGAACAGAGTAGGTGATTATTCCAAAGGGAGATGGCATGAGAAGAGAAGACGGCTGCTCATAATAATGACTGGAATTTATATAGTATTTTTTCCTTTTTTTTCAATTTCTGGAATAAAACAAACATTTCCACAACATAGTACGTGTTGTACATGAAAATCCAAATCTATTCTGTACAACTTTCTATTCCTTTTAAATATACAACAAGTTACTGTGTAAACTTTTCTCCTCCCCCCATCCTAGAGATCATTAGCATTAGACATAAATAGGCATAGATAGATGCATACATACATACATACATATATACACACATATATTCAAAAGCATTTTTACATACTTCTATTTACATATACACAATATATGCCATATATACTTCTCTATACAGTATATACATATACACACATCATTTACATATATACATAATATACATCAGTTCTTTCTCTTGATGTAGATAGTATCTTTCTCCATATATATTTTATAGTTTATTGGGGTATCTATAATAGATAAAATAACTTATTTCCTCAATGTTTTTCTTAAAACAATATTGTCATTGTATGGAATGTTCATTTCATACAAATCTTTCCATATATTTTTTTTCTAAAATCATTGAACCCATCAGTTTTATAGCACAGTAGTATTCTATCACAATCATATAACACAATTTGTCCAGTCATTCCACAACTCATAACCCATTCAAATTTAAAGTTATAATTGCTTCTTTCTTAATTTCCCTGCATATTAGTTTTATTCACTGTATTTCTTCTTAGCCTCTCTTTTCACCCTATTCCTGTTGCATTATATTCTCCCCGAACCCTCTTATACCTGATTTTACCCTCTCCTCTAAAAGTTCCTCTCTTGTCTCTTTACCCCACCTCCCTAATATTAATCAATATACCCTTCTAAAAATCCCTCCCCTCCCCTATCTCCCAGTTTTCCTACCTCTCTAGAAGATCAGAATTGTAAACCTCTTCATATATATATATATGTATATGTATATATATACATATATACATATACACATACATATGTGTATATATGCACACAAATATGTATTGTAAACATATGTATATAGGGATTAAAACTTCATAGTAATAATGATAATGATAATCTGCTAAAAGTAAACTAAAACAAATTAAAAATAAAAATGTGTAAAAAATGGAAAAGATAACATCCACTGATAATTATTTTGGTGTAAAATAAGATATGGGTTCATATTCATAGAAAGATAGTGATTCAAAAACAGTCACTTATATCCAAAAGAGTAGCATTGGATTGTTAAAACCCCAAAAAGAAATATTGGAAGAATTTAAGAAGGAATCCAAAAACCAAGTAAGAAAGAATTAGGAAAAAATTAGAAAAAAAATGAAAGCAATTTTTAAAAATTATGGAAAAATCATTAACCAGTTAACAAAAGAGAAGCAAATTCTTAAGGGAGATTATAACTCCTTGAAAACTAAAACTGGGCGACTACTGTTGAATATAATTATGAGACATAATATTAAAATTAAAAAAGAATAGAATATGAAACATCTCATTAGAAAAATAATTGATCTGGGGAACAGATCCAGGAGAGAAAAATATAAGAATTATCAGACCACTTGAAAGTTATGATAAAGAAATCTGTGCACAATATATAAGAAATTGTTAAGGAAAATTGCACTGAAATTCTAGAACAAGTAGTTAAAGTAGACATAGAAAGAATCCACTGATCACCACCTGAAAGAGAACTTCAGAAGAAAAATTATAGGAGTGTTAGTTTTTAAATGCCCAGGTTTAAGAGAAAATATTGCAAGCAACAGCAAAAATGCAATTTAAATACTATGGGAAAAATCAGAATTCCACAAACCAAACAACTCTTAAACTAAAAGACCATAGGTCTTAGAACACTATATTTCAAAAAGTAAAAGAACTGAGATTGCATCCAAAAATAACTTGCCCACCAAAATTGTCTATAATCCTAAAGGGAATAAAAATGGCTATTTGATGAAGTGAAAGGCTTTCAGTATTCACAACAAAAAGATCAGAAATCAATGCAAAATTTGACATAAAACATTGAGAAGAAATATAAGCAAATCACTAAAGACTAATCATAAGGCACTGATGAAGATCAAACTATATATGATACATGAAGATGTTATTAACATTTATATAGGATTTTCAGGCATATATATATGTACATATATATATGGTGTTTATATGCATCAAGGTTTAATGTTACATACATTATCTTATTGGCACTTTCATAGCAATGTTGTCCAGTAGATTCTGTAGTCATTGTCCCCATCTTCACAAAATCACAGAATTTGAGAATTGGAAGAAGCTCTGTAGTCATCTAGTCTAATCCATATACAAAAGGAATCCCTGCCATATCATATCTAATTGGCTGTCCACCCTCTTAAGATCTCTTCAGAGGAGGAACCCACCTCTCCCCAAAGAAGGACATTCTACTTTTAGACAACTCTAATTATTAAGAAAATTTCCCTGACATTCAGTATAAATTTGTGTCTTTGCAGCATTATCCATTGCCCCATTGCAAATCCAAAGAAAGCAATTGGGTTTCCTGGCATGGTACTGTAAAACTGTCCAGTTTTCATGAACATACAACAATGAGGTCAGCACAATGTCTCAGTAGAACTTCAGTTTTATAGACAACCTAATACCTCTTCTCTCTCACACTTTCCTTTAAAGGCTCTCATACATTGAGCAAGCCATGGAAATGCATGAATCAATCTCATCATTTGTGTGTATGTCCCTGTAAAGTATACTGCCAAGGTAAGTGAACTTATACATAGGGTTCAACATTTCTCCATTAGCTGGAACCATGGATTCCTCATATGAATGGTGTGGTGCTGGCTGGTGGAGAGTTTTGGTTTTCTTAGTATTAACTGTGAGGACAAAATTAGCACAGGAAGAAAGAAAGCAAGAAGAAATGAAGGAAACAAGGTGTCAGAGTCAAGATGGCATAGTAGAAGCAGGACCTCCGAGTGGCTCTGGCTTTCACCTTCCCCAATCAATGTAAAAAGGGGACTCTGAACAAACTTTGGAGCTGCAGAACTCACAAAATGATACAGAGAAGCTAACCTCCCACTGAGGACAGCCTGGCAGGCTGGCAGGAATCGGCCAGCAGGAATAGGCCAGTGCAGTGCTCTGGGAGCAGAGCCCAGGCCAACCTGAGCTGGAGGTGTTAGCTCCAGGGCAGGCCTGAAAAGCCACCCCCGAGGGACTCCAGATCAGCAGCAGCTGTGGTGATCCAGAATTATCAACACATAGATGCAAAGGACAAAGTGAGAGGTCAGTGCAGTCTGGATTTGGAGACCCAGTAAGTGGGAGTGCATAGACTTTTGTTACTAAGTCTAGAAGCCACTGAGATACCTGGCAGCTTCAGCTCCTGTACTGCAGAGTTTAGGGAGACCAAGAGACCAGTCTGAGGGGTAAGCACTCTTGCTTTAACCTTCTTGGATATGGATTTCAGTCTAGAGTGGAGGTTCTGGGGTGTGTGACCAGCTTGCCAGAGCATGTGGAGGCCTCAGAGAAGGCACCCATCTAATACCTCCAGCAGGTGAGAAAACCCCAGCATTTGGGACAAAAGCTCTGGTGGCAGAGTCCTACTGTGGCCAAAAGCACAGGGATCAAGTGACTGATGTCAATTTCCTTTTATTTTTATCTTATAGGTCAATCAGATAGGTGTGAGGTGGTACCTCATAGTTGTTTAGTTTGCATTTCTCAAATGAATAGTGATTTACAATTGAACTTGAATTTCTTCTTCTAAGAAATGCCTAGTCATATCATTTGACCAGTTATCAACTAGGGAATTCCTTATATTCTTACAGATTGACTCATTTTTCTACATATTTGAGAAATGAGGTCTTTGCCAGAAAAAAAATCGATTGAAATTTTTATTTCAAGTTTTCTGTTTAATTTCTATCTGAGCTGCATTGGTTTTGTTTGTGTAAAAAAATTTTTAATTTAACAAAAAAATGGTCATTTTTTTTCCTTTCTGTAATTCTCTCTACCTCTTGTTTAGTCACACATTCTTTTCTCCTTAGATCTGACAAGTAAGATATTTCATGCTCCCCTAATTTACTTAAGCTGTCACCCTTTATGTCTAAATCATATAATCTATAACCTTATTTCACTATGCATTATAGATCCTGGTCTATAAATAGTTTCTATCAATCTGCTCTCTAGTTTTCCCATCAGTATTTATCAAATAGTGAGTTATTGTTCCAAAAGTTTGGAAGTTTGGGTTTATCAAACCCTAGACTTCTATGATCATTTACTACATATATTTTGTACCTAATTTATATTGGTATGGTCCACCACTCTATTTCTTAATCAGTATAAAATTGTTTTTAAATTTATTCCTTTTTTATAGAGTAAAAGATTTGTTACTACTTGGCCATATTCCTTCATTTTTTTTTCTTTTATTCCCTTGGGCTTATTGATCTTTTGTTCTTCCAAATGATATTTGTCTTATTTTTTGTACTTCTATAAAATAACTTTTTGGTATGGAGCTAAATAAGTATATTTATAAAGGTAAAATTTTCAATTTCATTTCATTTCCTTGACCTATCCTTGAGCAATTAATACTTTCCCAATTATTGTAACTGACATTATTATTGTGAAAAGTGTCTTGTAATAGTGTTCATATAGTCCCTGGGTTTATCTGGCAGGTAGAATCCCAAGTACCTTATATTGTCTGTAGTTACATTAAATGGAATTTCTCTTTCTATCTCTTCTGGGTTTTTGTTGGTAGTATATAGAAGCACTGGGTATTTATGTGGGTCTATTTTATGCATTGAAACTTTGCTGATGTTGATAATTTTAAGTAATTTGTATGAAATTCTCTAGAATTTTCTCAGTATATCATATGAAAAGATTGATACTTTTGCTTCTTCACTGCCTGCTGTAATTTCTTCAATTTATTTCCCTTCTATTATAGCTATAGCTAGGATTTCTTGTATAATATTCAATAATAATGGTGATAACTGGAATCCTTGCTTTAGCCTTCATCTAATTGAAAAGGCTTCTAGCTTATCCTTATTATGCTTTCTTATGGTTTTAGATAAATACTACTTTTCATTAAAAAAATCTCCATTTATTTCTCTATGTTCTAGGAATAAATATCTTTTCTCAAACTTTTTTTTACATATTTCTTGATATAATCATATGGTTGTTATTGCTTTTTTTATGTGGTCAATTATACCAAATTGCCATTCCTGTTATAAATATCCATGGTCATTGTATATGATCTTTGTGATGTATTATTGCAATCATCATGCAAGTATCTTATTTAAATTCCATCAATATTCATTAGGGAAATTGGTCTATAGATTTTTTTTGCTCCGTATTATTTTTCTTGTTGGTTTATGTATCTACACCATATTTATGTTGTAAAAAGAATTTGGTAAGACTCCCCAGTTTTACAAAAAATATTTATATACATTGGAATTAGTTGTTCATCAAATGTTTAATAGAATTCATGTGTAAATTCATCCAATGCTGGGGATTTTTTTCTTTGTGGTCTTTTCATGGCTTATTCAATTCCTTTTTCTAAGATAGGGATATTTAAAGATTCTATTTTCTCTTCTATTGATATATACAATTCATATTTTGGAAATATTTGTCTATATTAATTGGATTGTCAGATTTATGTGAAAATAATTGAGCAAAATAACTTTTAGTATTTGCTTTAGTTTTATCTTCATTGGTATAGAGTTCACCATTTAATTTTTGATACTGGTGATTTGGTTTTCTCTTACTTTTTTTTTAATCAAAGTAACCAAGGGTTTATCTATTTAATTGTTCTTGTTGTTTTTTTTAAGTTTCTAGATTTGTTAGTTAATGGTTTTGTCACTTTCAAATTTATCAAGCTCTGCTTTGATTCTGGGTTTCCCATTTGTTATTTAATTGGTAATTTTAAATTTGTTCTGTCTAATTTTTTTTTTAATTCCATTTGCATGCTGTTTTATTGATCTGTTCTTTCTCTATTTTATTGTTGTCAGGACTTAAAGATATAAATGTTCCCCTAAGTACTGATTTGTCTACATCTCATAGTTTTGGTATGTGCTTTCCTAGCTATCTCCTTGCCATTTTTCTATAGTGGTCTCTGCCTCCTTCTATGGGAAATTAGACCCTTTCTTTGGGAACCTGAACTCTGATTGGTGAACTTTCACCTTCCCTAGACCCTATTTTATTATTTTCTTTTTCCCCAGTTACATGTATAAATAATTTTGAGCACTCTTTTTTTTTTAATTTTGAGTTCTAAACTCTCTCCCTTTCTTCCTCCCTAACATCCTTTATTGAGAAGGAAAGCAATTCAATATAGGTTAAAAGCATAGTCATGGAAAACACTCTGATAATAGTCATGTTGTGAAAGAAAGTATGAAAGTTAAAAAAAAAGTATGCTTCAATCTGTATTCAGAAACCATCAGTTCCTTCTGGGAATAGATAGCATTTTTGATCATAAATCCTTCAGAATTGTCTTGGATGAATGTAATCCTGAGAATAGCTGAGTCATTCACACTTGCTCATCTTGCAATAGTGCTGTTACTTTGTACATAGTACATTCTTTTTTGATCAATTCATGTAAATCTTTCCAGGTTTTTCTAAGAGTATCTTGTTCATTATTTCTTATACCTCAATTACATTCCAACATAATTACAAACCACAATTTGTTCAGCTGTTCCACAATTAATTGGCATCCCTTCAATATCCAATTCTTTACCATTGGAAAAGAACTGTTGTACATTTTTATACAAAATGATCCATTTCCTTTTTATTTCTTTTGGGATACAGAATTAGTAGTGATATTACTTGGTCAAAGGGTATGCATGGTTTTATAGGTCTTTGGGAATAATTGCTCTACAGAATGTTCTAATCAGTTCACAACTCCACAAATAATACCTTAATTACTCCTCTTTCCCAGATCCCCTCAACTTTTTTTCCATTTACCATTTTTTGTCCTATTAGTCAATCTAATAAACATGAGCTAGTGACTCAGAATTGTGATAATTTGTGTTTCTCTAATCAATAGTGAGTTAGAGTATTATTTTCCATATGGCTATAGATAACATTGATTACTCCACCTGAAAACTGTTCATATATTTTAATCATTTATCAATTAGAGAATTACTCTTATTTTTATAAAGTTAATTAACTTTACAAATGAGAAATGAGGGCTTTATCAGAGAAACTTGATTCAATTTTTTCACATTTACTACTGCCATCTGTATTTCTCTCCATCCTGTTCCCTGCCCTTGTTTATTCTATTCTTTCTCCTATTACCCTGTCCTTACTCAAAATTGTTTTGCTTCTAACTTTCCATCCTCCAATCTGCCCACCCTTTTATTTCCCTCCCCCTTTCCTTTATACCCTTCCCCTCCTAGTTTCCTGAAGTTAAGCAAGATAGATTTTTATGCCCAATTGAGTGTGTATGATACTCCCTCTTTCAGTCAATTCTGATGAGTTAAGATTCACTCACTCCTCACCTAGCCCCTCCTCCCTTCCAATTTGAAAACATTTTCTTTCTTCTTTTATATGAGATAATTTACCCTATTTTACATCTCCCTTTCCCTTTCTCCCAGTACATTCTTCAGTTACCCTTTAATTTATACTTTTTTTATATCATCCCTTCATATTTAATTCACATATTTAATTGCTCTCTGTCTATATATACACCTTCTAACTGCTCTAATAATGAGAAAATTCTTAGGAGTTGCAACTATTATCTTCACATATAGGAATGCAAGCAGTTCAACTATATTAAGTCCCTTATGACTTCCCTTTCACTTACCTTTTTATGTTTCTTTGGAGTCTTAGGTTTGGAATTCAAATTTTCTATTCAACTCTAACATTTTCATCAAGAATACTTGAAAATCCTTGATCATTGAATATACATTTTTTCTCCTGCAGGATTATATTCAGTTTTCCTGGGTAGGTGATGCTTGGCTATAATCCTAGCTCCTTTGCCCTCCAGAATATCATATCCCAGGTCTTCCGACTTTTAATGTAGAAGCTGCTAAATCTTTTGTTATCCTGACTGTGGCTCCATGAGATATGAAATATTTCTTTTTGACTGAATGTAACATTTTCTCCTTGACCTGGGAGCTCTGGAATTTGGCCATAATATTCCTGGGGAGGGGGTGGGTGAGATAATTTTGTGATCTCTTTCAGGAGGTGATGAATAGATTCTTTCAATTTCTAATTAATAATATCAGGATATTTTTCCTTGATGATTTGTTGAAAGAGGTAGTCTAAACTTTTTTTTAATCATGGTAGTCATTTCAGGTAGTCCAATAATTTTTCTGGTATATTTCCTAGATATATTTTCAAAGTTCATTACATTTCAAATGAGATAGTTCACATCGTCTTCTCTTTTTTTCATTCTTTTGGTTTTGTTTTATTGTTTCTTGATTTCTTATAATGTAATTACCTTCCATTTTTTCAATGCTAATTTTTCAGGGATTATTTTCTTCAGTGATCTTTTTACCTCCTTTGCCACTTGGAGAATCCTTTTTTAAGTTTTTTTTTCTTTCTCCAGTGAATTTTTCTGCCTCTTTTCCCATTAAGCCATCTCTGCTTTTTAAAACATTCTTCTCTTCATTGATTTTCTGTACCTCTTTTACCATTTGATTTGGTCTCTTTTTGAGATGTTTTCTTCAGGAATTTTTCTTGTTGTTGTTGTGGTTTCTCCTCTATGAAGCTGTTGGCTCTTTAAAAAAAATGTCTTCAATTATTCTCATTTCTCTTCCCAATTTTCCCCTACATTTTTACTTGATTTTCAAAATCCTCTTTGGAAAATGGCCTGAAACTATTTCATATTATTTTTTCTTGGAGGCTTTGGATGTAAGAGTTTTTACTTTGTTTTCTTTGGAGTGTCTGTTTTGATTTTCTTTGTCACCATAGTTATTTTCTGTGGTCACAATATTTTTTTTCTTGTTTGTTCATTTCCCCTATTACTTGACTTAACTCTTTGTTAAAGTAGAACTCTGCTTCTAGGGTGAAGGTCGAACTGCCCCATGCTTCAGGGACGTTTTGCAACTCTTTTCAGAAATACTTCTAGGTACCTGTAAGTGTTCAGTTCTTCCAAGGTGGCATGGTCTCAGGAGAAATATTTCCTACTCTACTCTTCTATACTCTAGTCTGTGAGTGACCACAAGCACTCTTTTCTGCCCTGGAACTGGAACTGCTCACTCCATTGCTGACACAAGCTTTGCTTTTCTTGTGCTCCTCCTTACCCTGGGACTGCCACCTAGGACTGGGACTCAGACACCAATATGGAAAAAGCAACATAGTCCTGCCTTAGTGCTAGCAAAGAGATCCCTGTGATGACATTCCGACCAGTTGTTTGACTCCCTTACCATCCATGGGCTGACAACTCTGGAAGTTGCTGCTGCTGCTGATTCAGTGGCTTCCAAGGCCTTCTCCAGGTTTACAGTGGTTAAGTCTCTGTTGACAGAGCTTGTGCTAGAATTTGCTCCACTCTCACACAGGTGGTACCTACCAATTCTACTGACATTCTAAGTTGCCTTCGGTGTCTGTGGGCTGAGAGGGCTCAATCCAGTCATGCTGTTACTAATTCAATTGCCCTTAGTCTTGCTCCTAGTTTGCTGAGGTTGTGATGGCCTGGTCTATGCTACTCTCTAATTCATGTGTAAAAGATATTTCCTGTTGACTTTCTGCATTGTATTTAGTGGAATTTTTTTTTACCCCATCTTTCTTTGGTTCTGCCACTTTAGAATTTGTTAGAGTCATTCTCTAAAGGTGTTTGGAGAAGAACTCAGGTGAATACCTGCCTTTACTCCACAATTTTGGCTCTCCATTATGCTGCATTTTCTTTAATGAAATCATTGAGTGCTGCATCATTTGCTTTTTGTTTTGTTTTGTTTTTGTAGAACTTATTCTTTAGGATTTCTTTATATAGTTTTCAATTAATTTATCTGTTTCCATTACTCTTCCTTGAATGAAGTTTTTTTCATTACAACCTGAAAATAATGTATTTCATATTTCTGCTTCTCTGCATTTCTTTGTGGGGTTTTTATGCCTTAATACAAGGTAATTTTTTGGATATATGTAACGTCCTGCTGTGAAAAAGGTGTATTCCTTTCTATCACGATACCATTTTTTCCAGATTTTTAAACTTTTCCAAAATTATATTCATCGGGCAGAGTCAAGATAGCAGAGTAGAAGCAGGACCTCCCTGCTGCTCTGGCTTCCACCTTCCCCAATCCATGTAAAAAGGGGATGCTGAACAAACTTTGGAGCTGAATTACCCACAAAATGACACAGAGAAGCTTACCTCCCACTGAGGACAGCTTGCAGGCCAGCAAGAATAGGCCAACAAAGTGCTCTGGGAGCCAAGCCAAGCCCCAGCACAAGGGTTTAGCCCAAGGGCAGGCCTAACCAGCCTCTGACCAGAGGGACTTCAGATGAGCAGCAGCTGTGGCCTTTTCTAGAATTATCAAAACATAGATAAAAAGGACAAAGGGAGAGGTCAGGCTTTTGCCCGTGGGGTGAGAAGACGCTGAGCCAGGAGCACAGCCAGCCAGCACCATCTGGCAGCTTCACCTCCTGGCCTGCAGAGTGTAGGGGGACCAAGCACCGGTCTGAGGGGTATGCACTCTTGCTTTAACTTTCTTGGATCTGGATTGCAGTTTAGGGTGGAGGTCCTGGGGTGTATGTCCAGCTTGTCAGAATATGTGGAGACCACAGAGAGGACACCCATCTAATACCTCTAGCAGCTGAGGAAACCCCAATGTTTAGGATGAAAGCTCCGCTGTCTGGTGGCAGAGTCCTACTTTGGCAAAAAAGCCAGGGGTCAGTTGACTGAGGGGTGACATGATGAGGCAATGGCAACAAAGAAGACAGAAGATTCCAACATTAGACTCCTATTTTGGGGACAAAAAAGAAGCAAAGCATGGAACAGGAGGAAGACAGTAAAGTCAGAACTCCTGCACCAAAAGTTTCAAAGGAAAATATGAGCTGGTTACAGGCCATAGAGGATCTTAAGAAGCAGATAAGAGAAGTGGAGGAAAAATTGGGAAGAGAAATGAGAACAATGCAAGAAAATTAGAAAATGAGAGTCAACAGCCTGACTGAGGAAAATCACACCTTAAAAAAGAGACTAACTCAAATGGCAAAAGAGGCACAAAAAGGCAATGAGGAGAAAAATGCCTTAAAAAGCCTAATTTGCCAAATGGAAAAAGAATCTCAAAAGCTAAATGAAGAGAATCATTGCTTCAGAATGAGATTGGAGCAAATGGAAGCTAATGACTTTATGAGAAATCAAGATACTGTTAAACAGATCCAAACAAATTAAAGAATAGAAGGCAACGTGAAATATCTCATGGGAAAAACCACTGACCTGGAAAATAGATCCAGGAGAGATAATTTTAAAAATATTTGAGAACCTGAAAGCCATGATCAAAGTAAGAACCTAGAAATCATCCTCCAGGTAGTTCTCAAAGAAAACTGTGCTGATGTTTTAGAACCAGAGGGCAAAATAGAGGTTGAAAGAATCCACCTATCACCTCCTGAAAAAGATCCCCAAAAGAAAACTACTAAAAAATAAAACTCCTAGGATTGTTATAGCCAGGTTTTGGAAGTCTCAGATTAAGGAGAGAATATTACAAGTAGCTAAGAAGAAACAATTTTAATATTGTGGAAACACAATCAGGATAACCCAGGATCTGGCAGCTTCTACCCTGTGGGAACGGAGGGTTTGGAATATGATATTATGGAAGTCAAAGGAGCTGTGATTAAAACCAAAAGTCACCTACACAGCAAAAATGAGTATCATGTGACACAGGAAAATGAAAATATGGTCATTCAGTGGAATAGAGGAATTTCAAGCATTCTTGCTTAAAAAAAACAGAGTTGAATAGAAAATTTGACATTTAGGTACAAGAAGCAAGAGAAGCATGAGAAGGTAAGCAAGTAAAAGAAATCATAAGGAACTTATCAAAGTTGAACTATTAACATTCCCACATGGAAAAACAATAATTGTAACTTATGAAACTATTCTAAGTAGTTGAAGGGAATATATATGTATGTATGTATATATGAGCGTAAATGGGCATATGAATACATATGTGAATGTGTGTATATATGTTTACAGGTATACATAGATATAGGGCAAAGGACCAATTTAGCAGGAAGGGATAAGGAAAAGGGAATGAGTCAACCTTATTTTCATTGAATTTGGTTTGGGGAGGGAATGAAATACATTCTAAATACTGTATCTCACCCTCCACAAGAGCAAGGGGGGGGGAAGGGGATGAGTGGGGGATTGATGGAAGGGAGTGCAGGCTGGGGGGGAAGGAAGTTGGAAGCGCCCATTTTGAAAAAGGATGGGATCAAAGTAGAGAATAGAAAAAGTGGGAGGTGGGATAGGAGGGAGGTTGTGTTTACTAACTGTGTATTTCTCTCTATCCTATTCCTCTGCCCCAGTTATCCTCACTCCTTTTACCCTGTCCCTTCTCAAAAGTATGTTCTCTTCCTAACCACCAACTCCCCCAATCCAGCCTCTCTTCTATCACTGACCCCATTCTGTTATCACCCTCTCCTACATCCCTGTAGGAAAAGTTATATTTCTATACTCAACTGAGTTTCTTTGTTATTCTCTCTTTGAGACAATTCTGATGTGAGTTATGATCAAGCATTACCCAGCACTCCCACATCATCTCTTCTACCTTTTTATTTGAGATAATTTCTCACATTTGTTATATGAATATGAATTTAAGATCTT
Source organism: Petaurus breviceps papuanus (assembly GCF_028583685.1). Classification (NCBI taxonomy): domain Eukaryota; kingdom Metazoa; phylum Chordata; class Mammalia; order Diprotodontia; family Petauridae; genus Petaurus; species Petaurus breviceps. The sequence goes on from NW_027186304.1 coordinate 57,205,107, forward strand.
CCCTGTCCCTAGGCACTTTGATAGACTTAAGAACATTTGGAGCTTATGGTGGGGGGCTTGGTTTCCTGGAATGCCCACACCTTGGGGCTCTGTGATTGGGCAGCGGGTCAAGAGTATTGTTACATAATCTGAGCCAGGCGAACACTATATACACCCTGATGTAAGACTTTGTTTTAGGGCTCACTTTGAGAAATGTTTTTTTTTTAATTTCACCAGATGAGACTCTTAGCAGTCATAGATCCCCCTGGCTTTGAAAACCCACATGGTGATGCTTCCCTCTCTGGTGAGTAATGTAATGGTCAGACAGTTGGAGGCCTGTCTGTTTGAAATGTTTCTCTGTATTTATTTTCTGCTTGTAACCTCTAAATTCTCTGAAGTTCAGAATACTGACCTTTTTACACTGAACTAGGTAAATGATATGAGTTTGATTGCTTAATTCAAAATTGTTAACCCATTTTGAGTTGCTTTCCTTTAGAAAAACAGATCTAAGAACCTGTGTTGGCAGCCACCCTAGGTATGCTGGGTGCTTGATGCAACAACATTCTGCCTCTCCCTTTGCACTTCTCCTAGTGCACTCTGTTTTTTTTTTAAATCATAACTTTATGTTCAACTCAATCCTGTTTCTAGTTATGCTACTTCTAACTGTCCTAATAATGATAAAGTTCTTAGTAGTTACAAGTATCATCTTTCCATATAGGAATATAAACAGTTTAACCTTATCAAACCCCTTGTGATTTCTCTTTCATGTTTCCCTTTTTATGATTCTTTTGAGTCTTATGTTTTAAAGTCAAATTTTACCTTCACCTCTGGGTTTTTAATCAGAATGCTCAAAAGTCATCTATTCCATTAAGTATCCATTTCCTCCCTGAAGGATTACACTCACTTTTGCTGGGTAATTTATTCTTGGTTGTAATTCCAGCTCCTTTCCCTTCTATAATATCACATGCCAAGTGCATTCTACCCTTTATTGTAAAAAGTTGCTAGTTCCTATGTTATCCTAATTGTGGTTTTACAATATTTATATTATTTCTTCCTGGCTGCTTGTGATATTTTCTCCTTGATATGGGGAGAGGGTGGGGTTGGAGTTTGGCTATACAATTCCTGCAAGTTTTCATTTTGGGATCTCTTTCAGGAGGTGATTGGTACATTCTTTTCATTTTTATTTTACTCTCCATTTCTAGGTGTAGCAGCAAGCTGGTTTAACAATCTTACATTAATCAATGAAGCATATATCATTTTCCTAGTTCAGGGGAAAAGTCAGCATTATGAACTTCAGATAATACAAACTGAAGTTACAACAGAAAAAAGTACAATTCAGAAGACAGGGCTTGACTCTTGTTGGCAAATCTTCTATTAAGTTGATTTTTTTAGTGAGGTCCTAAAAGTCTGGCATTTGGTCAAATGTACATTTTCTTTTCACTTAGAATTATGCTCATTTGCTTTTTTAAAATTATTTTTTTTCAGCTCTGCATTAATTCTTTTTGGTCCTAAGACCAATTCACATATATTTTTTCCTAAGTATATCTAATAAGAATTTACAATAAGTTTACAAAACTACAGAAGAAAAGTGCTGTCAATTATTTTTTTCAAAAATTTTATTTTAGACTCTAGCACCAGAACAGAAATAGAGAATAGAAAAAAGGAACAAAAACATAACAAAAATTAAATATTGGAATTTAAATAAAAAGTTAAAAAGAAATAAAAGTGTGTCATACGCATAGCAGAAAATAAGGATTCAAAAATATATAACAATAAATTTTCATTTCAAGAAAGCTTATATGATAACTAATACTCATAGTGTTGATGATTGTCCATCTTTTCTTTGCTTCCTTGAGAGTTTTCTTTTGCCCTCTGTGGTGTACTTTTTTACTTAGTTCTTTATTTTCCCTTCCCCTAAGTTGCCTGCCCAGAAGGTCACAATGAAATTTAGATATGTTTCTCTATAGCCATAAATAAACAAATACACACACACACACACACACACACACACACACATTCTCCCCACACCCAAAAGGCTACAGTAAAGTTTCAATGTTTCTCTATTGTTATAAATGCATACTTACACATCCTCATACACATATGTATATATACACATATATAGACATTTACCTTCTTTGTTTTTATGTATATGCATATTTCTTGTTTGCTATCCCTCCTGACACCTCTATTTTTACCCACTGCCTTGCCTCTTATGTCTTGCGTACCCCCCTCCAAGTATCCCTCTCCTATCCTCCCATTCCCATGAATCTAAACATCCTTCTATACACATATTTTCCTATTTTCTCACCATTCCCTCTAAAGATCCCTCCCCTGTCCTTTCCTCACTCCCTATGCCCCTTACATTTTATTTCTTCTGAATTTAGAAGACTTCTATACTCTTTTAAATATACATGTATTGTTTCCTCTTACACCCATTCCAAATGAAAGTAGATTACGAGAACCACCAGCCCTCCTCCCCCATCTAATTACTATGTATCAATTCTTCTTCTTGCACCTAATTTGTATAGAATAATTACTCTTTTTTTAGATGTTCCTAAATGGTTTTACTTTTTAATTCATATCATACCCAGGTTTTTCCTAATCTTTCTTATGAATTACCCAATTATTAAGAAGAATCTTAGGCACAAATTTTACATAAGAACTAAACAATATGTCCTTATGGATTCTATATATATATGTGTGTGTGTGTGTGTGTGTGTGTGTGTACACACACACACACATATGTATTTTGATTCACAGTTTTTGAAGCTTTGCATGTACCTGTTTTGATTTTTTTCTTCTTCTGAGTTCGTGTATTGATCTTCACTGTTACCATATTAACTCTATTGGGACAGGTATTTTTGTTCTTGTTTGCTTATTATTCCAGTTTATTTTTTGACTCATATCTTTATGTTAAAGGTACACTCTGTTCCTGGAGTGAAGGGAAAACTGTCCCAAGGTTCAGAGCTTTCTTGCTTCTGTCTTTAGAGCCACCTCTGTAGGTCTGCAGGTTTTTTGGTTCTTCAAAAGTGTGATTATCTAAGAAGAGGTGTTGCCACTCTTCTCAGACCTTTATTTTGTTCTTTCAAGAACCATAAGCACTCTTCACCCTGGAACTGTGACCAGGTCACTTGCACCCTTCAGCCAGAAATGCTAGTAATCTAATGCTCTTTTAGCTCTGGGACTACAACCTAGTTTGAGCGATACAACAGGATACCACACCCAATACTTTTAAATGGTCCTCTGTAATATCTTTATTACTTGTTGTTCCACCCATATTAACATCTGTGAGTTGAAGGCTCCCAAATTGCTGTTACTGCTTTTAATTGACTCTGAGTCCTGTTTCCAGCACTCCAATATAGTCCTTACTACACAGACTGCACTGATCTACAAGTCTGACCAGCACCAGCTGAGACAGACATTTCTAACTGTTCTATGTTGTTCTGGGCTGCAACAGAATTTCATCCTAGCATTTTGTTAGTTCTGCCTCTCCAGAAATTGATTTGAGGATTCATTTTAAAGTTTTTAATGGGAAATTTTGGGAACCTCAGGTAAGTCCCTGCCTCTATTTTACTATGTTGGTTCTGCCTTCTACCCTACTGTCTTTGGTCCTTGCAAAGTGATGTGACTTGACGTTAATTTTGGTCATTACTCTCTTGGTCTCTACTCTGTTCCTTACCCAGGTAGCAGCCCTGATCCCTTGCTTATGCAAACACAGTAATTCATCTTTACCTTGGAGCTAGATAATGGACAATTGATTTGCCAAACTCATTTTGGTTTTATGCACAGGAGTCCCCTATAATCTCTTTCTGACAAATGATCTAATTTCCCGTCTCTGGGTAGTGAAAGTTCCTGATATTTCTCCTAACTGCCTCTTCACCCTGTAGCTGATATCTCTGCTGAATGGCATGAAACCAGCCTTGACTCCAATGACACAAACCTTTCAACCTGACTACTTGCATTAAAATAATATTTTGACCTAACCTTTTGATAGTTATACCACCTTAGCATTAAATTTGACTTGTCATATTAAAGGGTTTTAGAGGGGAATGTTGGGAGGGCTCTACTAAAATGCTTCACTTGCTCCTAAATGTTGATTCCACCTCTGAATATAAGTACTCCACCAAGCACATAAGGACTTGTGCATGTTACACTCATGTCAAACATGAGGGATTCATCTGCATGTTAGAACTTGACACTAGCTTAATAAACTTTAGATATAGACTGGAATTAAAAAGGCAGTCATCTGACACCTGTTAGTAATTTATTTTTGCTCTAATACATACTTATTTTTTCTATGTTTATTTTCCCAATTAGTATCTGTTCATTTTAACTTTTTTATGTGAGTTCCAAATTCTCTCTATCTCTCTTGCCCCTCCCATGCCAATTTGAAAGAGAATATTGATTATACCTGTCAAATCATACAAAATATATTTCCATATTAGCCATGTCACAAAAAAGCAAGAAAAATAAAATGAAAGAAATGAGCAGCAATCTGCCCTCAGAGTATAATCTTTTTACCTCTGGATATGGATAGCATGTTTCATCATGAGATCTTCAGAATTTTCTTGAATCATTGATAAAAGTAGCTATTTTTCACAATTGATTATTGCTACAATATTGTTTTTACTGTATACAATGATCTCCTGCTCCTGCTCAGTTCTTTGTGCTTCAATTGATATAGGTGCACTCATAATTTTCTGAAAGCATCACTTTGTCATTTCTTAAAACCTAATAGGCATCATTATCATATACCTCAGCTTTTTCAGCCATGCTCCAAATGATGGGCTTCCCCTTCATTTCCAAAGCTTTGACATTACAAAAAAGTGTCTATAAATATTTTTGAAAACATAGATACTCCCCCCACCTTTTTCTTTGATCTCTTTGGGATATAGATCAACTAGTAGTATCTCTGTGTGAGCAGAGTTTTATACCTATTTCTGCATCGTTCCAAATAATTTGGCCAAAGTTTAAGACCAATTCAGTGCTCCAAAAACAGTGTATTAGTCTACCTATTTTTCCACATCCTCTCAAACATTTATCATTTTCCTTTTCTTTCATGTTAATCAATCTGATATGTTGAGGTGTTGCCTCAGAATTGTTTCAATTTGCATTTCTTTAATCAATACTGATTACTAGCATTTTCATATAATTATAAATAATTTTAATTTCTTCTTCTAAAAACTGTATGTTTTAATAATTTGACTAACAATTGAGTAAGGGTTCTTATTTTTATAAATTTGAATGGGTTCTTAATATATTGCAGAAATCAAGCCTTTATAAAAGAAATTTGATGCAAAAACTTTTGATGCTACTTCATTGCCTAAAGGTATGTTTTAGCAAAATGTAGTTTCCCTGTTTCTTTAAATTAAGTCTATTTTTGCTTTTGTTATGTATGAGATCATGATTGTTCCACCTGCTTTTTTAAAAAATCTCAAATGAAGTATAATATATTCTGCTCCAACCCTTTATTTTACCTCTGTGTGTATCTTTCTGTTTCAAGTGTATTCCTTTAAAAACAACAACAACATATTTTGGGATTCTAATTTCTAAACCATTCTGATATTTGCTTCTGTTTTATGGGTGAGTTCAACCTATTCACAGCCATGATTACTAATTGTCCATTTCCCTATATTCTATTTTCTTCCATTTATCTCTCTCTCTCTCTCTCTCTCTCTCTCTCTCTCTCTCTCTCTCTCTTTCTCTCTCTCTCTCTCTCTCTCTCCCCCTCTTTATACTATCTGCTCTCAGAAGTCTCTTGATTCTGACCACTGCCTCCCTTAATTTACCATTTTTTTTGTCACCTCATCTCTTTCTCTTATCCTTTCCCTTAGTACTTATCTTTTGGGTAAAGTAGACTTCTATCTCTTTGTGTGTATGTGTATACACATACATTTACATGCATACCCACATAGATACATACATACATGTGCGCATATATTTTTCCCCCCTTTGAAACAATTCAAATGAGAATTATGTTTGAGGTTTGCCTGCAAACCCACTCCATCTTTCTCACAACTGCAAAAGCTCTTCTTTTCCTACTGCTTTCAAGTGAGATAATATCCCTCATTCTTCTTTTCCCTTCCTCTTTCTCCAAGAGCATCCCTCTTTCTCATTTTTGAGGTATTTCCAAAATAATTGATTGTAATTCTATTGAAAAAAAGGAAGATATTTCCTGCCCATTAATAGCCCTATGTGCCCGGGGATGTACATCTTGAATCACATGGAGTCCATTGGGGAAGGAATATAATTAAAGAGAAGCTTGCTCAGGGAAGGCTTGCTTATAGAAAGACTTTCACACGTTTTAGTAGTAACCTAATTAACACTGAGTTGTGAGGGTTGTGATGTCTTCTGGTTCTGAGAAGTGTATTTTAATGGCAAGCAAAATAGGATTTTTTGTTGTTTTTCTAAATTGAGTTTTAAACAAGTACCTTTGAGTCTTTCCTTTGTTTGCATTAAGAGTCTTTGATTGGAAATAGCATACCTTTTATTGTCCTTAATAGACCCTAAGGGAATTTGAAGATGCCACCTGCCCCTTAATAGGCTGAATGCAATCACATGGGAGCCCTCAGTGGAAAGAGATTGCATAAAGCATGGAACAGAAAGAAGCAGATAACAGCAGGAGCAGAGCTGGGAGCACGCTGAACTGAGAGAGAATGTCTGTGATATTGTTCCTGTATCTCTTTATCTGTGTTACTTTCTCAGGCAGAAGTCCTGTCTCTTGTTCTATGTTGATTTCTCAGACAGAAGTCCTGCTTGTTGGTCTATGTTGATTTCTCAGTTAGAAGTTCTATCTGTTGTTCTGTATTGGTTTCTCAGAAATAAAGTGAATTGAGATGATAGTGCTGGTAATGTGTGTAAATACTGTTGTAGCTCTGTTAAGCTTTGTTTTCCTAGAAACAGAAACTGTAAAGAACTAAGAGTGGAGCAGTCTTCATGAGCTGAGATATGAATCAGGAGTGGAAAGCTGCCTAGGTGTGAAACCAAACAAGAGTTGGGAATGGTCAGTCCATGGAGGAGGAGTCCTAGGGTTTTAAAGTCAGCCTCTAGTCAAGATGAAAGTGGAATTTGCTTGGATACTGTGTGGTGACTGAGGGGATTGTAATTTACTGTGACCTAGGGCTGGATGATGTGTGTATTTTCTGCTACCCCTTAAAGATGACTATAAGATATACTGAATGATATATTTTGTTTAAGACTATGTGTCCACTTTAGTGACAAATTGATATGTTGTCATGAATGTTATGCATTAGTTTCTTGAATGTTCTGCTTTAGTTTATTGGTGAATAAATAGAGAGTTGATTGCTCTGGGAATGGGAATTTAAGATCTTCCCTGCCCCTGGGCCCTTTGATAGGCTTAAGAGCACCTGAAGCCTGTGGTGAGAGGCTTGGTTTTTGGGAATGCTTTTTGCTTGGGCAATGGGTCAAGAAGGTTGTTACATTCTCTGAGCCAGGAGAAGGCTATATATATATATATATATATATATATATATATATATATATATGCCCTGATGCAGATTTTGTTTTGGGGCTCACTTTGAGAAGTGTTATGTGATTTGAGCAGACAAGCCTCTGGACAGCTATCGAGCCCTCTGGCTTTGAAAACCCAGATGTTGATACTTCCTTCTCTGGTAACTGTGAGTAGATATGGATTTAATGGTCAGACAGTTGGAAGCCTGTCTACTGGATTGTTTCTCTGTCTGCTTATAATTTCTGCTTCTAATTTCTATCTGTACACTCTGAATATTTTCCCGGAACTAGATAAAAGATATGTTTCATTGATTAAAGCAAGACTGTTAACCCATTTTGTGTTTCTCTCCTTTAGAAAAGCAGATTTAGGAACTGTGATAGTAATGGCATTTAAAGATTCCCCCTGTATTGCCTTGGTTTTCAAATTGATTGTGTTAAAACCCAGAGCTTGTTAATCCCACCTGTGGGATGGACTTGTTGATGTGAAAAGAAAGTCCTGAACTGGGAGGAAATGGTGACATAGATTTGGAGACACAAGAGAGAGGTGGAAGACCTTTTTTGGCAGCAGCACCCACGTGGAGGCAGAGAGAGACACTAAGAGAATTGCTGGTGGCCGCTTTGAATTGCCCTGGACTTTTGAGACCTGCCCCCTGAGCTGCCAAGGACTGAGGAGACATGGCTGTTTTGCTGGTACTTTGTCTGTCTGTTTTGATGTTGTTTTTCCAGATTTGTCCACTGGTGAAAGACAGTCCTGTTGTTGAAGAAGTCCTGTTGTTGAAGAAGTCCTGGAACCTGGCTAAGAAGCCCTGAGACTGTCCTGCAGACAGAGAGTGAATACTGTCCACTGGTGAAGGACAGTGCTGTTGTTGCAGGGGTCTGGAGACTGTCCTGCAGACAGAATGAATACTGTCCACTGGTGAAGGACAGTGCTGTTGTTGCAGGGGTCTGGGAACCTTTCTGTTGGTTCAGAAGCCCTGAAGAAGGATTTTCTGGTTGTATGTTTACAGAAATCCTGGGAGAGGGTTTTGCTAATGTTTTCAGGGGTTCTAGGACTGTTCTACAGACAGAGGATGAATTGATGAAGGGACTGGCAATGTATCTTGTGGCCTTGCTGAGCCTTGTCTCCCCAGGAACTAAGATTGCTGAGAACTTGCCTCCTGTCAAGATGAAGAAAAGACCTCCATTTGGGTATTAAGTGCTGTGTTTCAACTTGATGTAACTCTGGGGTAGATTCAATTGAGATCCAGGGGTGGGGAACTTTTGACCTTATTGTGCTCTGTGATTGAAAAATGAAGGTACTTTACTTATGTTTGGAAACTAATCTCCATTTGAGAGGAGGGGCTTTGTGGTGGACTAAATGAAGGTATAGCCTAGGGGTGGAGAAGTATTTAGACCAGGAACTTTGTAATTGATTGAATGATTGGAAGGTCCTGGGGTGGCGTAGTCCTTGGAGATTATTTAATCACATTTAGTAAATGCTGTATTTGGAATGATGTCATGTTTTGATCTTCTCTGTTCTTGGTTGGTCACTGAATAAAATGGAGAGCACCTATGCTGGTATTTTGAACCTGGGAAGTTGCCTTTCCTTGGCATTACAGTACAGGAACCTGTGGTGGCAGCCACCCTGGGGATGGTAGGGTGCTTGCTGCTACATTCATCATACTATTCAATTTGAGCCTTAAATGTTATTCATAGCAGCAGAACTCTGGAGAGATGAACCTGATTGGCTTTATGGGCATATATAGTCTGAGTTGGTATTTTGCTTTGGGGGTTCACTTATGAGAAGGACCAATTGATTTCCTGGTTGAGACTCTGAGTAGCTGTTTTGTCAGATCCCTCAACTGCTCAGAAATAAAGGCTCACTTAATCCAGTGATGTATGTCAAATGTATAGCAATATTGTTTTGATTCAGGCAGTCAGAGCCCTGTCCTTTGGTCTTTACACAAATTTCTCTGCTTGTATTTTCTCTTTATTTTCTCTGCTTATATTTTCCCTGATGTTCAGGGTGCTGATCTTTCCCCCAAACTAGTGAATGTAATTAAAAGTAGTATTGTTAATCTTTTTTTGGGCAGCCATTCCTAGAAAAGTAGATCAATGAACCTGTGTTAACAGACCATCCTGGGCATTCTAGGTTGCTTGCTATTACATTTGGCATAGTTGGTAGGAACTGCATAGAATAAAGAAAAGTGTGGGGTGTGGTGAGACTGGGATAGTTGTTGGCCCAATTATTGTGTTGCTTTTTGTCATCAACCTGAGAAAAACCAAGTGATCAACAGAAGTGGTGACAGGAGTGGTTTCCCAGCTGCCAAGAGCAGAGCCCCTGGTAGATAACCTCTTTTCCCCTTCCCTACCTCATTAGTACTCCTAAGAATACAGGTTGGAATATCAGCCATTGGAGGAAAGGAGATTGTAGGGTTTAGGGACGGCCAGAGCCAAAGTTAGGGCTTGAGTGGAGTAGCCCCATCTAGGACTGTGCTGGCGGGGTGAAGGTCTTGAAAGTGTACCATATTCAGAACCCAGGCAGTAGCACCTTCCCCCCCAGACTTTGAAATGGGGGCTGAAATTGTGTTCAGAAGTCACCCAAGCAATGGAAGTGGAGTGGAGCAATGGAGCAGTAGTGTAGAGATGACTGTGTATGGACCCTAGAGCAGGATCAGAGAGCTGCCTGCATCAGGACTCATGTTTAAGTCAGGACTGGGCTAGGCTTTGTGGGAGAAAGTGCACTAGAATTCATAATTCAGTCCCAGGGCAAAATAAAAACTTTACAGCAAGGCAGGTGCACTGAGGGTGCTTTCCTGCCATATTTCCCTGGGTTGGTTTGGGACCTGAGGGATAGAGTTGTTATAATAGGACAGAAGAAGTACCATGGTCCCCTGGGAACCCACAATGTTGGCTTTGTCATGCAACAGCTGCTCAAGACTTGGAAGTGGGTGATGAAGCAGTGTTAAGAATGGGACTGCCAGATGCAGGCCGGGAAGGTGCGGCGTGGCACGGCAGACGCAGGACAGGAAGAGGCCTGATCAACTTGGAGGGCAAGTCTTCCCACCAACCACAAGGTCCACTACCAGGCCTATCACCAAAGGTCTGGGACTGGAAAGAGAAAGGTAAGAAGCAAATAATGGGGCCCCTGTACTGGACAGCAAACACTCCTGGGGCTACCACTCCATAGCCCAGAAATTTTTTTTTTATATAAAGCCCCTTTCAGGACCTCCAAAGATGAGGATGACAGAGTGAACCCCACTTGCTCCAACCCCCCCCCAACCCTGAAAACATAGTAACTCTTGCCCAGGACAAAACCCTCTACAGTAAAGGCTTGGGATCCTAGAGGAAGGGAATGGCTAGGACCCTGCCTCAAAATGGGTAGAAAGCAGACTACAAAGACAAAGACTCTGAAGTCCTACTATCCTCAGAGGGAGGAACCAACCTCAGAGGGAGACCATATGGATTCCACACCCAAAGCTTAAACTTCAACAGGGAATGGGTCCCAAGCACAGAAGGCTCTCCTAGATGAGATCAAAAGGAACTTTGAAAACAAAATGAGAGAGATAGAACACAAAATGAATAATTCTCTCAAAACGAAAATAGGAGAATTAGAAAAACATTATAATGAGGAAAACATCTCTCTAAAAAGAAAAGTGTATGATATGGAAAAGGAGCTTCAAAAATTAACCAAGGAAAATGATTTGCTAAAAACCAGAATTAACCAAATGGAAACAAATAACTCTATAAGGAACCAAGAATTAGCCAAGCAAAACAACAAAAATGAAAACTTAGAAAAAAAAGGTAAAATACCTCAAAGAAAAAATAACTGACCTGGAAAACAGATCCATGAGAGATAATCTGAGAATCATAGACCTACCAGAAAATTATGATGAAAAAATGAGCCTGGACAACATTCTCCAAGAGCTCGTTAAGAAAAACTGCCCTGAGATACTAGAACCTGAGGGGAAAATAGAAATCTAGAGAATCCACCAGACACCTGTTGTAAGAGATCCCAAACTGAAAAGTCCTTGAAATGTTGTGGCCAAACTCCAGAACTACCAGATAAAAGAGAAAATACTTCAAGTGGCCAGAAAGAAACAATTCAAATATCGAGGATGGACAGTGAGGATTGCACAGGATTTGGCAGCCTCTACACTGAAAGATCGGAGGCAGAGGAATACAATTTTCAGGAAGTCAAAATAGCTTGGGTTACAACCAAGGATCACATACCCAGCAAGACTGAGCATATTCTTCCAGGCAAAGAGATAGTCATTCAAAGATATAAGAGTTCCAGACCTTCTTGATAAAAATGTCAGAACTCAATGGAAAATTCAACCTCCAATTACGAGATGCAACAGTGACTTAGAAAGGTAAACAAGGAGAACACACACACACACACACACACACCCTGCTATTTGATAAGAACAAACTGGTTATAGACAAGTAGAGGGTATGATTACAAAATACACAAAATGACGATTTTTTAAAAAAATCTTGTTAAGGGCTACAAAGGAACTGCAATGGAAGAAAGGGAATGGTTGAAGTGGAAAAGGGTGAATTATGCCACTCATAGAGGCATAAAAACTGTATAGCAGAGGAAAAAAAAGGGAGGGTGTTGGGAAGCATATGAGATTTTCCCTCATTGGTTCTGGTACAAGGAGGGAATAACAACCAGTTAAGCATAGGACACTATAGAGAAGAAACGCAAAAAGTATCATTTTAGAGGGAAAGAGGGGAGGGACAGGAACTTCACAAGAGATTTGTTCCTGTCATTCTTGATGCGAAGAAAAAATGGCATACTTCATTAAGTATAACAATATCCTACAGGCAGCAGGAGGGGGAAAGGGTTATGAAAGGGGGGTGGGAGTGATTTGCAGGGAGGGAAGTAGTAAGGGGAAAGGGGAGGAAAAGGAAGGGGGCCATAAAAGGGAACACTGAGGGAGGCGGTGGTCAAAAGGAAAACTATTAAGGGGGGGAAGGGAGCGAAAGTATGAACATTAACAGGGGCAGGAATGGGATGAGGGGAAAGAAACAGATAACAATCATAACTGTAAATGTGAATGGAATGAACTCTCCCATAAAAGGGAGATGGATAGCAGAATGGATTAGAAATCATAATACTACAATATGCTGTTTACAAGAAACACATCTGAAACAGAGGGATACACACTAGGTAAAGGTAAAAGGTTGGAGTAAAATATATCATGCCTCAGCTAAAGTAAAAAAAGCAGGGGTAGCAATCCTTATCTCAGATAAAGCAAATGCAAAAAGTGACCTAATTAAAAGAGATAAGGAAGGAAACTATATCCTGTTAACAGACACCATCGAGAATGAAGCAATATCACTACTTAACATATATGCACCAAGTGGTGTAGCATCCAAATTCCTAGAGGTGAAGGTAAAGGAATTAGAGGAAGAAATAGATAGCAAAACTATACTAGTGGGAGACCTTAATCTCCCCCTATCTGAACTTGATAAATCCAACCTCAAAATTAACAAGAAAGAAGTTAAGGAGGTGAACAGGATTTTAGAGAGGATAGGTATGATAAATCTCTGGAGAAAACTGAATGGGGATAAAAAGGAATATACTTTCTCCTCAGTGGTTCATGGCAAATACTCAAAAATTGGCCATGTTCTAGGGCATAAAAACCTCATAATTCTATGCAGTAAGGCAGAAATATTAAATTCAAACTTCTCAGACCATGATGCAATAAAAATTATATGCAATAAAGGGCCAGGGAAAGACAGACTGAAAACTAATTGGAAATTAAAAAATTTAATCCTAAAGAATGAGTGGGTCAGACAAGAAATCATAGAAACATTCTGTAATTTCATTCAAGAGAATGATAATAATGAGACAACATACCAAAATCTGTGGGATGCATTAAAGGCAGTTCTTAAGGGAAGTTTTATATCCCTGAGTGCATACATGATTGAATTAGAGAAAAGGGAGCTGAAAAAATTGGGCATGCAATTAAAAAACCTAGAAGAAGAACAAATTCAAAATCCCCAACTAAATACTAAATTAGAAATATTGAAGACAAAAGGAGAGATTTATAAAATCGAAATTAAGAAAACTATTGAACTAATAAATAACACCAAGAGCTGGTTTTATTAAAAAACCAACAAAATTGATAGACACTTAGTCAATATGATAAAAAAAGAGAAGAAAACCAAATTATGAGTATCAAAAATGAAAAGGGTGAATCTACCTCCAATGAAGAGGAAATCAAAACAATAATTAGGAATTATTTTTCCCAATTGTATGCACATAAATTTGACGATCTTAGGGAAATGGATGAATATTTAGAAACATACAAGTTGCCAAGATTAACTGAAGAGGAAGTAAATTACTTAAATAATCCCATCTCAGAAAAACAAATTGAACAAGTCTTCAGTCAGCTCCCTAGAAAAAAATCTCCAGGGCCACATGGATTCACTAGTGAATTCTATCAAACATTTAAAAAACAATTGATTTCAATACTCTACAAAATATTTGGGAAAATTAGTGAAGAAGGACTCCTACCAAATTATTTTTATGACACAAATATGGTACTGATACATAAATCAGGAAGAGATAAAACAGAGAAAGAAAATTATAGACTAATCTCCCTCATGAATATAGATGCAAAAATTCTAAATAAAATACTAGCAAAAAGATTACAGCAACGTATCTCAAGAATAATACACTTTGATCAAGTAGGATTTATTCCAGGAATGCAAGAATGGTTTAATATTAGGAAAACCATCAGTATAATTGCTCATGTCAACAATAAAACTAGCAAAACCACATGATCATCTCAATAAATGCAGAAAAGCCTTATGACAAAATACAACACCCATTCCTATTAAAAACATTAGAAAGTATAGGAATAAATGGAGCCTTCCTTAAAATAATAGGTAGCATCTATTTAAAGCCATCAGCAAGTATTATATGTAATGGGGAGAAGCTAGAAGCATTTCCCATAAGATCAGGGGTGAAACAAGGGTGTCCACTATCACCCCTCTTATTCAATCTGGTACTAAAAATGTTAGCAGTAGCAATTACAGAAGAAAAAGAAAACAAAGGAATCAATTTAGGCAAAGAAGAGACCAAGCTATCACTCTTTGTAGATGATATGATGATATACTTAGAGAATCCTAGAGAATCAAGTAAAAAACTGCTAGAGACAATAAATAAATTTGGCAAAGTTGCAGGATATAAAATAAACCCACATAAATCCTTGGCATTCCTATATATTTCCAATGAAATTCAACAGCAAGATGTAGAAAGAGAAATCCCATTTAAAGTTACTGTAGACATTATAAAATATTTGGGAATCTACCTGCCCAAACAAACCCAGGACCTTTATGATCATAACTACAAAACACTTTTCACACAAATAAAGTCAGATCTAACTGATTGGAAAAATATCAATTGCTCATGGCTGGGTCGAGCTAATATAATAAAAATGACAATTTTACCTAAATTATATATTTAGTGCCATACCAATTAATTTACCAAAAAACTACTTTATAGAGTTAGAAAAAATAGTAACAAAATTCATTTGGAAGAATAAACAGTCCAGAATATCAAGGGAATTAATGAAAAGAAATGCTAGAGAATGTGGACTAGCTTTACCAAATTTCAATCTGTAGTATAAAGCAGCAGTCATCAAAACTACTTGGTACTGGCTGAGGAGTAGAGGAGTGGATCAATGTAATAGTTTAGGCACACAAGATTCAGAAGCCAATGACTATAGTATTGTATTGTTTGATAAACCTCCAGACCCTGGTTTTTGGGATAAGAACTCACTATTTGACAAAAACTGCTGGGAAAACTGAAATATAGTATGGAAGAAAATGGGCATAGACCATTATCTAACACCATATACCAAAATCAAGTCTAAATGGGTTCATGATCTAGGTATAAAGGTTGATACTGTAAGCAGTCTCCTAAAACAAGGAATACTTTACCTATCAGACTTGTAGAGAGGGAATGACTTTATGACTAAACAGGAATTAGAGAACATTATAAAATCTAAAATGGATAATTTTGACTACATGAAATTGAAAAGTTTTTGTACAAACAAAGCCAATGTAACCCAGATTAAGAGGGAGGTGGGAAACTGGGAAAGAATCTTTACAACCTATGTCTCTGACAATGGACTCATTTCTAAAATATACAGAGAATTGAGTCAAATTTATAAGAATACAAGTCATTCCCCAATTGATAAATGGTCAAAGGATATGAACAGGCAGTTTTCAGAGGAAGAAATTAAAGCTACCTATAAGCACATAAAAAAATGGTCTAATTCAGTATTGATTAGAGAAATGCAAATCAAAACAATTCTGAGGTACCGCATCTCACCAGTCAGATTGGCTAAGATGACAAAACAGGAAAATGACAAATGCTGGAGAGGATGTGGGCAAACTGGAACACTAATGCATTGTTCATGGAGTTGTGAACTGATCCAGCCTTTCTGGAGAGCAATCTGGAATTATGCCGAAAGGGCTATAAATACTTTCCTACCCTTTGATCCAGCAATACCACTCCTAGGGTTATATCCCAAAGAGATCATAGAAATGGGAGAAAGACCCATATGTACAAAAATGTTTATAGCAGATCTTTTTGTTGTGGCAAAGAATCGGAAATTAAGGGGGTGCCCATCAATTGGGGAATTGCTGAACCAGTTGTGGTATATGCATGTTATGGAATACTATTGTGCTATAAGAAACGAGGAGCAGGCAGTCTTCATATTTACCTGGAGAGGCTTAAAAGAACTGATGCTGAGTGAGAAGAGTAGAACCAGGAGAAATTTGTACACAATTACAGACACAAAGTATGTGTGATGACTAACTTTAATAGACTGGACCCTTCTCAGCAATGCAGGGATATAAGTCAATCACAAAAGACACATGATGGAGAGAAAAATGTGCATCCAGAGAAAGAACTAGAAAGAACTAAGTTTATATCCAGGTGGAAGCAAAATACCTGATCTTTTTCATTCTCTTATTTGGTTTTATGTCCTCTTTACCATTTTTCCTTCCAGCTAGTACAATCCATCCTTCTAACCTGACCAATGTATAATGTGAAACTATTTACAGATCCTATACTTGACTATAAGCTGCCATGGGGGGGTGGGGAGTGAGGGGGACAAAATGTGAAATTCAAGGAATTGTGGAATTGAATCCTGTAAACTAAAAGGAAACAAACAATTTAATAAATTTAAAAAATAAAAATTAAAAAAAAAAGAATGGGCCTTGCCTCTTTAGAATATGCCTGCACCTGAGCATAAGGGAGGGAACCTGAAATGGTAGGGTGGGGAGGACACATTCCCAAAAGGACTTTCAATTAGTCATTTTTGTTTTATTAAGGGAAGTGGAGGTTGTTGCTCACTCCCCAGATTTATACCCCCAAGGAATGTATAGGGTGTGGAGTATGATATGCTATGTTATATATTTTTGTGTTTGTTTAAGGTCATGTGGTGATCCTGGTAATCAGTTGTTATGCTATGTATTTGTTCCAGGATCCATGACCACAACAATCTCTTGTCCATCTGTGTAGATTTTAAAGAACAGAGTCCTGAAAGAGTGGAAGGTGAGCACAAACACGGTGGGAATTTTGTTATTGTTATTGAAACTATTTTATTGTTGGAGTTAAGTTTCCTAGACTCAGGCTAAATTGCAAGCATCTGAAGTATCAATGTCCTTCAAACACTGATAATTCACATGTGTGCTCACTCAAGTAGGTTCTGTGCTTTTTGGTTCTGATTCAATCAGGGACTGAGTCTTTTTTATATATTCTGGGAGGTTGGCATTTTTCCTTGGGCGTTTGTTCATGAAAAGGTTCTTTTGATGTCCTTTTTGAGACTCTGAATAGCTGTTGTGCAGAGCACCACAATTGGTCAGATTTCTATGCTCCTTTGATCCAGTCATGTATGTAGAGTGTATAGCAATATCACTTTATTCAGATAGCTATAGCCCTGTCTGGTGGACTTTGAGCGAATTTCTCTGCTTGTATTTTCTCTGCTTATATTTTCTCTGTATTTTCACCAAGTTCAAGGTGCTGACCTTTCCCCTGAATTAGTGAATATAATTAAAAGTAGGATTTTGAACCCCCTTTTCAGCAGTCTTTCTTTTAAAGGCAGATCAAAGAACCCGTGCTAGCAGGTCATCCTGCTTGCTATTACATTGACTTACACCCATGCTTCTATTTATGTAGACTCCTAACTACTCTGATAATTATAAGGTTCTTAGGAGTTGCATTCATCATTTTCCCATATAGGAATATAAACAGTTTAACCTTATGGAATCCCTTATAATTTCTCTTTCATGTTTATTTTTTTTTATCCTTCCCTTGTTTCTTGTATTTGAATGTCAAATTTTTTATTCATTTCTGGTACTTTCATCAGGAATACGCAAAAGTGCTCTACTCCATTAAATATCCATTTTCCCTCTGAAGTATTATCTCATTTTGGTATCTCACTTTGACCTTTTTTTGTCTGTGCTGTTCCAGGAATTGATTTAACTTTTTATTTTTTTTTAAGTAGTTCAGAAGGGAATTCTGAGAGAGTTCAATTGGGTTGCTTCCTCTTCTCCACCATCTTGTCTCTACCTTTCCATGTGTTTGATTTTTAATGGAAAGTATGAATTTATTAACACTAGAACATTCTGTTTAAATTGAACTTTTAATAACTTTTGTTATGATTCATCTTGTGTGAGTACATTTTCTGTATCAGAATATAAAATATATTTCCTTTGGTTCATCTTAAGTATTAAAACTGGTTACTCGACAAGCTTAGTTAAGAGAAGGGGTAGAGAGGATTTTGCTTTTTTTGAGGTGGAAAAATATCAAAACTTCAATCTTCCTGCATCCAACAGTTCAAATTAATCAAACTTTTTTACTGTCTGAATGATAGAACATCTTTTTCTTTGGTTCGTTTGCAGACACCTCTCTCTAAGTTAACATCAATCAATGTTCAAAAGGGAGAGACAATCTGTTGCCCTGAGTGTGAATAATCTATTGCATATGCTTTCAATTAGTAACATCTTTACACTTCTGTTCTCCATTTAAATTCAAGCAAACCTTGGTTTTCTAATTATTCACATTTTTAGAAGTCAGAAGAAAACTGGTGGCAGGGAATGAAAACAAACCTGTGTACCTTTAACAATATACTTGCCTAAGCTGAAATATTTGACAGCAGCCCATGAAAAGAAGGTGTAGGAGGCTTGTGGTGGATATGAAAAACCTCTAGAGAGGAAATCAATTCAATGAAGATCTAACTTTTGGAATTAAGAAAGGGAAATATGACACTTTCTAAAGCTGGGCTTGAGGAGTAGAAATTTAAATTTGTAATGAATTCATACGAAATCTTTTAGAGTATATGGCAATTTAGAAGGCAATGGATGTATGCTATTTCCTAAAAACATGCTTCAATGAACTGAAAGGGGAAAAATCCATTTAACTATCTCCTAACAATCTGCATGTTTTCAAATGAATTGTAAAGTAAAACTGTCCCTTTCCAGTTAGGTTCAAATAACAAGTACACTGTGTGGGCCAGGATTTCTCAATGAGGCTGTGCTGCAACTCCGGAATGTGGTTTCAAAGAAACTCATTTATAGCTTTTAATAGTGCCCATTAATCGCAGTCACTCTTTGAGTAGACTGCTAATCAACTTTGCCTTCTCCGAGCATTTCCTGTTTATGCAGCTCCACATAGCGTCTGTATTATGAAATGAGTCAGAAATTAGCATGGCCTATTCCCACGTGGAAAGCATTCTTGCTTCTATCAGAAAAAAAAAAAAAAAGAGTGCAGCTGGATATTGTGCCTGGTGTAATGTAGGCATCTCCGCCAAAGCTAAACGGGCAAGGTTGAAAACCTAAAGGAAATATAAGAGAAATTGTTTCCCTTGTGGCTAAACTGACTGCTAGGTTCCAGTACTATGTGGATTGCCAAGTGCTCACTCACATTTCTCGTGGAAGAAATCAGCTAAATTCATTCAAATGAACCAGGCAGCAGTCTCCCCCTCATGCCCAATATTAAGCAGGAAGAAGCTTGGAAAAGGGATACCTCCTGACCAGCTGCCCATTAATAGCGAGAGCTCCAGTGGGGGAGGTGGGGGTAGGGAGCACAAGTTCCCTATCATTAACTTAAATGCAGGAGGTAAGCAAAATTTCAGCTGTTTCACTTTCTAATGTAGGAATTCTATCGAGAGGAGATTGAAAAATCAGCCAGGGGAGTGTGCTGAGTGGATAGATGTAGGTTTCTTGCAGCCTATAACTGAAAAGAGAAAGGCTGTGCATCCACCCCTTCTCCTCCACTTCCCTCTGGAACCTAGAAATTTTCTGTTGGTGCAGAAAACTGCACGAGTTCTGACAGTGGAAAGATGCAGGGAGCTCTTCCTCCTCATCTTCACGCACATATTAAAATAAATCAAATAAAACTTTGAAGATTTTAGATTTACGCATTTTTTAAATTAATATCGCCCATATTAATTATGTTTACCTTAAATTCTTATCTCCCTATCTCATCACAGCTCAAGCACAGATGAATTGGTAGTCTGTTTTGGATATTGTTTGCACTCCAGAACATCAAAACCGAATATCCAACGTAGAATGGCGTTATTGTGGAGCAAATTTACTTGTCTACCTATTGACTCCATTGGAAGAGAAATGCAAGTGGAGAGTAGATAATGAGGGGAAGTTATACAAGGTCTAAAGCTAGTCATTCTGAAAGATCTGTGCTTTCTTGACTAGCTGAAGCAGTTACAACCCAAGAAAGGTGGGAGGAGATATAGAGAGGAAAGAGCCTGGTTATGCCCAGATTTTAAATGAACAGAAAATGTCAGTCCCTCCCACCAAATGAGTAGTTTGTTTAATTTCCCTGTACCCTGACAAAAGGTTCTATTACCTGATCTGTACAAGCAATGATTTCCTGCGTTGCGCCCTTGCTTGCGCCCTTGCATGCGCCTCTGCGTGTCCAAGTATCAGCGTACGCACTGCTAGGCACTCGTCAGGCCACGAGAGACTCAGTCTTGAGGCTTTTTAAGTCATTTTGCAGTTCCTAAAGGTCCCCTCCTCTTTGGCCCCCCCCAACCCTCCGCACTAACAGCCTTGTGGACCGCGTCTGTTGAGATTCTTCCATTTGCCCCTGATTTATTTTATGCCAGGTCCTGATTCGTTTAAATGTAACAGCGACAAGACATCTTGCTTCTTTACAATAACGTTTAATTTCTGGTCCGTGGCTCTGTGGGGACTGAAACGAAACCAGAACGCTCTGAAGGATTCTAATTCTAGGGCTTCCATACTGGATTCTTCAAAATTTTTAAATGGTTTGCCAGTTTGGTATTCAAGACCTTTCAGCGTTCCAAAATAGCTCAGCTTCATTTTGGCAATTACATATTCAAGTTTTAAAAGGATCTCTTAGTTTTTCGTTTAGACATAGCTCGCTCTCTCTCTCTCTCTCTCTCTCTCTCTCTCTCTCTCTCTCTCTCTCCTTTTTCTTTCTCTGCTTCCCTCCCTCTTCCTCCTCCTCCTCTCTTTCACCCTCCCTGTGTGTGTGCCTGCGTGTGTGTCTGTGTGTGTGTACGTATTTTTCAATAATCTTTCATCTCAATCAATACGGAGGAAACTCTCTCTGAACAACTGAAAAGTCACGAGAATCTCACGTCTTATTTGTACATAATTTCTCCTTTCGGAATCAGGAAAAAGATCAGCACGTTGTCGTCCAAATATGCACGATAATAATACTGTTTGGGGAAAAGATTCATCCCCTAAAGATCCATAAAGCAGCTGAGAGAGGCAAAGCAGGAAGATATATATACCACTTGCTGTCATCTGTGGAAGGAAGAGGAAACCTGGATCTGGCTGAGGTTTCACAAGCCCTTTAGTTCAGCACCGGCGGGGATGGACAGCGCTTCTGGACACAGCTGTAGCCACCCAGGCAGAACTACATCGCCTCTTCTCTTGTTGTGGTTGCTGTTGCTGCTGTTACAGATGCCTGGGTTCTTCAGTCCTTGCTGCTAAAAGGCGGTGCTCCAGGATACCACCCCCATCCCGCTCCCACTTTTTTTTTTTGGACGGACAAAAAAGTAACCCTCCCCATACCCCTGGTGCAAGTACCTACAGGGCGGTGGAGTTAGCTTTCTTCTGACTTTTAGCTTTCGGAAGCAACTTCAAGACTAACGTATTGCACGGGAGTAGGAGGGGAAGGTAGAAAGAAGAGGAAAGAGGAAGTTCCTGGAAGCTTTGAGAAACTATGGGCTCTGTGGTAAGGGTCGAGGTACCCGAAGGGCCAAAATACTCGAAATAAACAAGATGTTCCTGGGTGGATTGCAAATGTTTTGGATATAGCTTTTCGAGACGAGGGTCGAGAGAGTCACAGGATACATTAAAGAAACTGAAAATACATCTAATTCCAGCACATTGGCAAGTACGTGATGATGGCATCACTTCTTATTATTATTTGTGACTGATTTTTGTATTTTGTATAAACAAAACAATTCATTTTCATAGGGGTGCAGCAAAGGTAAGCCATTTTAGTTTCAAATGTGTTTTTTATGCAATATACCTAGGAACCTTCTATTCTAATACAGTGCTCTGGTTCTAAGTTCTTTGAAGTGTTTTAACTAGCCACAATAAGTTTTTCTTAAGCCCTGTATATGTGGGTTTTCATAGGAAGTGCAAATAAAGCTTTAATGTTCACGCTTTATGATTCATCCCTCTTGCTATTTATTTGTTTCTCTTCCCCTGAGAATTCTCTAATTTTGAACTTTACAGAGTATATTCAAGTAGTTGGGAATAGTAGAGTGTTTTATATATAAAGTGGCCAAAAAGTTAGAAGTGGAAGCTTCAATTCCCCCCTTGTTTTTTTTTATTTGTCCACAGTGATATTTTGCTATTTGCTGGGGAAAGGAAAGAGCAGATTGTTTCTCTTAGACCCTTCAGTGTTAGCTTTTTTTTTTCTTTCAAGAGAGGTTCACCTGATTGTTGGAATACCTTATCTCAAATAGATATTTATGTGGACTTTGAAGATACTGTAGTCCATGGCATCCTTATAAGTTTTCACTAAATCCTTTAGATGACAGAAGGTTGTAGCTTCAATTTACCTTTTAGGATGCTTGACATTTTATACAGTCTCGATTTGCTTGGATTCACAAGGCATGTTGCTCACTAAAATAGGAAAGAGGAAAAGAAGGGAAGTGGTTGGTTCTCAGCAAATTGTAAACTTCAAAGAGTATGTAATTAAGTTTGCTTTTTATGGCTTTTTATTTGCTGGTGTCTTGCTTTGGAGTATTGAAGCTACAATCTTTCATAGTGACCTTCATAAGCACTCTGCTTTAACATGAAGAGTTCACTGGGTAAAGCAGTTGCACAGATTTATAGCCATAAGAGCTTGATCAATTCCAATGAGCACATTCCTTTCCATGGGGGCTATTTGCTTGAACATATAGACTTTTATAATCCTGAGTATGTCTGTGATGCAATTTGCCAACCTAACACAGTGTGAACAGACATTTCCATTGGAAAAATAAAGTGATCTACAGGGATTTATGAAGGCTTGCTTTTCTTTCAAATTGTAGAATAATATATGGGACCAGTATAGCAATGTTTTACATAGCCTCAATTTCCCCTCTTTGGTTTCCTTTTTCAATCTGAAACTCACCCATTTAGCTGGACAGTTAGTTGGTGTTGAATAGGATGTTAGGGTTCCATATAAGTAACAATTCTGATCTCTGTTGATGATAGCCTGAGTATTTGGTGCAAAGGAATACCTAGGAATTTTTCAGTCTTAATCAGACTTGTGAATCTCTTTTTTTTGCTGTATAATTCATAATTGATGATTTGAGGATATGAATCTCCAATCATCTGTTTAAATTCCTTCCCTTGTCAAGAGTCTCACTGTATCACCCTAACATATCATGTTTTCTTTCTTCTTATTTGTAATTATGAAACACAATAAACCAGCCAGGGGAATTATATAGTCTTTAAAGAGGTTGAGTCTTCTGGGAGTAATTCTACTGTTTTTCCTTTAATTAACTAAATCTGATTGATCACCCTACTTCTAGGTAGCATATAGTAGAAAATGCTATTTGTCTCCCAGAAAGTTTACCTGTGAGTGGACTGTGGTAGTTCCTTTTTCTGTGGCAGAGGGGCAGACTTTCTCTACATCTGTGCATCGAACGGAAAAAAAAAAGTAAAAGTTGCATATGCAGTATTATTCTTTGGAAGTTTCAGTTGCAAAAATAAATGATTGGAACTTTCTGATGCTAGCCCCTCAATTTCAACTTGTCTATGTTATAACACTTGTCTTGGAACTAAGGCGATTGAAACAATACTTCTTTGTCTGGGAATACCTTAAGGGAAATTAATGACAACTAGATTTTTTTTCAATCCTCTCTTTTAGTTTTGCTGTTTCACATAAGAGATTTGGGAGAAGGAGTAAAGATACACCCCAAAATGTATGTTGTTCTTGAATAATTTGAATTTCTGGGAATAGTACAACAACTTAGATTATTTATTGATTTTTTTAAAGTCCAAGGTAGTTTGCTCACAAGTTTAATCTGACGATTTAGAGGGTCACTTTTGCCTCAAGGGATGTCCTTTCCTGCTTGATATTATTGAGTTGCTGTTTCTTCTTTTCTACATTCATAATAGCAGCTGTTGTTTACGATTACATATTAACTATGGAGCGGATTGTGTTTCGGTTTAGGGAAAATGAACATTTAGCTGTATAACCAATGGATCTGTTGCCTTCTCATCAAAATGCAATCCTTTCTTGTCACAACTATTTCTCATAATTCTTCTTTTAGCTATTATATGTTAAATTAATAGATCATAGATTTTATAGTTCCTTAATTTCAAATCTTAATTTTAAAGAATACTGTAACAGGTAGAGATAAAGTGCACAAAGTTCTTATTTTGTCTCTGGGCCTCAATTTCCTTATTTGTAGAAAGAGGGAGTTGGACTTCATGATTTCTAGGTCCCTCCCAATTCTTAGACACTCTAGTCCTAAAAAATATGGATTTAGGTAAGATAATTTTTACATATTTGAGGTGGGATGCTTGAAAGAAAATCACTAAAAGACAACCAGATCATGATCAGGCCCTGGCATTTATTCATAATTTGACTTTCCATTCAGATGCTCTAAATATTAACCAGATATTTCAGATATGATCATTAAAGGCACAAGAACTCATTCAATGTGAAAAAAAATCAATCTGAAATTTAATTTTCTGTGAAAATTTTATAAATTTAGAAAACCCAGATTTCATCTTAATAGTATGCATAGCCATCAGCTTGAGTACAAAGTCTGTGATTGGAACTACCAACCCCTCAAATGACAGGATCATTTATCTGGTTTTAAAATATCCATTTAGATATTCCTTTTATAGACAGTACTCAAAAGATGGAAGCTAAGGCCACCAAGGGACCACCCAAGGACTGCACATTGATTTACTTCAAAGCTCTTAGAATCATAGGTATATGGATTTATAGTAGTTAAGAATTCTTAAAGCTTACTTCCTCTTGGTTTTAAAAAAATAAGAAAACAATTGTTACCAAGGAAAAATGATTTTTTTTTCATGTTAGTGATTTGTAAACTATAGTATAACTACAACCAGCTCATCCCATTGAAGCCTGTTTCTAATTAAAAGTAAAGTAAAATCTAAAAATATCATAACTTCATTCTTCCTTCCACAAATGAATAATATCTTGTTAATTAAACAAGCTCAAAGATATGCAACATTATTGCTAAAGGCATTTTATTAATTGTTGATACATTATTTCTTTAGGACTAGAGGACAATGATTGTTCCTGTGAAGTCAAGGCCTGGATTTCTATATTTCTATCACATTTAAATGGATTTTATCCACTGAATTTGTAAAGCTTCAATATTGGACAACTTCTCAAAACTAATCAATTCTAAGTCAATAAAAAATGGGTTCACCACTGGTACTTTGAGTTTAATTTTAGGAAACATAGTATGTTTCTGCTAGCTACATTTTTCTACCAATAAAGTAAGAGTAAGAGATGTATACTACTACCTTAGCAGGAAGATTCTGAGGATTTGTGTGGTTTAACTAAATAATTGATAACGACATATCTACAAAGTCTTTGGGTTTCAGGTTAATTGGAATACAGATCTAGAAGTAGGATTGCTGGGCCAAAGAGTCCACAGTTTATAGCCTTTTAGGAATAGTTCCATATTGTTCTCTAGCGTAGCTGGATCAGTTTACAACTTCACCAACAGTACATTATTATCCCAATTCACTAGTTGATCTTGGACAAATAATTTAAGTTATATTGGCTTTGATTTTCTTATCTATAAAAAGAAAAAAAAGAATAGGGTTATATAAGAATTATTGCTTAGATCTCTAAAGCTATGTACCTATGATTCCATGTCTAGTACATCATTCATTTTATTCTATTATACATTCCCTGAGTTCCAGCTGTGTACAAGGCTTAGTCTAAGATTTCTCAATATTATTTGTCAGTGTTGGATTTTTCTTCAGATGAGATGCCATTTGTAAACCACTTTGTAATCCTTGAAACACCAAATAAATATTAGTTATTGTTTTTAGTTGGAATTTTGTAGAAGACTATTGTTGTTTGTCTTAAATATTATTACCTATCACTTGGTAGACACTATTAATATTACTGAGGCAAAGATGTTATATAATGTTGAAATGAGAGTGCATCTTCAAGTGTCACTTTAACAAAGTTACACATGTAATCATTCCAAGTTTTAAGTTGTCAAGTCTTGTGCCAAAAGAATTGAATTGTAGAAACTTTCCCCCCCGCAGGGCAAGTTATAATACTAAAATTTTCTTGGTTTGCCTTATTGAATTTTTTGTTAAGAATATATATATATATATATATATATATATATATATATATTAAAAAGCAGAGACAAACCATCAAACCAGACATTTTGATGGTCAAATATAACATCACAGAAATGATATTGTTTGAATCTAATTTATCATAATTATTAATTTATGGAACATCTTCTGTCCTTTAATAAAGTGACAAGGCATTACTTTTGTTTTGCATAAAAGCTTTAAGAGCTGCCTAATTTAATCCTCAAATAAAAAAGAAAGAGTAATCTATTTGTATTGCGTTTTAGAATAGTGAGAACAACAATATTAATATAATGGCTGAATGTCTTTCTTGTTCTTAACAACAAAAAGTACAGATCTGTTTACATACATGAGTATTTGAGGGACACAAGTGAGTGTATTCATATATTAAATATGTTACAATTTTCAGTAAGAATTTAAAGGACTTCAGTGTCAAGATATACAAGGGGCATTTAATAGTGAAAAAGCTATACATGATATGTTAATTAAAAGTTGTTTTTTAATGGTAATATTCCACTGTGGTCTCAGAATTAATGAGTTTAAATCAGCAAAAAAATGTAGAATGATCACAACATATCCTTGAATCTGCTTACAAGGAAGCAGACTGAGAAATAAGAAAGCATCAAGGATTATGGAATTTGAGTACATAAATCAATATTGCACTTGAAAAAAATGATTGTGCTAATTACCATGGAAAATTTTGACTCATAGATTAATGACACTGGAAAAGACCTTAGAGAACTGTTCTAAGTCTTCATTCCATAGATTTGAATACCTTTCACTATGGCTAAAAGATATTGTGACAAAGCTTAAGTTACAAAGATTTAGTGACAGAATCATTATTTGAATTCATCCTGTTGACCTCTTACCTAGGACTCTTTCAATTATATCACGCTGTACGTGTCTGTGTGATCAGTTACACACACACACACACACACACACACACAGGCAATGTGAATATTTCTTGCTCACGTGGTACTCTCTTGGCAAAACTCAGTAACTATAGGGTAAAATAGAGACCCCTAGACTGAAGTGGAATGGTCTCCAATGTTATATCCTCATATTTACACATTCAAAACCTCCACTTTCTTCACTGCACCCTTCTCTCTCTTTCTCATCTATGGTATAGGTGCTATTATTATCACCATGTTAGAGATAAGGATGAGAGAGGTTAAATAATTTGTCAAGGATCATAAAAGTGTTAGACACATAGAAATTGTCTCAAGTAGGATTGGAATGCAAATACTTCTGATTCTTAGGAAGCACACTATCTGCAACACAAAAATAAAATTGAATTTGGGATACTTAGCCATAAATAAAGCCCCCTGCAGGCCACATCTTGACAGTTTAAAATATAATATTGTCTATATTTTATTGCATTTATTTTGTTAAATAATAACCAATTACATTTTGATCAAGTTTGATTCACAACCAGAAGTTGCATGTTTGACATCTCTTCATTATACCATATTGCCTCCCAAATAAACCATACTAATTCACCCCTCTCATTTTGTTTGTGTTTTGCCTCAATATCTTTGTCTATTACAGTTCTTCTCATATCAATCCTCCAATAAAGGACTGAAGTCCTACCTTTTGCCTGAATTTCTTCTTGAACTCTTGTTGATAATGTCCTCCTGTTTTCTTCTATTATTCCTTTCTAAAGAGGATTCTTGTTTTCTTCCCTCTTCATCTCTGTGCCTCTAGCCAGGAACTTGCAGGTGGTCAACTGTGCTTACTCAGGCTTCTGTTCTTTTCCAAAGGAATAAGCTGTGCCAATGCAGAAATGACCCTTGTACTCCCAACAGCCAAGGTTCAATAACTACACTGCTTTTGCATTTCTCCATCATGGTTTTCTTTACAGGAAACTCATAATTGGGAAATTTCATTGTTATACAAGATTTTTTTCTACCTGGTTGTCATATCTCATCAATTGACTTTCTGTCCCTCTGACTGAACCCTCTGGGTAGAGGGGAGGACCATGGGCTCCAGGGTCTTTATTCAAGAAAGGGACACAGCACAGTATTATCATATTTCCCACTGGATATGCTGCTTTTGGAATTCTTTGGACTTTTCCATAGTGGCCCTGCACAAGGTGCTTCTGTCCTGTTTCTCTACCTCTACCCTACTGGCCAGGATTTTCTGCTTTCTTTTGTGTATTGTCTTCCCCTGTTAGACTGTGAACTACCTGTGGGTAAGAATTATCATTTTCTTTTTACTTATATTTTTATCTCCTGTGCTTACCACAGTGCCTAGCACATAGATAATGTTTTAAGTTATTTTTTGACTGATTGACTAGGCCTCTGTCTTCCTTATAATATCTATATCAAGAAACTACCATTTGCGAAGGAATTTTATGCTACTTTTTGATACTATTATGACATATTGAGATTTACAGCTTTAAAAGGTCTTAGAGATATTCTTACCTAGCCTACTTCTATAGAGGAGGAAATCGAGACTGAAGGAGTAGTGATTTGCCCAACCTCACAAAGTAGTATCTGATGTAAATTCAGTTTGAGAAAAAGTATTTTTCCCTCTTTCCCCTTTTGCTTCCATTACTTTTCCATCCTCTCAATGAAATAAATATGTACCTTGTAAGGAAGAACTGAGGGTTAAATAATTTCTTATATCCCAGAGCACTGGGTATAGTCTTTAATACATCGTAGATGCTAAATAAATATCAATGCATAATAAGTGCATTAATAATAAGAACATGAAAAGGAACAGGAACAGGATTTACATAGCATCTACTATTTACAAATATTATAAAATTTTATCTTCACAACAAGCCTGGGATATGGTGCTCTTATTCTTATTATATCCATCTTCCAATTGAGGAAATTGGAGCAGAGTTTAAGCGGCTTGCCCAAGCTCACACAGAGAATGTCTGAGGTTATTTTGAATACACATCTCCTGACTCCAGGTCCATCACTCTGTCCACTTTGTCACCTAACTATCTATAATAATGGAATCAATTACCACAACCACCACCCCAAAATGAGTAAAATTTGTTAGATATTTCACAGAGGAATGTGTGTACTTCTATTCAGGTTTTTGTTAAAGTTGGAAGGGATCTCAGATATAATGCAGTCCAACTCAGACATTTTTTGAATGAGGAACCTCTCAGTCAGATAGGTGGAATGATTTTCCTGAAATCATACAGCTAGTAACTAATTGGCAGAAGCAAAACTTAATTTTCTGTATGTAAGTCTAGTGACATTGTAATATGACCCCCCCTCCTTTCAAATCACTTCAAAAAATGCTTTCTGATGCCATGCTTTTGAAATCACTTTGTTCCAACAATTGATAACTATTTATTAAGGAGCTATTATAAGCCAGGCACTATATCATTTGTTTCATTGGTACAAAAAGAAAAACAAAACACCATAGTGAGACATTATTTCAAGAAGTGTAATTATATTGGGTTGGGGATCATGGTTCCAATACATTCATAGATAAGAAAATATACAATATATACTCATAAGAATAGAAACTGGGTCTATTACTTTTCTTGGCCTACAGAATTCTTAGATGAGAAAACAGCTTCAAGCATTGAAGTTTAGTACATTTTAGGTAGATTATAATCTTGAAGAGTCACCTAGTATACAGATAAGTTAAGTGACTTGTCCAAGATCATATACTCATATATGTTAGAGGTGATAATTGAAACCTGGTTTCAGTTATCACTGAATAAGGCTACCTCTCTATCCATCATAAAAGCTCCCTTACTGTATAGTATTATACAAATCATATGCATAATAAGAGGTGGGGGAGGCACTAATAATTTGGAGAAATAGGAAGGGTCTCTTGAAGGAGATTTAGTGTGAACTAAGGGTCCAAGTTATGCTACAAAGATTGGCTGAATATAAAGAGTCTTAAATGACAAACAATAGAGGTTATAATTAGTTTTAAAGGTAATCGAGTAATAGATCTCCTAGAGCACTAATGTGACATATTCAGATATCTGTTCCAAGAAGATTTGTTTTGGAGCTATGTAGAGGATAAGTGCTGAAAGGCTGAATATAAATGGATCAAATTGAATGCTCGTAGATATGCTAGTTCAATCTATGGGAGCTGATGAAGGTTAGGGACAATGGAAATGGGGAAGAGAGAGAAAGTTATTATAAAAAAATAGGTCCTTGGTGTACATCAATACATTGAAACAAGGACATAAATGAGAATAGTATATAGGGAAAAAAAGAAATAGCAAGAAAAGTAGGAAGACAAGGTTTTAGCTCTATAAATAATTCCAACCTACTAATTTCAAATTTCACTAATTTAAAAAGATGGAAAATATACTTATCTTTAAAAATTGACCCCCATTTTACTTCAAAACCTAATCGAACTGTATAGTGACTGTAAGATATGTTTGAAACTCTGTGGTAGTATGCCAATTTTGGACATAATCAGTCTGCTATTTTTAAAGAGATATAAATAAAATTTTGGGTATTGTGAATAAAAAACTTTTAATTTCTTCAAGGAAGTTGTAAGTAGGAAGGCCATGGCATTAGTTCCCAGAATGGATAAGAATGCAGATAAAACAAAGGCCTATCTTAGATATAATTCCAAACACTACCACCTCTATCCTGTTTACTTCCCCTTTTCTCTTCTTCCTACATATACTTTTTTTTTAACACAACAAAGATATAAAACCAGATTAAATAAATTAGGCAAGGTAAACCAAAGGATTAAAAAAAATCTCTTCACAGATTTCAATTAAATGCAAAAATAAATTATACCAGTTTATAAACTGATTTAGAAGTTAATTGATTATGAATTAATTGTTTTCAACTTGAATTTTCAGTAGCCTCTCTAGTGATTCTCTGAAAGGAATAGTTGAACTTATTTATAGATTGCAATTAATCTCCTCATCATACCTTCTTAGAAACTCATACATATGTCTAGTGATATGAGAAACTTATACATAGGACAAGAGATATTGGCCAGAAATGTGAATAGGCTTAAGTCCTGCAGACAGTGTACATTTTCACTATCATCTTTCAAAATAAAACACAGTACCATTCTTCTAACCCATCAGCCAGAATGATAGGCAAGCTAAATCACAAACGCTACCCTTCTATTTTCATTTCTGCAGATCTTGATTTTGTAAAAGCAAGGCAGCTAAAGAATCTCTACTTGATGAACATTTCTCATTAGAGGAAATAGAGGAAGTAATGATGGGAAACAGATCCTTTGTATTTATTTGACTTTCAAAAAGGGCCATTTAAGGAGGGGGGAAATAAGTCTGGTTCTTTTTTTTTTTTAAAGCATGTTATTTTAGACTTCCTAATATCAAAGTAGGAGGTGTTAAGGAAATGTAATTTGAAATGTTCAAGAAACTGATATTTGTAACTGGAATTTTGAGACAGCAAATTTCAAAAATTTCAGTGAAAAAAGGGGGAGGGATATACTTCTTTGGCTAGAGACTTTGAAAAAAAAGTTAGCTCAAAAGGAATGAGAGGTTCCAAAAGTATGAAATTATAAGAGTATTTTTACAATTTATCTCAATGAGTACAATAAAGAGGAGAAATATAAAGAGGACAAGGATAAAGCACAGGGAGTTGTTCAATAAATACAAATGATAAAAGTTCTATGTAGAAGAAAAAAATTTAATAATGTAACCAAAGACCAATACAAAAGAGAAAAGTCTGCTATTTTTAAAAAAAAAAATTTTTTTTTTAAATCCTGTGAGGTAAGGTAAGAATAAAAAACGCGTAAGAGTGCTTATAAGGACAAAGGAGAACAGGTTTAAATATAAAGAGGCAAGAACAAATTTCAATTAGTACTTTTGCCCAAGATGAATGTAATAATATTTATGGTTTACAGTGAGAAATCAGTAACAATCAAAGCGTATGATTTATCTACCTAGGTAGGATAATGATTTTTAGATTCAAATGGAAAAAGAAAAAAAAAAGGCTTAAGAAATTGTAACCCAAGAAAAATGAGGGTATAGGTAGAGATCACCCAGATATTCTCAATAATTTCACATCACTTGGAAAGTTTCATCCCATGGTAAAGAAAGATTTCAAATTTATAGTGGTTTAATCATTGTTGGTGCCCTTTGAGAAATTCTATAGAACAGGAGAGATATGACAGACTTGGGCATGGGCAGCCATATAAAATTTATAAATGGGATAAATGTGAGGGTAGATGAAGGAAAGGGAACTCTACAAAATAAGCCCAGGATAGAGCATTGGGGAACACTTTCACATTGAAGGAGAGACATGAATAAAAATATTATAGGAAAAAAGAACATATCTCAAAGTAGAAAGAGAATATCCTTTACTTCTATAAATTACACAAACCTACCAATTTCAAATTTCACTGTTAAAAAAGGGGGAAGCTATATATAAACTATAGTCCAGTGGAATTGATTTTGAAACCTGGTAAAATTCTAGGATGAATTTTGGATGAAAATTGATGGTGTATGAGAACTCATAAAAGGCAATAATGATCATTATAAGTCATTAAAAATAAATCTGACCTGATGGCATTTTTGAAAGGATTGATAAGCTGGGAGATTTGGTAACTACCATATGCCTAGTGTGTAAAGATATTATAGTGCAGTGTAAAAAGTGCTGGACTTGGATTAAAAATACTGGGTTCAAATCTTCTTTCAGAATACTTACTAGAAAAGAGACTAAGAACAGTTTACTTATCCTTTATAAGATTCATTCTTCTGATTTGTAAAATGAATATAGTAATGCCCATAATACCAACTTTAAATGGGTTCAAGGATCAAGTTATAACACCTATGTAAATTAATTTGTAAAATTTTAAAAGTTTTCTAAATTTAATTTGCTATTATGCATAGATTTTCAACAAATATTTGATGACATCTGATTCAAAAGATTTTGCAGAAAAGGAGTCATGGGGGCTGAGTGATAGAAGTTTAAGAGTTTTAACTGTTTATATTCAGATATATATCTGCTTTATAGTCTATCAAGTAAGGCTGATAAGCTCTATTTTGAAGTTTTCCTTCCAAATTTTTACTCATGAATTGAATGAACTCTGATGTCATTTTTATATTTGGTGATGAAGGCACAAACCTGGAAGTAGAAGACAATTTGTTGGATGATTGATTAAACTGAGATTTTGAACTATCTTCATAGTCTTCAAACATGATCCAAACATAAGAAAATTTAACTTCATGCGCATGTACAATCCCAAATGAGTAGAAGTATAATAAGATCTTTATTAATATGTGGGTATAAACTACTTTGTATTAAAAGAAATACCTAGGGGCTTAGTGTATTAAAAACTCATCATTAGTTACCAGTGTGGAATTCTGTGCCAAAAAGCAGATATGCTTTAGGCTGGATTAGCAGGAAAATGATGACCTTCAAAATGAGGGCGTGACAGTTCTTTTGTACAGTTCTCTGTTCAAAACAGATTGAAATAGTTAGGTCATTCTCATCACCATATGCAGAATCTTTATTCTCACCAGACATGCGAGTTTAATAATGGGGTGGGAGAAGGGAGAAGGACTGGAACTCCTTTCATCTGGTGATTTCCTGAAGGACTTGATGCTATGAAACCTGGAGAATATAAGGAAATTGTTGTCTTCCAATATTTGAAGGGTTGTTACATCTAAGAAGGAAATTTTTCTGCTTAGACTCTCAGGGAAATACTGGAACTGTTAAATATAGGTTATAAAACTATTCTTTTGATTGTTTGTTTTTAAATAAATTTAAACTTCCTAACATTTGGAATAATTTAGTGATTGGATGAAATGCTCTGAGAAATTTCACCTTCCTTTGAACAAGTGGTCTTCAAGAAAAGACTTAATGCACACTTGTTAGGGATTTGATAGCTAGGATTTCTTTTACAGGTAGAGGTTGGATTAGGTAGCACAGCAACTCTGGAATCATCTGATTCTAAGACTTACAGAATTTTTGGAAACAAACACACAGTTTTCTTTGGTTTATTTATAATCACTCCATCCTGGAGCATCAGTATTAAGGTCATACCAAAAACAATAAAGTAAAATAAGGTGAAATATGACCTTGAAAGTGGTTAAAGTAATAAAATATATTGGGATAGGGTATACATTTGCTTTCTTATTCAAAAATGGTTAGCATCAAATGGTTGCAATGGCAAAGCAAAAACAGAAAATATACAGAGAGCTTCTGTATATTTTATACTAGAGGAATCTTTTTTTTCAGTCATGAATAATGATTCTACATTCATCATATGGTTAGCCTGATTCAATTTAGCTGGATCATTTGTCATATGTTTCTTTGGCCTGCCTTTGATCTGGAAGAAGTAAAACTCCCACAAGCAAATAAATCTCATTGCCTGTTGTTCATACTATTAAGTGTAGGTAATAAAACCAAGAGGGGTAATATGCTTGAAGAACCTTTGCAGTGAAGGTCACTCAAATTTAGGTGCTTCATCCGGTAAATTATATTCATAAACACAAATATGAAAGATGATTATCTCCATCATTTCTAAGCCTTTTGACATCCATTTAGCCTGTGGATGATAGAACTGAAGGGGGCCTTTGAGATGATCTAGATAATTCCCTAATTTTGTGAAAAAGGAAACTAAGGTCCAGAGAGGAGAATTTTCCCATAGTAACTTGGCTGGTGATGGGAGGCTAGGATGAGACCCTAAGTCCGCCCACTCCCAGTTCAGTACTTCCTGCAATGTACTGCCTTACTTGGGAAAATATAAAACTATTCCAAAACACTTTCAAATTATTGAAGATAAAGCAATGTTTCTTACTTTTAATCAAATCTTGTTTTTTTTTAAATGCCTTATTTATAGAAAAGAATTTCCTTCACATCTATCATGCATTGTTGAAAGTTCTCCTCCTTACTCTATACCATCACTATAGTAACCGGCATAGTTCATTTTAAAAAGATACTTGCTATCTTGATTCTACCCTCTGTTTTTAGAAATCTACATTCACTGTGGGTGAGAGTGGGTAGAGAATAAAAACTCATATTGCTCCTTATTCTACCTTCACGAATTTCCTCTGCCCACCTGTTAGTCTAGGATCATAGTCATTCAATCATTAACTGAATTGGTTAAACATTTACTACATAAATAGTACTGACCTCTTAGGAATACTAGAACATGAGCCTATTGAAATATCCCCATTGGTTCTTTCCCTAACTGAAAGAAGAAGAGACAATAGGAAAGGAATCGCTTCATTCCAGGTCAAATGTTCTACATTCTTGGAAAGTGTATTACTGTGCTAAATAATAAACAATGTTTGGCATAGAAAAGAAAGAGTGATTCCAAAACCAACAGTAGATCCACATTACTTATGAGAATAAGTATACATTTCTGATACTGTTGTCTGATGCCTTTCAGTATTGTACCCTGTGTTGCTTTTCTATTCCTGCCTAGCACTATTCCCACTCTTGTTCTCTGAATGTTCACTTAATTGACACTGCTCTCTATGCTGTAGTATTTTACAATATTTTAGCCCAGGATTATACTGCCATTCAATTGCCACCTGCTGAAGTCCCTCCCTCTTTTTCCTCATGACATAACTTAGACAACTTCCTATAAGATGGTGAAATAGAAATAAACCTGGTCTACAAATCAACCCTAAACCCCTCAATGATATGGAAATGATCCAATCTACTTTCCTCTTCCCTCACAAAAAAAGGGGGACAAAATGGAAAATCATCTGGAGAAGAGAAGAGAATGCTAATAAAACTAAAAGCATAACTAGGTCAGAATGAAATGGGGACAGAGGTAAAGAAAGTTGTGCCTTCCTTACCTGGACTATCTGCTGTCCCAAATATCCAGAACCATTAAAAGAGACATCTCTGCCCCTTTATGGCTTAACTCCTAGACAACACAGAGGTTCCTGCTAATTTATCTCCCTTGTATCACTCAGAGATTAGGGACTAAATTACCTTCAAGATAGCAATAAACCTCAACTAAGGGGAGTGCTCATTCCCTCAATCCCCATATAAGTCAGAATGCTCAGTGACTCCAGGGCTCCAATTATACCTCAGAAACAGGTCAGAGTCTGGAAAGTTTCTATACTACTATGGAACTCTATTCATCTGAAGAAACTTGCATCACTTGATTCCCTTTCCTACAACTAAGTCTGAGCAAAATCCTCTGTCATTCCCAATCTCTGAACAGAAATAGTCCTACTCTAACTGTGAGCACAAAGAGACAAGACTCCTTTCTTCACCAAACTACAAAACAAAACAAAAAGACTTGCCTTCCCCCTTTCCCACAAAAGCTTTATGCTCACTGTGCTGAACCTTTAAGAGTCCTTATTCCCATGGAGTTGCTACTCTGAAGCAGTAGCAACAACTCTAATTATAGGCAAGACTTGAATTTCCTCCACCATTCCTATTCCTGAGGAGAAAAAAAGTGATAACTCCTCCAAAAATGTGATATAATAAAGACATGAAATTTTAAAGAAGAGATACAATTTCCTTAAAAACATAAATTGAATCACTTCTGTTAGATGGGATTAAAGACATACCAAAGAATAAATTCAAAATGGTTTCTCAGTACATCAATTCATTGCATCTATTGTATTCAGGGAGGATATTGCTATGTCCAATCATTTTCTTTAAATACTCAGAAAACATTATGCATAATGCAGTGCTGTATTCTCTGATAAGACTTCATAGTCTTCCTCCATGTTCCTCTGTAATCAGTAGTAAAAAATAAATTCCAAAGTTGGCATTGTCATTACCTGCCCTATCTCTGTTCTTAGCAATGAGGTCCAATGATCTCTACTGAAGTGGTTTCTAGACTCTTCTGGTTTCTATCTTGTGAAATTTCTTCTATAGAAGTTTAAAAGTATTGTCATGGGTTGCAATAGAAAAACTATAACCAAGAGACTGAAATACTGATGATAAAATTCTGCTAATCTTCAAAAAATAGACAGATCATTTTCTAGGATTATGTTCTTTCTAACTTTCTAATATGGTAGAAACTGTCAGAACTTGAACTCCACTGATACAGCTCTAAATAATTCAGGGTCACCTCCTTCTCATTTCATAACCAAGCATCAGAGTAGGATTTTGTGTAGGAATTAAACAGAATACTCATTTCATAAATATATACATAAATGTTAATATAGGAAATAGAAAGGCTCTAATTAAGAAAACCCCAAAGCAATGCAAAATGCACAATACATCAAAGGGTGCTTCAAAAAATAATATAAATGGAGTAAAAATGAAATAGTTAGCAATAATTAAAGATGTTCTCTTGGGAATCAAACTTTAAAAGGAACTAATAAGCATTTAGAACAAAGTAATACATTTGAAATTTTAAAAAAGTCCAAAAGTGAGATTAGTTTAGATAACTGAAGATAATGAAAATACACACAATATAGAAGCTATTATCAAAGAGGTGATTAGAAGAATTAAAGCTTTCCAGTGTGGACCATCAACAAGCAGATAGAATATCTAGATTGGAAAAAGTGCTTCTCCAAGATATTTGGTTGTAAACAACAGAATTACAAACACAAAAATGGATTTATCTAATTGCTGAGGAAGAAAGTAAAATGGATGTGAAAGTTCTCTACAATGTTATATTCTATTTTCAAAAGGAAGGAAAATGACAAAACAATGAAGTTTCAAAATTAAAAAAAAAACTTCATATGATTGGTTATAGACATCATGTGCCCATTAAAACATTCATATTAGTTGAAAATAAAGAACATGTATTAAACAAAAAGAAAAAATGAAAAATTGAGCAATGCTATTCTACTACTAAGGGCATCCTTTGTAAATATTATGTATTTTCAAATTGATGAAACAAGTTTATAAAAAACATACTTTGAATCTATTACTTATTATGATTTGAATATTTATGTAAAGATGATTTGACATAAGTATGTTATACTATTTTATAATTGGAATAGAAGCAATCATATTAGGATGTGATTATAAATATGCATTAAGACTAGTACAGAGACTTAACAAGCATTAAATTATATGTTTACTTACTAATTTAAAAACTAACACAGTTCAAAATGAATAAATTTAGAAAGGAGAAAAGAGGCACGATATAGCAATTTTATAACAAAATAAACATAGATACATATGCATATCCAGGCATATGAATTATACATATATACACATATGTGTACACTTTGTAAGCTTATATATGTATGTAAGAGGTTAAATTTCAGTATATTATTAGAATTATAAAATATATAAACTTTTTATTAACTCACATAGTTGAAATATATGTAGAAGATTAAGGAAGATTTTATTTACTCTTTGATAAAATCAAGAACTATCTAAAAATTAGAAAAACAAATGTGAATGACATAAATGCATTGTTCTATTAAATGAAGAAGGGGAATATAATGAATTTAAAATATTGCACACATATTCTGTAATTTAAAGAAGTACAATTCATGAAAAGTATCATGACTAGAATAAAATTAAAAGTGTGGATTCTATTATATTCTGCAATAATAAAAACATATTTAGTGGTAATGTTTGATAAATGTTTGTATGTGTATACATATATACATATATGTTTGTGTGCATTATATAATGAAGAAATGAAAAAGATTAACTGGTAATTAACAATTCTCAATTTATGCATACCATAAAATTCAATAAACTAAGAAGAACACAGGAAAAGTAGCTACATATAATGATATTGTTTTAGTAACAGAATATTAATAATAGAATACTTTAATTCCATATTTTTTGAAAAAATGACAAATTAAACAAAAAGTATAAGACTAAGGAGATTACAACTATGAACTCCCATTCAATAATTTAAAGAATAGTTATTTATAGATAACTAGATTAGAGATGGGAATTAATTTCCTTTTTAGCAAGGCTTAAAAATTTATTAGATATTGCATCATAGACAATACAAATTAGTGTAAAAAGGTAGAAATTATATTTTAGATTGTCAATATATTTTAGATGTTAATATACTAAAGTTGAATCAAATAGCAACAGATGTATAAAATGCAAAATTAAAGAAAAATATAAAAATTATACTGTCACAACATCCAATAATGGGTTCAACAAATTTGAAAAAAAGATTAAATACAAAATATAATACTTATTTTCATGTCTTAGAAATTAAGATAAAGAAAAATGATTAAAATTCCTTTTAAAATGACATCAAAGGAGCTAATCTTTGGGATTCAATCTACCTAGAAATATACAACATCAATATAAGGATGTCTATCAAACTATCTTTACATTCTAAAGTCTTGCTTTAGTACATTACAAACTGTAAAGACTGAATAATGGTTTTTGAATGAAGTAATGAATCAATCAATCACTCATAGATTTAGAGCTGTAAGAGATGTTAGAGCTATTATACTCCACCCTTCTCATTTTATGCATCAATGTATAGAAACTAAGGAAAGTTAAATAATTTGCCCAAATACATTGAGAAAGTATCCAACAGGGACATAATTTGAAAAGAGTTTCTGACTCCAGATCTAGGACTATACTGTTTTAGGTTTTATGTCCTCTGACTTTAAAGAGCCCACACACTAATTGAATAAATTAGAACAAACAATTATAAAATATTGTTTTAAATTGTATGTTAAGTGTGATTAGATGATAAAAGAGAGATGTGACAAGGTTGAAGTAGTCAGGGAAATTTTACTGGACAGGCATAAAAATTAGCTTATATATAAGTTAGCAAGAAATGAAACCAGCACAGATTGTTAGGCAGACAAGTGAAGCACTATTTAAATGTGTCCGAAGTGAATTAGTAATAGGAATAGCCTGGAATCAGTGAGACCAGGTAGTAATAGCAGCATCAAAGATCACAGAAATTCAGAATTGGAGGGACCTCAGAAACCAACTATCCCAGTATGTAACTTGCCAAGTCCTATTATCAGTTACCTGGATATGAAATAATGATGATACTAGGGTGGTGGCAAAAAAAAAGATAGTGATTCGGGATAGGTACATCAGATATTTTGAAAGAAAAATCACTAAAAATTGGTTATTGATTGACTATACAAGGTAAAATAGATAAGTCATTTATTCAATGTTGTTAATGTTCATAGAACATATATTTTCAAATCAAGTCAACAGGGCCTTATTACACACCTATTCTATGCCATGTACTGTGTTAAGCACTAGGGATCAAAGAAAAGAAATTGTCTCTACTCTCAAGGAGCTCAGCCTAATGTGGGGTACAACATGTAAGGAACTATATTCAAACAAGATACATTGAGGATGAATTGAGGGTAGACTCAGAGGGAAAGCACCAGGATTCAAATGGATCAAGGACTGCGTTTTGAGGAAGGTAAAATTTTATTTGGTACTTGAAGGAAGTCACAGAAGCTAGGAATCCGAGATAAGGATAAAAATAATTTCAGGCATGGAACCACGAAACTGGAGATAGATTTTCTTGTTCAAGGCATAGCAAAAAGGCCAGTATCTTTGGATCATACTCTACCTGGGGGTATTGGGGTATAATGTGTTGGAAAACTGGAAAAGAAGGCAGGGTTCAGGTTACATAGGGCATTAAAAGCTAAATAGGAGATTATATTTGATCCTAGAGTTAATAAGGAGCCATCAGATTTTTCTTTTGTTTTTTAAATAGGGGGATGATATAGTAAGACCTGTGTTTTAGGAAGATAAATTTGACAGCTGAATGGAGATTGAACTTGAGTAGGCAGAGATTTGATTCAAGGAGACCAATTTGTAGGATATTGCAGTACTTCAGTCATAAGGTAATGATAGCCATACTAGGGCAGTGTCAGAATAGAGTTGACTTTATTTTTATTTTTTTTTTTAAGCAATTGGGGTTAAGTAACTTGCTCAAGGTTACCCGGCCAGTTATTTCTGGGTGTGGTGCTGAGTGTCTGAGCCTGGATTTGATCCAGGTCATCCCGACACTGAAGCCGGTGCTCTTACTCGCTGAGCCACCTGGCCACCCCTAAGCAATTGGGGTTAAGTAACTTGCTCAAGGTTACACGGCCAGGTGTTTCTGGGTGGGTGCTAAGTGTCTGAGCCCGGGATTCGATCTCCAGGTCTTCTCAACACTGGAGCCGGTGCTCTTACTTGCTGTGCTACCTGGCCGCCCCTAGAGTTGACTTTAAAAAGAGATTGGAGAATACATAATAGATATAAAGAAAGTAGTATCTAATGATTTTAGGAAAACATGGAAAGACTTGCATGAAGTATTGAACAAAATGAGCAAAAAAAGAGAATGTTTTATACAGTAACAGCAATATTATTTTAAGAATTGTTTGACTGAATAAGTTATTTTGACTATTATAAATACCCAAATCTACTGTGAAGGAAGTATGAAGAAAGATGTTATCTGAATCCAAAGAAAGAACTGATATATACATATATATAGTAACATATGTAATATATAATTTTACATATATATGTATATATTGTGTACACAGCTCTTTATGTCTGATAGCAGCCATCTTTAGGATAGATTGTGGCAGGGAAAGAAAAAAAAGAAAATTACATGATAATTTTGTTGTGTTTTTTTAAGGAAGAGCAAGTTGTACATATCATCTTTTCAGTTTCATATGTAACCATCTTTTTATTGTATTATGTTATGGAAATAAATATTTTGGTCTATAAATTAAAATACAATTTTTAAAAAGTGTTATCTATAGAATTTTGCAAATGAGAGGTCATGGAGATGAGGGAGAGTAATTGAGAATGACACTTAGGTTGAAAGTCTGGGGTTTGAAAGGATGGATATATCCTTGACAATATTTTTTAAGTTATTATAGAAAGAAGAGAGAGTAAGGAAGAAAAGATAATGCATTCAATTTTAGAATAATTTTGCTACATTTATGAATTTCCCAAGACATTCAGAACAAAATTACCTATAGGCAGTTGGCGATGTAAGGCTCAAGGTGAGGAGAGTGGTTGGGGCTAGATAAGAAGATCTGAAAATCATCTATATAGAAATGATAATTAAATCCAGGAGAAATGATGAGATCACCAAGTGAAATAATATAGAGAAAGAAGAAGATTGCCTAGAACAGAGCTGTGAGGGATACCCATAGATAGTGTGAGTAGCCTGCCTAGAGACCTTGGAAAGGAGAATGAAAAGTGGTTCACTTAAGTAGGGGGAGAGAAAGGAGACGTTGTTGTCCAGAAAACCTAGAGAGGGGAGAATATTAATGAGAAGACATTGATTGATAACACTGTGCAGGGCTATAGAGAGTTGAAGAAGGAATTAAGTTTCAAAAAAAAAAATGACCAATCAGTTGGGGAAATTAAGATAGCATCTTCACCTGAATAATGAGTTCTGAGACATGATTGCAGAAACAAGAAGAGTATGAGAGTCAAAGAAGTGGAAACACTACTTTCAGACAGCTGTATCTAAAAGCTTAACCATGAATGAAATATGTGTGAGCTGTAAGCTCTCAGAACTTATCTGCATTTACTGTGTCTCTGGAAGGTGATAAAAGGGACATAAGGTATGTTCTGGTGGTGACTGACAATTTCACACCATATATTCTATGATAGATATGAAGGCATACCCAAATAGGAAGCAAAAAATGCTAGTAGTGTTGCTAAAGTATTCTGGGAGAAATGTTTTTCAGTGTATAAGCATCCTGCCAGAATTCATTTGCTAGGGTTGGGGAATCTGTGACCTTGAGGCCACATGTGGCCTGCTAGGTCCTTTGACGAAGCCTTTTGACTGAGTCAAAATTTTACACTACAAATCATTTTATTAAGGGGGTGTCTTCTGTGAAGTTTTGATTCATTCATAGGTTCCCACTTGACGACTTAGAGGGCCACAAGGGGCCTTGAGGCTGCAGTTCCACCAACCCTGATTGGTGGAAAATCCTCTGGGACTTTGAAAGCACACTGTTAAAAGAGATGTTAGTTTTTCTAGCATCAAAGTAGACTAGAACTGTATCTTAACCTCAAAAGATCCTATAGCATGAGCATTTTAAATAAATATTACTGGATATTTTGGGGATATATA
Source organism: Petaurus breviceps papuanus (assembly GCF_028583685.1). Lineage (NCBI taxonomy): Eukaryota > Metazoa > Chordata > Mammalia > Diprotodontia > Petauridae > Petaurus > Petaurus breviceps. The sequence continues at coordinate 57,248,277 of NW_027186304.1, forward strand.
CCAGAAAAAAAATTCTTATTGAAGTCAATATTTCTCATTACTAGTATGTCAACTCTATCAGGAATGGCACCATAGCTTTTGCACTATGCCTAATGAAGTTTGCAAAGAATAAATTTTGCCTATTGCTTTGTATCTTGGAATTTCTGAGGTCAGAAAGACTGAAGACATTCCCAACTGATAATCAGCACCTCTCCACATATTGACTACATATCTTCGAAGTTTAGCTCAGCAGAATACTGATAGGAAAAAAAATGCTGGTATGATGCCTGAGTTTCTTGCCAAGACCTTGATCAGAGTGTCACAATTTTGATAATAAATCTTGGTATTTATGAGGAAGGAAGGAAGGAAGGAAGGAAGGAGGGAGGGAGGGAGGGAGGGAGGGAAGGAAGGAAGGAAGGAAGGAAGGAAGGAAGGAAGGAAGGAAGGAAGGAAGGAAGGAAGGAAGGAAGGATTTATTGACCACTCACTGAGTGCCAGGCACTGTGTTAAGTACTTTAAAAATATTATCTCATTTGATTTTCATGACAACTGGGAGGGGGGTATAGTTCTTGTTGTTATTCTTGTTTTAAGGTTGAGAAAACTGAGACAGACAGAGCTTAGGTGACTTGCCCAGAGTCACACAACTAATGACTGTCTAAGACCACATTTGAATTCAGGTCTTCCTAACTCTAGATCCAGGGCTTCCTCCTCTGTGCCACCTAGGTGTCACACAGGTTTGCTGATTGATGGAAAACTACTCTATACTTTCTTTTGGAGAAACTAACCAACTGGCCTATTTACAAAATAGCCCAAGACTGGTGGGGATCCTGTAAAGTCAATTTAATCAAGCTACTTAATTCATACCAGAACATTATTTGAACTCCATCATGAGCAGGTAGAGTCTGCTGGTCACCACAGAAGACTCTAAGCAAAACTGTCTACTAATTTTTTCAAACAATGGATCAGACTCAGAGATATTTCAAGGGAAGATAACTTGGTGTACTGTAATACAGAAAGCAGCTGACATAAGGAGAGAAACCTGAACCTACAGGCCTTTTTTGACGAGACCTTGAGCTGGGAAGACAACCATGATGCAGACACAGTATATAGACTAACAATTCTACTGGCAACCCTGCACCTCCACAAGTTCAGTCTTACAAATAGTTAAGTAAAGACTACAATCAATATATATAATCAAATGTTTAAGCATGGGGTCAGATAGCTCAAGAATTTACAGGAGATTTCAATCTATTTAACCCATGATCAGACTAATCTATGCTATTGCTAAGAATCCTGGAGATATCATTACAGAGGTAGACAGATAACAATACTAGTCCTTCATTATTGTGAGAGTGGGGTTCACCCAGACTTCTCTCTTGAATTGATCAAAGGAATTGAATCAATACGCAAAGTTTGAACAAAGTCTAGATATCTTTATTGAATCCAAATTAAACATTTAATCCAAATAAGAACTTCTCTATTAGGGCAGTTAGGTGACCTAGTGGATAGAGCATAGGCCCTGGAGTAAGGAAGACCTGAGTTCAAATCCAGCTTCAGCTTATGATAGAGATATCGAAGCAGACTAGAAAACTAGATAGGCCTATAGTATGGTCATTTCTTTTCCTCTTAGTGATTCTAGACTAACAACCCACTCAACAAAGACTGAATATGCTTGTCAGATCAGTTACCCTACTTCTGTATAGAAGAGAACATGCCTGGTAATCTTTTGCTGCATAACCAGTCTATGTTTCAACATGTGCACTTAGGGTGAAGATGGAGAAAAAAGAAACTTAATTCTGCTGCAAAAAAAAAACAAACCAAAACAAAAAATAAATACCATCAACCATAATAATACTTGTAGAGATTCATCTGAGCTACTTCTCTGAAAATTGTTTCTACATTAAAAAAATTATTATGCAAAATGTCTGATGGTAAGACCAGTAGGTTCCAGTGTCAAATTTACATAATCACTTAGCATAATGCCATGGTTTCTCCACCAGCATGAGTTAGTTGCTATCAACTTCCTATTAGGATTTCTTTTATGAGACATTAACATAGAAGTTGAATATAAGTAGAATTATTTATCCTTTTTTTAATGTATTCTCAGCATCAATATTTTTGCCCTTTGTATATTCTACATTTTGTTGATTTCATGTATTAAACGCTTAAAACCTTAGGTTCTTCACATCTCCTAATGTAGTTTTCTCAGGCGAAGGTAGAATAAGCTCGATATGAAAGAGAGGTATACTAAAACTAAAAATTTCTATAATCCTTTATACTCTTATTCCAAGTTCTCTGTTCTCTTGTCCTAATCATAGGACTTCGAAAAATTCTGCTCTTCTTCTTGTTGAGGTATTACAGTTGTGTCCCACTCTCCATAACCTCATTTGTAGTTGCTGTTGTTTTTTAGGCAAAGCTACTGGAGTAGTTTGCCACTTCCTAATCCAGCTCATTTTTCAGATGAGGAAACTGAGGTAAATGGTATTAAGTTACTTACCCAGTGTCACACAGTTAGCAAATATTTGAGACCTTATTTGAACTCAGGACAATGAGTCTTCTTAATTTCAGGCTCGGAACTCTATTCACTAGACCAGTACCTGGTCTAGAGAACTAGAATTACCATAGACTTGAGGGAATGAAAGCAGTATGTCTGACATCAATTTTGCTTCATTTTCTGGATTCACCACTGCGAAAGTTACCGTTTATGGTAAAAAAAAAAATAGTATAACTTCAACCTTGAGCCCAAAGGCTAAGAAATGGTATATAATCTGAACCTGGCTACTGGAGGGGATATTCTTTTTCTGGAGACCAATTAAGTCTTTCTAACCACCAGTGTATAATTTAGCAAATTGCCTTTTTAGCACATTGAATAGGTCCCTGGCAACCCAGAAGAGTTAATTTACCCCAAGCAGAGAATAATCACTCTTTTTACTGATAGTATTCAATGTTTTAGAGGGTTGTGAACTTTTATATTGAGTCATTGTGGTTATATTATCATAGAGATATCAAAATAGACTAGAAAAATAGCTAGGAGTATAGTATCATAGGCTTTTCTACATCCTTTCCTTTCATCTTTACAATCCCAAACCACCCACCCTATCAACAGAAACTGAATATTCTTGTTGAATCATTCACCCTACTTCTCTATAAAAGACAGCATGCCTAGTAATCTTTTGTTATTTAGTATATCTTCCTATATGTATTTTTGGTGTGGAGATGGGGAGCAGAGAAACTTCTTGCTCCTAATGAGAGAGAGGGGGGGGGATTGGGATTGAAAAGAAGAAGGGAAGGGATGTAGAAAAGCGAGGGATAAGAGGGTTGTGACTGTTTATATAGAGTAATTGGATATCTCTATGATAATATAACCACAATGACTCAAGAGAGAGAGAGAGAGAGAGAGAGAGAGAGAGAGAGAGAGAACTATTTTAATACTTGGAGATTGTTGTTTGTCCTTCATTTTTGAAGAGGACCATGGTGTCAGTGAAATAATGACATGATTTGCAGTTGACTTTGATTTGAGTGAGGGAGGACTGTGCAAAGTCACCAGCCTTACTTTCTCCTCCATAGCCATTTAGATGCAGTGACCAGATATTCATAAGGATGATTGGAGATGACCAAAGATACAATTGGAGGCCCTGTCCCTTTTAGGCTAAGGCTTTTTCTCAAAACTTATTTATCTATAAAATGCTCAATTGAAGACCATTTCATCATTAAATGACAAAACGGTTTCCTTAGATTTTTTCCTTTGTGGAAAAGCAGTATGGAAGAATATCAAGAGTCCTGGACTTGGTGTCAGCAGACATCTGATTTAAATATTCTCTCTAATACTTAGTAGTTGTAGTATAATAATTGTATATATTGTAGTATAGTATTGTATTATATCATAATATAGGTATATATAATATACATAAAACATGTCACCCCCTTAGACTCAGTTTCCTCATCTGAAAAAAACAGGGATTAAAAATACCTAGAATGGGATAAGACACAAAGCTCTATTCCTAAGCCATTTTTATTTTCCCTTGATTTATTTTGGGATGGGTTTGTAGTAGCTATGCCTTTAACTTGCTAGCTATTACAAGTTTCTCCTCCTCCTTGGCCATTTTTTCCCTCTCTGCCAGAATCAGCAGCCTTCAATGAGGAAGGGTCAACATCAAGGGGCATAAAGAAAGTGATAAGTCTATTAAAAGAAATGAGAGGTGGAATTTTTTAAAAGATAATTAATAAACCATTAGTAAGTTTTAGGAAAGACACAGAAGTTTCTATATACAAATTAATCCAGTTGAGAATAATATAAACTAAATCCAGATATAGGTACTGAAGTCATTTGTTAATACTGAGATTTTGTTTTTTAAACATATAGATCAGGGTCTACTGAAGTCAACAGCCTTTGCCATTGCTTGTTTTCACTTTCTGGGTGGCAGAGGAGCTTTCTTAATTCTTCTGGCCTCAGAATTCACCACTGATCCCATACTCTGATTCTACATAGCTATTAATAGAAATGCGAGAAGACACTCAAATATTTTAAAGAATTTTCTCCTTTCTGAGAATTTTTCCTCATAATCAGCAACCCAAACTAGAGTCTTATCCTGGGTGACTAAAATGAGACAATGTGTATAAAGTGGCTTGCATGCTTTAAAGTGCTATATAAATGTTGCTCTTAGAATTGTACTTTACAATATCAGGTGTTTAAATGTTGTTTGATTAATTTTGTCAATGTCTGCTTAAGTTTTCTTTTGAATGATACAGCTGAATATAGGGATGGTAATCATGGATTTAATTGGCATATGAAACACCTGGTTGATGAGGCACCCCATATAAATTGAGAGGTTATATGTGCATCCTAAAGTCATTCTGCCCCTAAGTATAGGAGACAAAATTTGAAAGGAAGTATTTCTTTTCATTTGATGGTCAACTTTCACCATGCCATTGCAGTTCACTGCTAAATATTTGAGTCATGGTTCCAAAAAGATGAGCTCATTGAAAAAAAAGAAACATGCTAATGCCAGAGAATAACAAACTAATGTGTTCATTTATAAATTTTAAACAAGCACATTTTCTTGTTTTCTTTTGTACATTTTAAATCTTTTTTTCAACTAACATTTATTTTCTCTATGTCCCATCTCTCCCCTAGCCACTGAAAAAGGGATAAAAAAAACAATATTTTCCAAGAAAAATATATAATAAAAACAAACAAATCCCCACTATATATACATATATATATATATGTACATATATACACACACACACACACACACAGAGAGAGAGAGAGAGAGAGAGAGAGAGAGAGAGAGAGAGAGAGAGAGAGAGAGAGAAACATACATATTCTAAGGTCCAACTTCTTAGTTGGGGATTAAATTTTTAGATATAAATATGGAAGTGGCTTTATTTAATTGAAATAAAGAAAACACAATGAGTAAATCTTTGGATATTTTCTCCTAATCTTGACCAGCAAAATCCAACAACAAATGTAGGTCTCTTTGGTCAGTGTGAAGCCTTCAAATACTTTGCCCAAGGTCTGCATTTCGCTGGGTTTGCCTGAGCCAAATCTTTTAACCTTTTTAAGTGTGTCCAGCATTGGACACATAATTGATATTAAGAGATTGAATCTCTAAGAACTGAGGTGGTACCTGAATATATAAAATTTCTGAGCACCTTGAGTCTATATTATAACCATTACTAATGAGTACAGCAGTTGAACATTGGAAGAGATCCAGAGTGAAGCCTTAAAAAATTACTTGGCATTCAATGAATTACTTAGCATTTTAAAAGAATAAAAGCTCTCTGGCTTCTTACAAAGAATCTGTAGCCTTCATAGCAATACTTTGAAGAAAGAGGTCATTTATAAATGCCGTCTTTATATTTAGGAAACGATTAGGAGATGCAGCTGCAGCCTTTAATGACTTTTAATAAAGCATGCTATAAAATGCATTAGCACTGAATGTTTAGCAGATGATACTGTGTCAAACCATTACAAAATGTCGTAAGATCGATATACTGGTTTGTTAAAATAGCATATGTGTCCCTGCATTTCTAACATTTCTGCTATTTTTGCATATTATACAAAGAGAGATTTCCTTGCACCTTAATACATAGTTTTAATGGATGACAGGGTTATATGAATTACCCTCATTACACTTGTGAAATTTTGGCCGCATCTGTATCAGAATGAAAAGCTCAGTTCCTCTACATATTACAGTCATATTATAAAATAAGATTATTGTGTGATGGGAAGCCATAAATCCAAGCATTCTTTTAATTCTTGATATTCTTTCCAAAAAGAAAGAAGAAATCAATTCTTACTAAGCAACTGTCATGTTCAGCATTGTCATTGGTATTCAACTTTTGCTGATTCTGCGCAAAAATTCCAAATTATTGTATCAAAAGAATAGACTACTGAAGGTAGAGGCAGCTAAACATAGCATTCTGCTTACTTCTGGCTTTTGTACAATTGATGGTCAGAGGGATGCTCTATCTTGCCCAATATTATACAACTAATACCTAGTCTCAAACTGAGATCTCTTATTCCAAATAGATTTCTCTTCCAACTTCATAATGCTTTGGTCTAGAAAATGCAATCATTTTATTCAAGGAAATAAATATCAAATGGCATAAGAAAAAGCAGAAACAATACATTTTAAGGCCACAAAAAGCCTTTAAAATTATTCCATTCAACATTTTCATTTTATATAAAAAACAAAGCAGGCATGGCTAGATGGCACAGTGAATAGAGCACTGGCCCTGGAGTCAGGAGGACCTCAGTTCAAATCTGGACTCAGACATTTCTACTTATTAGCTGTGTGACCTTGGGCAAGTCACTTAACCCGAATTGCCCTGCCCTCCCACTCCAAAAAAGAAAAAAAAAGAGAGAGAGAAGAAATGAAAGCAAACAGTGGAACCAGCATTCTGAACTTAGACTCATGGACTCTAAATTGTATACTGTTTTATTGTAACATGGCCACGCTTAAAACAAAATTCTAGTCCTCTGACTTCTACAATAGTGTTCTTTCAACTACTCCATACATATATGAGACAAATAAATATCAATGATTCTGTAATTACCAAGGTCCAAAGATCTTGAAGACAAAGTCAAGATCTCTACTGATGTACATTGCAGTAGAAAGAAACAATCAGAGAGTCCTTTAGGGCTAAGGAGAGGTTATTTTTAGCGGAGTGCCCTACACATCTGTAATCATCTCAGTGCTGCTTAAAAATATTTCAATGATTTGGATAAAGATAGAGATAGTGTACCATTCAAATTTGAATAAAACTTAAATCTGCAAAGCACATCCTCCACACTCACTATAAACAAAGAATCACAAAATATTCTGGCAATATGGATGAAATTTAAAGGAGTTAAATGAACATTTTCATACTCAGTTTTTTTTATTTATTTTTTTAATTTTTTTTTTAGTTTACAGGATTCAATACCACAATTCCTTGAGTTTCACACCTTGTCCCCCTCCCTGCCATGCCCCCCAAGGTGGCATATAGTCAAGTATAGGATCTGTAAATACTTTCACATTATACATGAGTTAGGTTATAAGGACGGGTTGTATGAGCTGGAATGAGAAATGGTAAAGAGGATATAAAACCAAATAAGAGAAGGAAAAAGATCAGGTATTTTGCTTCCACCTGGATATAAACTCAGTTCTTTCTAGTTCTTTCTGTGGATGCACATATTTCTCTCCATCATGAGTCTTTTGGGATTGACTTATATCCCTGCATTGCTGAGAAGAGTCCAGTCTATCTAAGTTGGTCATCACACGTACGTTGTGTCTGTAATTGTGTACAAATTTCTCCTGGTTCTACTCTTCTCACTCAGCATCAGTTTGTATAAGCCTCTCCAGGTAAATATGAAGACTGCCTGCTCCTTGTTTCTTATAGCACAATAGTATTCTATAACATGCATATACCACAAATTGTTCAGCCATTCCCCAATTGATGGGCACCCCCTTAATTTCCAATTCTTTATTACCACAAAAAGAGCTGCTACCGTGTTTCCCCAATAATAAGACCTATCCTGAAAATAAGCCCTCCCCTTACTGTGTAAGATTCCTCTAAAATAAGCCCTCCCCCGAAAATAATCCCTATTGAGATTGCTACTGTAGTGAAGGTGATCCCCTGCGCTACACGCTACATTAGGGTACCCTCTGTATGCACCGTCGCCCCCCCCTACCCCGGGTGAAATGCATGCTGTGCTCCGAGCTGCATCCAATCAGAGCTGCAGCAGTGAGCGCATCATCCTGTTCTTCCCCAGTGATTTGCTTGCTGGCACCATTGAGAGCAGTGCCACGGAGGAGAGCTAAGGCAGGACAACATAAGCCCTCCCCTGAAAATAAGCCCTCTGGTGTTTTTCTTTCCAAAAAAAAAAAATAATAAGACAGTATCTTATTATCGGGGAAACATGGTATAAACATTTTTGTACATATGGGTCTTTCTCTCATTTCTATGATCTCTTTGGGATATAACCCTAGGAGTGGTATTGCTGGATCAAAGGGTATGAAAGTATTTATAGCTCTTTGGGCTTAATTGCAGATTGCTCTCCAGAAAGGCTGGATCAGTTCACAACTCCATGAGCAATGCATTAGTGTTCCAATTTGCCCACACCCTCTCCAACATTTGTTGTTTTTCTGTTTTGTCATCTTAGCTAATCTGACTGGTGGGATGTGGTACCTCAGAGTTCTTTTGATTTGCATTTCTCTCATCAATAGTGAATTAGAGCATTTTTTCATGTGCTTATAGATAGCTTTAATTTATTTCTCTGAAAACTGCCTGTTCATATCTTTTGACCATTTATCAATTGGGCAATGACTTGTATTCTTATAAATTTGACTCAATTCTCTGTATATTTTAGAAATGAGTCCTTTGTCAGAGACATAGGTTGTAAAGATTTTTTCCCCAATTTCCCATCTCCCTCTTAATCTTGGTTACATTGGCTTTGTTTGTACAGAAACTTTTCAATTTCATGTAGTGAAAATTATCCATTTTACATTTTATAATGTTCTCTAAATCTTGTTTAGTCATAAAGTCTTTCCCTCTCCACAAGTCTGATAGGTAAACTATTCCTTGTTTTAGGAGACGGCTTACAGTATCAACCTTTATACCTAGATAATGCACCCATTTAGACTTGATTTTTGTATATGGTATTAGATAATGGTTTATGCCCAGTTTCTGCCATATTATATTCCAGTTTTCCCAGCAGTTTTTGTCAAATAGTGAGTTTTTATCCCAAAAAGCAGGCCGGCCTTCCGGGCCTACCTCTGCAACGGCTGGCTGTGCGGCGCCCCCGGGCCTACCTCTGAGTCTGCAGCTCATACTCAGTTTTAAAAAATCAAATTCACAGGTAAGATTTGGGAGGAACATGAAAGTCAAACGTTAATCTGAAAATACTCTGGTAGTCTTGGATAGCAGGTTTAATATTAGTCAAAAGTGAGACATGGCAGCCAAAAAAAGCAGAAGTGGAGTTAGGCTGTGTTAAGAGAGGCCTAGTTTCCAGGACTAATAATGTTCCCTCTTTACTCTGCTCTGGTGAAAAAAAAAAACCTGGAAAATTATGATCTCTTCTGGATGTCAAATTTAAGAAAAATATTAATAAACAGGTATACGTTCAAGTGAAGTTTACTGGAATATGACACATGCATATTGGTTGAAGGCATGAAGAATGATTAACCTAGAAAAGTGAAGACTAATGGAGGTGTGATAGCTTAATATATATTTGAAGTTCTATCATGAAGGATGTACAAGGTCTAGTCCATGTGCCCCAGAAGGGCAAAACTAGGAGCAATACATGGAGGGTAAAAGAAGAAAAATTATGTTTATAAAGAAAGGATGTAAGAAAAGCCTTCCTAAGAATTAGAAATATCTCCAAAGGGAATGGCCTGCCTAGATCTGCTTAGAAGGGATTTTTAAGCAAAGACTAGCGGCTGCTTTACAATATATTGTAGCAGTGATTCCTGGACAGTAATGGGGATAGATTTTTTTCCCAGATATTCCTTAAAACTATTAGTTTGTATCCATTCTAGATTTAAAACTTCTTAATTCAAGGTCACACAGAAAACATAATAGCTTTTTACAAGGGGAAAATGTTTCTTCTATGAGAATACCATTGCATTCCATTACATATTACATTTTAGTTAAAAAACCTATACAACATATCATGTAATTTTATCTTCACAGCTATGCCTATTGTCTTAGAACCTACAGAGGTAGTTCTTTAACCCTCACTGGATATAGTCAAGTGAAATCTTGATAACTTGTAAATGTTTTGGAGAAAAAAAAATCTCATTCAGTTACAGATGGGAGGGGATTGCTTCTGTGATACCTTCCAAGTTTTTTAGTTTCTGATATATAGCTCTTTTTGTGGAAGCAGTAAGACATGGCAAAGTCGTACAGTGGGTATAGCAGGATGACCTGAGGTCTAATCCAGGCTAAGGTTTATTGGATTTGTTTGGGCAAAAAAATTAATATTTTATATGTATGCTAAATAGTTCATGCCTTTTGACCCAATTATATCACTGATACCCCTATTCCCTAAAGATATCAAAGAAATAGGAAAAGGTCTTATGTGTACAAAAATATTTATAAAGTTCTCTTTGTTGTGGAAAAAAGAATCATGACCATTAAATGAGAAATATCTGAAAAAGCTGTATAAAATATAATGGAATACTACTATATAGTAGGAAAGGAGAAAATGCATGATTTCGGTGAGACATGGAATTTTTTTTAAAAGAGATGTAGTCTGAAATAAATTGGATCTAGGAGCAATTTTACGATAACATTAATATTATAAAAATTAAAAGCTTTGAAAACTTTTATAAGCTGGTGAAGAATGAAATAGCAGAACCAGTACAATAATTTCAATAGTAAAAATAATATTAAGACAGAGAAAATTAGAAGCTTTAAAACTATAGTGATCATTTATAATTCCAAAGGAATTATTAACCATACCATCTACTTCCTGAAAGAGAAGTAGAAAGATTTAAAATTTAGAATGAGACATCTATATTTTTGCATATGAGGAAATTTGGTTTGCTTGACAATGATGATTTGTTACAATTTTTTTAAATCTTTTCTCTATTTTTATTGGGGTAGGAGGATTGCAAGGGAGAGAAAACAGATTTCCGTTATTACTGTTTTTGCAGAAATATATTAGTTGAATAATACAGATGTAGAATTTTGAATGCACTTTCAGATGTGGCCACTGTATTGTTTCTTTTGCTTAAGTATTTTATTTACAATGGACTTGTCATGCTGTAGCAATAATATGAAAATCACTTCAATGTAAAAATAAAATATATCAATAAACACTTTATATAAATTCCAGCTTTAGACATGTTTACTAGTTGTGTGAGCTTTGGCAAGTCAAAATCTGTCTGACTTTCCTCATTTATAAAATGAGGATAAATATTGCATCTCTTTACATAATAATGAAACCTGTTCTGAGGAAAAAATGAGATGATATCTATAAGATATAGTATAAATCTTAAAATTCAGTAAAAATGAAATTATGTTATTAATATTAAGAATGGATTTCCTAAGTGGCTGTGAAAGAGAAGTGGGTTCCTATTAGCATCTACTTTTTCTACTTTAATTGTCGCCTAAGGACATCTAACCCTCTGAAATTTTCTTTTCTCATTTTTTATGAGATGAAAATTAAAGGGTGTTAAAATTAAGGAAATGATGTTTTGATTCCCCCTCAGAAATATCATTTAGTTGCAAATTCAGATCCATGATTGCATCAGTATTAGTATTGTTTACAGTGACGCAGATTACAAACTATCTGTGCCTGCCATTGATTCCTGGGAAAGTTCTAGTACTGGTTACTAAAGAATTGCTTAATGAACCTTTACAAGTAGTGATTACAAAGAGCTAGCATGACATCATCATTCCATTCATCAGATATCTCTACTTGACTCTTTGCTTCACCCTTTATATGATAACATTTTATAAGTGACTTTGAATAAATGTATAAATAACATATTCACCAAAATTTCAAATGACACAAAGCTGGGAAGGATAATGAAGTCAATTAATGAGAAAATTATCTTAACAGGTTAATCATCAAACCTCTTTATTGGACACCAAAAACTGGTTTCCAATAGTTATCTTAAACTTAGCATTGTTGAAATAATTTGAACTAAATATTTTTTTGGTTTAATAAGTTTTATTCTTCTTAAACTAGTTTTTATTTTTCAAATTACATGTAAATACAATTTTTAAGATTCATTTAAAAAAACATTTTGAATTCCCAATTTTTTCCCTTCCTCTCTCTCCTCTCCTTTCCATAAAAGAGAAGCAATTTGATATAGGTTATATATGTGAAATCATGTAAAATATATTTCTGTATTAGTCGTTATGAAGGAAGAAACAAGACAAAAGAAGAAAATGAAAAAATAAAGTGAAAATAGTATGCTTCGATCTGCATTCAGATTCCATTCATTCTTTCCTAGACATGGATAGCATTTTCTAAAATGAATTCTTTGTAATTGTCTTAGATCATGGTATTACTAAGAACTAAGTTATTCAATAGTTGATCATCACCCAATGTTGCTGTTACTGTGTATGTTACTCACTTCACTTTGCATCAGTTCATGGAAGTCTTTCTAGCTTTTTCTGAAATCTGCATGCACACCATCATTATTATCATCACAATAGTATTCCATTACATTAATAGACCACAATCAATGGGCATCCCCTCAACTTCCAGTTCTTTGCTACCACTTAAAAGAGCTGCTATAAATAATTTTACACACATACATGCTTTTACCTTTTTTTTCATCTTTTCAGGACAAAATAGTGGTATTACTGAATCAAAGTATAAGCACAGTTTGATAGCCCTTTGGGCATATGAACTAATTATCTTGGCCTCCAAACCCTCCCCCCTTTCTAGCTTCCTCCTTTCTGTAAAGTCATGATCATCCTCCCAAGTACTCACATTCACCATCTTGCTGTCATCCTCAAATTTTTGGTCTCACACATATATGATGTTTTGGGAAGATTTGTTGATTTTACCTTTGTAACATATCTTGCATACTGTCCCTTCTCTCCTCTGACACTGCCACCAGCAAATTTAGGCTTGATATTAGGAAGAAAAAAATCTTCCTAAAATTTAGAGTTATTCAAAAGTGGAATGACTTGAGAGGTAGTTTCATGATCCATGGAGAGCTTCAAGCAGAGGGTAAAAGACGATTTGTCACACATATGATAAATAGGTAGGTGAAAAAAACATTTTTAAAGTATTTACTATGTACCAAGTACTGCACTAAGTGCTAAGGATAAAAATTAAGCAAAATCATTGTCCTTACCTGTGAGAAGTTCTCATTACAATTTGAGAAGAAAACACCTAAAGAGGAATCTGTAGGCTCAGTTGAAATTTTTATCTTCATGTGGAAAAGGCAGCTGGCAAGGAGACATCCAGAGTGACTCAACTCAGTAGTGAAGTGAAGCATGCCTGAGATTCCTCCTGTTAGGTGAGGGCGTCACCAGTCAGGGAAAGGAGGATTTCAAGACGTAATTTTCTTCAGAGTAGGCAGGCACCTCACTGGGAGGAGGAGAAAACATGTAGAGTGAGATGAGAATTCCTTTGGTGTATGGGTTAGAAAAGCTTAATGGCAATTTCACTACCATTTCGCTAATTCTGTGATTAATAAGGAATAACTTTTACTTGAATACTGCATTGAATCTTCTCCATGACAGTGATTAATATTTTGGATATGAATTTTTTTCCTGTTTTCCTGATCTTAAGATATCCAAAGAAGGAAAAGACACCTAAGTTGTGTTTGTGTGTGTATGTGTGTGTCTTATTTATACTTCCAAAAGGCATTACTCAGTAACATCATTTAGGGAACATAAACAAGCATGAAACCATATATCTTCTTTCCATTTATGTAAAATGTTTATGAGAATAATGTGTATATGTGTTAAAGCCATTACCAATGAGGGCATCAATAAGGAGCAGGATGATTCCAGAAGCAGTTTCCCAAAAGATACTACACCTTTAAATATATACAAATGATTGAAAAATGTGGAGAATAAAAGATCTCATTGCATTCATTAGTCTGACTATAAACAAAGGGATTTAATGTAGTAAAATACTAAATTCTGACATGTCTCCCATTCTGCATATTCCAAATTATGCATGATGCTTTGAAATGTGTAACTATGTAAATATGTTTTATGACCCCATGGCTATTAATATGAATCATAATTTAGGACCATAATATATAAATATGTATATAATATGAGTAAATATCATGCTGTTATTATGGTGATGATGATGATTTAATTCCATGGGATAGATACCCAAGGTTTTTAAGAGATTAAAAAATACTTAGTTATAAATATAGCCAAAAATCTACAAATGATTCTATCATGCTCCTCTATAGAACAATATTCCAAAAACTTTAAAAATTCTCTCCTAAAGGAGGATTCTTAGTAAGCAGATGGTTCAAAAATTAATTTTACAAAAGTATTGACCACCATTTGAAGAGTAGTTATTTGTTGTGCAGTTAGGCACCGTGCAATGTGTGTTTATGTGCCCTATTGTAAGGTATCACAACTTTCCTTTTCTGTCTCAATTCATTGTGGATACAAAGGATTCTAAAGGGAAACTGAGTTTACATTCTCACAATATGACATAACCCTGTTGATCCCATCCTTATTTAGACATGTGAGTTGACAGGGTGAGAAACATAAATTATGATGGATGGAGCATTTACCATGGGGGTAACCCAAATAGACAGAAGTTTTGGGGCATGCATGAGTTTATATGTGAATGAAGCAAAAATTAAATTACAAACATTTATTAAGTGACCAATGTATACAGAGTACTGGTTAGGCATTAGGGGAAATATAAAGCTTTAATTGATAAGGTCCCTGCCATTAAGGGGTTTAGAGCTTAAGTAGGGAGATAAGAGAATGTGATGAAAATAAGACAAGGTTACATGAAAAGTAGAGAGGAGAGATGAAAAACTGCCAAATGAAGTCTATAGGGGGATGTTATCACTGACAACGAGGATCAAGAAAGCATAAATTGCAAAGGATGGGTTTAAATTTCTACTACAATTTAGAAAGCCATCTACTCCTGTTCTCTCATGGACAGATGAGGAAACTGAGGTTTTGGGAAGGGACAACTTCCTAAAATCAGGGGAATTACGTCCCGTCAGTATTTGAATCCACATCTGACTCCAAATCCAGTACTTGTTCCATTATATCAAAATATCGTCTGAATAATGAGTCAGAATTCAGCAGGTGAAGTGAAGGTACAGGGTATTCTATGCAGTTATAAAAATGAGCAGAAACATGGAAGCTGCAAATTTAAGTATATATTCATAGAACAAAACATGATAGACTAGAATACAGTTTTTTTTAGAATAAAGAGTACATGGAGGAGAGTAATGATGAGAAATATGGCTTAAAAGTGAAGATGACGTCACATTTTTGAGAACCTACAATGTTAGCAATAGAAGTTTGAACTTTATTCAGAAGACACTGGTAACCAAGCACAGAAAATAAACATGAGCAAATGCTGATGTATAAGGATGCATATGCTCCTATACCATTCCTATGCATAAGGGACATTCATCTAACAGGCATATGGATTAGAGGGAGGATTTCATTGAGATCAGAAATATTGTTTTGGAAATTGTGAGTATATTGGTATACTATTCCAGATTACTCCTCCATTTTAAGTTGCATTTGGGAGTAATGATGGCCCTTCTCAAACTAAGAGGGAAAGGGATAAGATAGAGAGACAGACGTATAGGGGGAAAATAAGAAAAAAAATGAGTATATGGACTTGGGTATCATCATTAGTAAAAACATAAAAGCAACTCCATGAGCATTATAAACTTCCATAGCTGAGGCTTTGAATCCAGCTAAAATGTCTCAGTTGTTCCCAGTCAGATGGTTTAACTCTCTATAACATAGCATACCTATGTTATAAGAGTGAATAAGAACTTTGAAGATTCCAAAATGTGGAGATTTACAAAACAAAACAAAAACCATCATTATTTTATAAGGTGAAACAAATATAAATTTTAAAAAATGCATTGCCTGTGTTCTCAGTATAGATTGTCACATAAAATCTGCCCAGTAGTCTAAATATAATATGACAGATATAAGCTCTATTGGAAAGCTATATCTAAATTAGAACCCTTCAAAAACATTGCTCATAAAATTGTGATAGCAACAAATTCCAACTTCACTTGCATCTTTTATCTATCACCAAAAATCTTGCAAATATGCTTCCCAGGTGGGAGAGAATGCTATATAGTGCTATGGTTGCAATGTTAAAGTATAGCACTATCATAAAATTGTTTAATGTAAGCTGAATAAAATGAAGAAAGGTTTGTATAACCTCTTATGTAACCTTGTACAGCATAATCAATTTAACCTTTTTGTTTTGTTTTCTGTGTAGGGAACTTAAAGTTGTCAGTAATATAACCTTTCTTTCCCAGACATACTTAGAATTTATGTCTTAATACATCATAGGTATGTGTAGCTTTTCTTCATATTTAGATCTAACTTTCATTAAAGGAGCCAGTTGACTGATATAATAAATGTGTCTGGACTGCCTACTAGGTGTCAGGTATTATGCTAGATGCAAGAGTTCTGCCCCTTAATGGTTATATTGTACTTGGGAACAAAATATTCCCAGATAAATACAAAGTATAGACATAAAGACAGAATTTGTGATTTCATGAGTGTAGGGAAACTCCTAGATCAGGAATCTTCCTCTATTAATACAGATTGGCTTCCTCTCTGCAATCTTAAAATCATAGAGAGTTATCTAGAATACTGAGAGGTTGTCTCAGATCTCATAACCAGTATTATCACAAGAATGACTTGAATTGGTCTTCATGGCCCCATTCCAGTACACCAATGTGTTAAACAGTACGATTTGAGGGTAGAAAGACTACTAATGGGGTGGTAAGGTGGCACAGTAATTAGAACCCTGGAACTGAAGTCAGGAGGACCTGAGTTCAAATATGGCCTCAGATGCTTAACACTAGTCATGTGACCATGGGCAAGTCACTTAACCCCAATTGCCCTGCCTTCCCTGCTCCAAAAGGCAAAAAGAAAAAGAAAGAAAGACTACCAACTAGATCTGGAAAGACTATGTGTTAGATGACCGCATTATATTTTAAAGGCAATTAGGGAATCTCAAAGGTGGAGATGACAAATAGATTTTCAAATATTCTTTTCCCTCTTGCATATGTTTCTCTTCTCTCATGGAAAGCATCTTATGAATTTTTATCAGTTCATGTTCAGTCTCTCTTAATGATGCCATCTCTTCCCTCAAACTTTTTTCCTCCTTCTGACTTCACTCTTTCCATCTATGGCTCTACAACTTCCCCAGTTTCCCATCTTTGAAATCTTTAAGATCTTTAGCTCTTTCCTCTCTCATTCCATCTCATATCTAATTAGGAACCAAGACACTGTCAATTTAAATTAGTAGACCCATGTTAAAGGATTTCATTTGGCACTATGAAGATCCAAAAGTGTGGGAAATTGTAACAAGTCATAACTGCCTAAAGTAGAGCAGGCATAAAAGGGAAAATCAACTGCTAGTGTTTCTTTCACATCAATTTGCTTCTCCTCATGCCCAAAGATGCCACTGTAAGTAGGAGAAATAAAAGGCTAAAAAAGGACAACATAGGTACCTACTTATCCTTGTACTTAATCAGGGTTAAAACCATTCTTTTTTGCTTCTTGTGCATGGTATTATCTTTACTTTATCATTCACTAAAATGTTCTGGCCACCTATCATGATTCATTGGATTGTCTGTGTTCTGCTGGCATACACACAAAGGTAGAAGCACGAGAAGATATTTATCAGTGGGTTCATTGGGCTCCTTGTGGAGACAAATTGGCTTCCTAACAAGATTCTAGCTAAAATCTTCTCTCTCATACTTGTAAAACCATTGTTCTAGCTGACTACCATGAAAGTTGCCAAATAAATAACATGAAAAAATAAAAACTGAACTGAAATGAGAAGGCATGAATGCATCGGTTGGTATTAGAAGAGGTACCTACATCAGTAATATCAGAAATCCATCAGAGTATCATATTCCTACTATTGCCATTGGTATACAAACAACAATGACACTGACCTTCCCTTAAAGGAGCTTAGTGTTTATTTGAATGGAACTAGATATACACATTTGAAAAGTTAAATAACATTAATTTGGGCTTGTGTCAAATGAGAGCCCTAGTCAGTGAGCTTTTATAAGAATTCAGAGGAGGGAAAATCATCTTAGCCTAGATTGGTAGAGGGAGACAGTGAAGGGGTACTATTTCAAATATTTTGATTTATATTGTAATGCATTGAGGCAAGGAATATATATTGGAGTGTATACTATTCCCCAATGTGTAGTAAGTGCCATAATGGTAGTTACAATTTATTCAAATAGAACACAACAATGTCATAACTTATTTTCATAGTAGATTAGAAAATTTCCCCACCAGAGAAAAGGAAACTGTGAATCCCCCGCCCCTTTTCTTCAGCATAAGCTTTGAGAAAATAAAATAATATAAATATCTTATTGGGGTGGCAGTTTCCTTTCCACCAGACAGATATAGATAGCTTTAAAAATCATTCTGTAAGGAAGAGTAGACTTCTACTGTTTACCAGTAGTCACTCACCAGGAATCCTTCTAATCAAGCAGTTAGTTTCAGAAAGGCTTGATGACTGGGGTTTGTAAGGAGAGCTCTGACAAGAATTAAAAAAGAAATTCAAAATTAACTGTCCTTTTATTTCCTTCCCTAGGGAACATCTTCAACTTAAGTTTTCCAGTAGGCTACTTTTGATCTCCATGAGAGGTTTGAGAAATCAAATGCCAACAACTCATTCTTTATCAGTAAAACTTCAAATTATTCTTTCTGTAACTTTTGAAGAGTAGGGCATGTAGACAAAGGGAGCCAGAATATGTTGTTACAAATGTAGTGGGATCTGAGGGTCCTTCAGGGACATTGTAAAAATGTATTCATGTGTAAATGTTTCCTTGTTTCTGATTGAAAATTTGCTATTAACATTTTTTTGTTATTTTTCTTTTCATTTCGAGTATTCTTGTTTTGAGATACAATTACACTTCATGAGGGATGGTTCAATATAAGTCAGCAATGGCACTTTATAGGCAAAAAAAGCTAATGATATCTTACTGTGCATTAGAGACAGTGTCCACAACATGGGAGGAGATATCCCTGCTGAATACATTGATCTGGTCAGCATATTATGAAATATTGTGTCCAGTTCTGGGTGCAACCATTTCAGCAAGGACACTGACCAATTGTAAAATGTACAAAGGGGATCAAGATGCAGGTCTCAAGACTGTATTATAAGAATACTAGTTAAATAAATGGACATGGTTAGCTTAAAGAAAGCTTAAAGGAACTATAAATGTCGATGTATTTGGTGGGCTCTAATGTGGAAAACGGAAAAGCACTGTACTAGTTAGCCTCCAAGTCAAAATTAGGAGCCAATAGGTGGAAGCTACAGAGACAAATTTCAACTTGGAGGGAAAAAAATCTTTCATAATAATCATATCTTCCCAATAGTGGAATGGGTTCCCTTAAGGGATAGTAGACTCTTCTTCACTACAGGTCTTCAAATTAAGTATTCTTGAGAAACTCATTTAAAGAGATGCTTATGAAATGTCTACTACATGCAAGGCAGAGCTATTGAATGAAGACAAAAATGACAAATTGTCTTTTCTCTCAATAATCTTATATTTTCCACGTGAATTAAACACATAAGTAAACACAAGACAATTTGAGGATGTAGAGAACAGTTACAATTGGAAGGAATTACCCTTTTATAGGCTGAGGTATGCTTTGTAGATCTTTGGGCACTAAAAATACCCCATCATATAAAAATATACGACTGAGGGGCAACCAGGTAGCACAGCGAGCAGGAGCACTGGCTCCAGTGTCAGTATGACCTGGGGATCGAATCCGGGTTCAGACACTTAGCACCCACAGAGAAACACCTGTCCATGTAACCTTGAGCAAATATATAATATATATATGTATAATATATATGTAATATATATAATATATATATATATATATATATATATAAAACTGAAATTCCATCATTGAAACTGTTTCCCATTTTTTTAAATGTACCTATACATTATGGAGGAGGGAAGACTTAAAGCTGGGCCAATAATTGAAGGAGACTAACAATTCTATAAGGTTTGAGAGAAGGTATTCAATAGGTCACCCTGATGGATTTCGATAGAAACTGAGATTTCTCCCAACTCTCATTTGGATATCCAACAACTGATTAAAGGGCTTGCATCCTTTGCATAACAAGCTGGTCAATGCTAATCTGTTTCTATAGATGCTGTTTGGCAGAAAGCATCATTAATTTGTTTCTTTTCATTCCACTGATTGCAATCATAACAATTTAGCTTCCTTTATAACTGTTGCCTCAGCATTCTACATTTGTCCACTTTTCATAAAAATATGGACTAGGAGGTTTGTATTACTCTGAATATTCTGCTAGACAGCCCCATTCCCTAGAGATGTTTTGATAGAGATGCTGAATGAGATAAGGGGTAGATTAGATGGATGCTCTGACCTATTCCAGCTCTAATGTTGGATGATTATTATCTCAGTTAAATAGTCTACAGAAGTTAGCAAAAACCTTTCCTCCTAGAAGTTATGAGACAGTTCAAAGATGATGATCTGACTTCTAGTCGTGAGACAAGAGAAGATGGAAATTAAAGACAAATTTCGCCAGTCTGAGATTTAGCTTAGGACTCACCCTTATTTTTGCTCCTAAGGCTTAAAGAACAATGATAATATTATGATGAATGTGTCAATAATACTTTGTTATCTCTAGCTGTTAAGATGAAAGGGAACTTATGGTATGAATTCAGAAGTTTACCTGGGAGTCAGGAAGGTCTAGTTTCTAATCACCCCTCTGATTCTAACCAGTGTGAGACTGGGAAATTCATTTAACTTCTCAATTTCTTAGATACTTCTCTGATATTGTAAGGTAAAGAAGACTTGCTGATTGGCATTGGTAAAGAGAATTTTCTCCCTAGGAGTTCATTATATCAGTGAAATCAAATGCCTGGACTTTCAAATCCCTAAATCTTTAAAATAAATGCAAAAATAACCATTACCTTGAAAAATCAATTAGCAAATATTTCTTAAAATTGTCATATGCCATGTATTAGGCATGCAAAGTAAAAAAAAAATTTAAATGAAATTAAATGAAAGTCCTTGATCACAAGAAATTATCTGTTAGTGACACATTCTTTCTCAGCTTGGGCTTCATGGCCTTTGTGATAAATTCCTACATTAATTCTATGATCTTATAATTCTGTGAATGAGATGAATTTTCCATCACTTAAATCACAAAACCAGACTACACAGGAAGTCATTGGAGAAACATGTAGGTTTTCTAGCATTATCTATCTATTTTTCATGTCCACATCAATTTTTCATTGATAAAAACAATGATAGTATATCAAAATATTTCTATTAAAAACAACTAAGAGACACAATTCCTTGTACTATAACATAGAGTTCAAAATATTCTTTGGAATTAGATAAGTAAACTGTACTTGATCTGGGGCAGGGGTGGGGATCCTGTGGTCAAGGCCCTCTCAGTCCTCAAGTGTGTCCCTTGGACTGAATTCAAACTTCACAGAACAAATCCCCTTAATAAAAGGATATGTTCTGTAAAACTTGGACTCACTCAAAAGGTCACGCACAAGGACCTAGAAGGAAGGCCATATGTATTCTGGCCTTGCCACAGTTTCCCTACCCTTAACTGCGATATTATCACAAATAAGCTTTTGTCCACAGTCACCTGAATATAAATAGCATTGGTCCTTAAAATAATAACATTTAAATAGACATCATCAAAAAATACTCATAATCTCTAAATTACATGTGATGAAAAACTTTTAAACTATAGATATCTGGTTAAAATTAAAATGAGGAAATCTTTTCCATCATCCTGTCCAGATTGATCCAAAATATGCTCTAAGTGAGACTCTGGAATATGAGCTCCTCTCCCATTACTTTTATTCAATTGTAAAAGGCAATCATTTAATCCACCTGAGCAATAGTCCACAGTACACTAAACATTAGAGGACAATAGCAACACAGTGACCTATTCCATGACTGATTCTGTCTGAATTTCATTGACCAAGAGTACAAAATGATAATGTGATGAGATATATACATACATATGCATGTAAATCTCATCTTTATTTCATTCTCTTATATGCATGTGTTTGTATGAGCATATACAACAATGGGTACCTTTATCAATATTCCTAAATCCTATAAAATAATGTGCTTCCATAGTTGAGGACTTCAGAGTGATGTGTAAACAACTCTTGTCAGCTATGGAATTAGATAAATGATTGGCAGTGTCAATCCATCAAAAACGAATCAGGGAAAAAACAATGGGAAATGACCAAGACAAATAAATTTGCAAGAATCAAACAATACTTAAAGGAATATTTTGAGACTTTGTCATGCAAATTTAATTGACGTTATTTCAGTCCCTGAAACCCAAAACACATTAATGAGGCCTGATATTTGGCATCTTTGCAAATTAAAAGGTGCAATTTAATGGAAGTAGGAGTTGGTAAATACAATCATTAATATTAAATACCCAAGTCAGAGACAAATGTTTTTGTCAAAGACAGAAAAAGATGCCATAATATTTTCTTCCCTTATGAGAAGTAAAAGAAAATCTATGACTTCTCTGAGTTTGAAAAGTTAGCACATTTTATATTGATTTACATCTTTCTTTTTGCTTTTCTTTTGGGGGGGGGGGAGAGTGGAAGGCAGGGAAATTTGCCTTAAGTGACTTGCCCAAGGTCACATAGCTAGTAAGTGTTAGTGTATGAGGGCAGATTTGAACTCAGGTCCTCCTGACTGCAGGGATGGTGTTCTTGCCTCCTGGACTGGTGCTCTATTCACTGTGCCACCTAGCCACCCCTGACTTACAACTTTTTTCTGTTAATTTTTTATATACTTTTATGTGTTCATTGAAGCAACATGGTGTAGTAGATAAGAAAAAATTACCTTGAATATAGAAAACCAAGATTCAAGCCCTGCCTCTGATATATAATGCCTCTGTGATCCTGAGCAAGACATTGCACCTTCTTTCCTCTTCTGCTTGCAGTGTTGACTCATTTTCACAGGGCTTTCTTTACCATGCCATAGAAACCTCCCAAACCTGGAAGCTCACTCCTTTCCTGGTGTCCCTCTAGCACTGGAAGATACTTTCTGATTGATCAGCTTTTCCCAGAAACACCATTTTGAAGAGGAGGCCTAGGCCAAACTTCTCTTTATTCACTACTACCTGTCATCTCTTCCTGTCATTTACACTTCACCTTTATGTTTGTCTTTCCCCATTAAAATGCACATTTCTTGATGGTACCAGGAACTATCTTTCTGTATATATCTGTATTCCCAGCACTTAGCATAGTGACTATGCTAACCATTGTAATAAGCTATTGAATACTGAGTAAACTGATTTAACCTCTTGGTGAACTAGGCAACTCGCTAAGGTTATTAATTGCAGAGAATATGAAGATTGGTAGATAGAGTTTCCTCATCTCAAAGATTCCTATGCCAATGAAATTATAGATCAGTCTTTATTCCAGTATGTATACACATTTTGTCTACCTATAGTATGTTATATCCTAGAGAAATAGTTAAAATTGTCTTAATCTTGAAATTTCATATTGGAATTTTGCTTTTAAACTTTATTCCTTTTTTGCTTTATTGTGCATTGATGCAAATATGTTCATATGTTATTTAAATTATTCACCTTCTCATTAGTTGTGACTGTTTGCTAAAAAGTTTTTCAAATCTCTTAAAAGCAGACTACCATCCCTATGGGTTTATTGCTTATACTAAACATTCTCTTTTTCTTTTATTTCTAGCTATAAATAGCACCAAAGTCTTTGTCTCAGGGCTTCTTAAGAATAAATTCATGGGAGTCCATAGGCAAATTACAAATGTCCATGTAGTTGGATGAGGAAAAAATGCATCTTTATTTTAACTAACTTCTAAAAGAAATTTGGCATTTTAAATTGTTTCAAAAAACTGTGGAGTCCATGGGATATAAAAAGTTTAACAATCACTGGTCTAGACAGAATTGACTAATGCTGATATAACTTTAAAAAAAAAATGTATGTCAAAGCTATAGTACCTTTCTGCCCTTGGGAGATATCAAAGAGATGGAACCAATTACTTTTCTTCTATGCTATTAGTTTAGATTTGGTTTGGTATTTTTTTTTTTTGTTTTGTTTTGCTTTTTTTTGGAGGGCCATTGCGTTAAGTAACTTGCCCAAGGTCACATGGCTAGTTGTGTGTGTGTGTGTGTGTGTGTGTGTGTGTGTGTGTGTGTGTGTGTGTGTGTGCATGCACTAAGTGTCTGAGGCCGGATCCCAACTCAGGTCCTCCTGACTCTGGGGCTGCGTTCTACTCACTACGCTACCTAGCTGCCCCTAGGTTTGCTTTTGCAGACCAAGCCTGTGGAGAACATTTTGCAACCTATTCTCAAAGATATTAAAAAGTTTTCCTAAGCTTCCTCAGATATAGCAGAAAGGATCATTCATACACATAGTACTGAGTAATCTGCTTAGGGGCTGTTTCATAGCTTTCTGTCTAAATGGTTGACTAGTATGTCTACTGATTTTATTTCTGAGTAGAGTAATATATTTTGAACCAGGATCAGAATAGCCCTTCCAGGAAATGAGGTGAGCCTAGTGACTAAGAAATGTGATAGGTTGTGAAATAAATACTTTTATTTTTGCTTTTTGGAGGGCAATTGGGGTTAAGTGACTTGCCCAAGGTCACAGAGCCAGTTTTTGTGTTAAGTGTATGAGGCCTAATTTGAACTCAAGTCCTCCAACTGTAGGGCCGGTGCTCTATTCACTGCACAACCTAGCTGCCCCCAAAATAAATACTTTTTGAAACATCGTAACTCAAAAGATTTCATGGCAACCATATCTTACACAGTGGCAATTAGTCTGACCTACTGATTGAGTGTAGCTTTAGCACCATGCTTTATTCATTCCAACAAACTTATGTTTCTAGAGAATTCTTTTTGCTCCCTTTCATATATTCCCTATTACACTCAAACTGTCCTGTGTGTTGTCTCCCTTCTAGAACATCCTTTCTCCTAACTTTTTGCCTTTTCATGGATGTCCATCCTTACCAGAAATGCAATTCATCCTCATCTCTGCTTCATAGAATCCCTAGTTTCCTTTAGAGCAGAGCTTGGCAGCCACGTACAAGACCACTTCCAAATTCCTCTATGGATCTTGATTTCTCTTCTTTTCTTTTGTATTTTCTCTCTAGTTCTTTTTTTTCGGTCTCTCTCTCTCTCTTCCCCATTGAAATATTAGATTGTCAAGGGAAAAATCTTTTCTTTTTTGGAATCCCTTTACTATATCACCAATCACAATATCTTGAACACAGCAGATACTTAAAAGATATATTGAATTCAAATGAACATCCTAGAAAACCCTATAAAACACAAGGCTGCCCTAGATGTGAAATAGGATTCTAAGGATATGGGGAAACAGAAATGGCAGTTTGGATAGGACTCTGGAAAGAAGCTCTGTAGGGCTGCCAATAGTCTTAAAAAGCAGCAGGTTGTCACCATGCTACTTGTTGCTGTTAGAGAGTTGGCGGTTATTGTTTATACCTCCACTGTTCTTTTTTGAGCTTTCCTCAAAATGAGCCACTTCACCTTAGTTGACCATTGTTGTGGTTTGGTTTGTTTTGTTTTTCTCTCACTTATCTGCTCAGTTGTCAATGACTTGGTCGTATTTCCTAATTTCTTAGCACTTTCTTTAATCTACCTTGCTTGTGGTGGTTAATTTGCTTTCCCTTCACAACAGTTGCTTAAGGATATAAAGTATTGTAATTTTTTTCATCAAGCAATTGTATTCAAGAATATGGCTTTGTACATATTTGAAAAATAATGAAGATCATAGCTGGCCGCCTAAGTGATCACATTTGAAATTTTTGCCTACTTTATTTGTCCATTTATTACCTCCTTCACCTTATGCTGTTTGGTAGACTTGCCCATTCCAGATTTGCTTCATGTTTCAGTGGCAATTGCCAGTATCTCTGCAGTCTGTTTGGCCATAGAAAAGTAAATTTTTGGAAATGTGTTAGATTTGGTATTTTAACCTTTTTTTAACTGTCTGATTTTCTCTGCAAAGACTCAGATGTTTTCTCCCTCTGGCATCTTCCATTTTTACTACTCTATAGAGCCTCAGTTCTCAAATTTTTATTGTGTAGGTTTCATGTAGGCGCTTTAGCTGAGAAGAGAATAGGCCCTATGAGGTAAGGCTGTGGGAATAGGAGTTATTTAGCCTGCAGAAGAGTAAGATGATGAGTGACAATCAGAGCTCGCAGTTCGGTGAATGGTTGGTGTATATGGAGTAGGATGCTGCCATTATTGCTTTTCCTTGAGGCAAAGACGAGGTAATATGCCTGGGAATTAAAGTTAAGCATGAAAAAGAACTGCTAGACTGAAAAGATGATGAAACATTGAAATGGAGAAAATTGAATATCTTCTGCATTTTTGAATTGGTATAATTTTGGTCTAACCTAGAATCATGTACTGAATATAATAATAATTATAACAACTACTATCACCATATTAGTTATTTCATTTGATGTTCTGATAGTCTTTTAAGTATCCTTACACAGTTACTTAAATAGCTGTATGGTAATACAAAAAAAAACAAAAGTTTTTTTTCATTTTTTTTAAGTCCATAATTTGCTCTTTAGGGCTACTCATTATCTCTTACTTTCTCACCAGAGGACCTTTCCTCATACCAGTCACTATGACTGGAATACTTATTCTCCTATTACCCTATTTTGGTCTTTTCAAGGCTAGCTTAAAATGCACCTTCTTCATAAATTCTTCCCTATTTACCCTCAAAGGATAATCATCTCTTTCTCATTTTCTTTCAACGTAATTTGTATTTCATTTTTTTCTCATGCATTTAGTGTGGTCTACTAGTAAGTACTAATGTGGTGCTAAATACAGAGTAGGTCAACAGAAGAGATGCATTGTCAAGGCTGTATGGTAATATTGCTCTGAAGACTTTTGAACTTTTCACACTCCTCAAATTAATTATTTCACAACCCACTCTATTTCTTAGACAACTGCCTCACCTCATTTTCTGTTGCCAATTCTGATTCTCGTTCAAAATATGTTATCCTACTAAGAAATAAATTGAGTACACCCACCAGTTAACCATTTACACAGGGAGATTGTAAATATAGTTAAGTTTCTAAGCAGATTACACAGCAGTATGTGAATGAAAGATCCCTTTTGCTGTATGTGAAACAACCTTAGACTCAAAAACATTTAAAATGACTATTTTCCAGTAATTTAAAGGATTTGAGGTTCAGTAAGATTAACTCTTCTAAAATTTTATTTTTCTCTGCAAAATGAGAATAATGCTTGTAAAATTAACCTTCCAGCATTCTTGTAGTCAAAGTACTTTGCAAACATGAAAGAATTCTATACATCTGAAGTTGCACTATTTACACACAATTATTCATTATAATTGTGTCATATATTTTATTTTTCTTTGAACTCCTTAAAAGATGTCATATTACAAACTTTATATCTCTTGTAGTGACCAGCATAAAGCTGTTCACTTAGTAGGTACTTTGAAAATGTAAGTTAAGTGAATGGAATGTTTATGATTCTTAAATGGCCTTTATCTTTAGTCAATAAGTATCTTTTAATACTCGCCCCATTGGATGTGAAAAATGTTCAGCCCTTTTGAAATATTAGACAATATTCTATGTCTAGTAATCTATGTCAGTGAACAACAACATTCTTCATGGAATGAGTGAGATGTATGGTGAGAAAAGAGATGAATGTGTCCTTTTAGAAAGCTTATAATAAAAAAAAAATTCTTTGGTTTCATTACTTACCCCATAGGACAAAATAATTATAATGAGGTCAAGATTTTTGAAAGAGGGGTAATGTGGGGAAGTTGACTTTTTTTTTCTTATTTGGAAAAGGTAACAGAGAATTTAAGTTTAGATATTTGTCTCTAATGTTTTTCAACATATCTCTTACTATATGTTGTAGAATGATATTCTCTTTCAATACAACTTCAAAGTTCCATGCTGTGATAGGTTGATCATATGTTAGGTCAGAATGTTGGTTTGAGCCTTTTTAAAAAGTGCAGTTTGTTTATTTTTAGCAATAAAAAATAGTTCCAAAATCTCTCTCTTTTTCTAATCCCTCTCCAACCCACTGAAAAGGTAAACAACTTCATAATAAGTATACATGTGAAACCATATAAAATATATTTCCATAGTATCCATGTTGCAAAATAAAAAAGGGCAAGAAATATAAAGCGAGAAAATTATTCTTCAACTTGCACTCAGTGTTCATCAGTTCTTTCTCTGGAGATAGCACTTTTCATCATAAGTCTTCCAAATGATTTTGGAATATTGTATTGATCATAGTATCTAATTCTTTAGAAATTGATCATTATTAAAATATTGATATTATTATATATCCTGAATCTGTTCACTTCACTTTCTATGAGATCATTTTGTTATTGCAAGGTTTTTCCCCATCTTCTTCATCATTGTTAAAACTTATTAGTGTTCCATCACAATCATATATCACAATTTGTTAAGTCATTCCACAACTGATGGAAATCTACTCAATTTTCACTCTTTTTCTGCCACAAAAAGAGCTGCTATAAGTATTTTATAAGTACATAAGAGACTTTTCCTTTTTTGAAAAATCTCTTTGGGATACATACCTAGGGGTAGTATCGCTGAATCAAAAAGTAGGCACAGTTTTATAATAGACATTTCCAATTTATTCATAAGAATGATTGGAACACTTCACAATTGCATTAACAATTCATTAGTGTACCTATTTTCCCCCTTCCAACATTTGTCATGTCAGAAAGGCATAAGTTGGCTCCTCAGAGTTATTTTAATTTGCCTTTCTCTAATCAATAGTGATCTAGCACTTTTTTTCCCATATGCCTACAGATAGCTTTGATTTCTTCCTCTAAAAACTGACTGTTGAAATTTCTAGATCATTTATTTGAGTAATGGCAGTTTGTGCCATCTTTAAAAGACGTGAATCACTATGTGGTAAGTAGAATTAATTGTGGGGATATCAACAAACCATGTGTAATATGTGACTGATTTTACAAACTAGTTGCTTTATTTTTGCCATCAATGAATTCTTCTTCTACTTTTTCTTGTTCTTGTTCTCCTCCTCCTCCTCTTCTTCTTTTTCTTCATCTTCTTCTTCTCCTCCTTCTCCTTCTTCTGCTCCTTCTTCCTCCTCCTCCTCTTCTTCCTCTTCTTCTTTTCTTCTTCTCCTTCTCCTTCTGCCTCTTCCTCTTCTCCTTCTTCTTCTCCTTCTTCTTCTTCTTCTTCTTCTTCTTCTTCTTCTTCTTCTTCTTCT
>NW_027186304.1:57277735-57405935 GCF_028583685.1 Petaurus breviceps papuanus
GTCAAAAATATGCACTGTTCAAGTTACTGAATTTAGCCATTCACAGTTATTTCATGTAGATCTAATATATGCTGCTAGACAAGAGGGAGTTGTATGATTAATTAGAATACCTAATAGAAATAACTAAAGTAAAGGGTTTCTCATTCAGATCTTCACTCCTCCTATTATTTTATGTGTACCAAATGAGTTACAACTCATTTGACCTATGATTGTCAATTTTCTTTTCTTTTAATATGAAAGGACTGGATTAGATGACCTTTAAGATCCACTGTGGCTCAGTGGTTCTATGAAAATTGAAATTTTGATCCCTACCTTGGTAGCTTTTTGTGTACCTGCAGTGATAAGACACATATAAAATAATCAAAAGAAAATAATGTAATTATATATATAGAAAATAAAAGAAAATGTGTTACAATAGACAGTTTGATACATAACGTCATAAGCAAGCATATATATGTGACTATATATTTAATATATGTATATGCTTATATGTAGATATGTACACATGCATATATGTGTATATATTTATGCAAACACACATGCCACAGGTATAAATATGCTATCATACTAACCTGAGTGGCGAAAATGAAGTAAAAAGTAGTAAAGGACATAATGTATCATAAAGTACACCATAGGACATTAGTTAATACAGAGGGCTCAGCTTCTTTCACGTGTTTTTCCTTTTGCATGCCTGCTTTTGAAGGTGTCACAACATAAAAAGCAGGGCTCTTCTTGATTTTCTCAAGTGTGAATTCATTTGAAAAAACAATTTTTAATATTTTCATAGAATTTGCTATTGATTTTATAATTGAACAATTCCTAGCAACTTTGTTCCCCTCCAGTTTGTGGGAAGTGAACACCTTCTCGTTTCTAAGAATCTTGCAAAATGGAGTAAGTTTACATATTAAAGATAATAGTGTTTTTGTTCTAAGAAGATGTTACTGATGCAGTTAATGTTTTAAAGGACTGGTAAAAATTTTTCCAATGATTTACTCTCCAAGGCTAGCCAAATCCTGAGAGATAAAGTAGACATCATACTTACGCTCATGTCTTTTGGCTAATGCTTGGAGTACTTAGAAGAAGAATACTTGAAACCACTATACACACTCTTTAGCAAAACTGTGAATATTTGTCCTGGTTCCAGAACTTCATGTGCCAAATGAAAGCAATTATCCTAAGGAACAGGCATCACTAATAAAAAATTAAGAAAATGGTGTCCCAGGAATCTTAGTAGTTGTAATGGATACATGCTAAGATTTGAGTGTAATGAGCAACTTAGACAATGCTGTCATAGTTCTCTACAATCTCTCATTTAATTTTAGCTAGATGTAGGGAAGGGAGAAAGGGTGATAAGGCAGAAAGGAAAGAAAAGGAAAAAGAGGAATAGAGAAAGGAAAAAGAAAAAGAAAGAAAAGGAAGCAAAGAATGATGAGGAGGAAAGAAGGAGGAAGGGGAAATGAAGGAAAGGAGGACAAGAAAGAGTTCATAGTACTTACAAAACAAACCATTTGACCTTATCTAATTCTCTCTCCTCTAAGTATCTCAGTATCTAGATATCTATCTTCTTCTCTCATCTCTCCATGTCTACAATTGTCCTTTAATTTCTTTGGAATAAAGAAATTCAAGTGAGGGAACTTATTTTCTTATGAATTTGTAATTTATCATTTTAGAGAGTTACCTGTGTCCTGGAGAGTTTAAATGACTTATCTAAGTTAACATAACTAGTATATATCAAAGACAAGACTTAAACCCAGGTCTCTGTGACTCGAAGACAAGTTTTCTACATACTATACATAATATCAGACTGCCTCATATGTCTTTTTATGTATATATTAAAATATATAGTTTAAAATGCATTCATGAACTAAATGTGTATTATATATATATATATATACATATACATTTTGTGTATACATACACAGACAGTAAAATATATATTACTTAAAATATTAATTAAATATTTATTACAATTGCATAAGTCAAGAAGAGAAAGAGAAAATATTATTGGTGAACTTGTTTTACTGGAGAAGTGAGTGAATGACCACAATAGTTTTTGTTTTTATATAATGGTTTGTATATAAATGTTATATTTAAAAGGAAGCTAAACATTTGGTGTTAATTATACAATAACCATAATATCATTTATATAGCCTTTTAAGTTTTGCAAAGCACTTTAACAAATACATCTTCTCATTTAATTCTTATAACCAACACTGGGATATAGATGTTGTTGACCCCATTTTAAGGATGAGGGAATTCAAGCAGATATAGTTGATGGCTTATTCAGCATCACAAGGCTAATAAGTATCTGAGACCAGATTTGAACTCAGTCTTCCTGACTCTACGTTCATGTGGTGTTCTGTCCACTTTACTACCTATACATCTGATATGAAAAGATGTCAAATATAATATAGGTCATAATTTATCATGCAAAATCCCAATGCCATTAAAATCTCTCTGTGACAAGACTAATTTCCATGTATTATCTGATAGCTTGATCATTTTTTCCCAGTATTATTCAACACCACAAAATTTCAGAGACAGAATGTAGTTTTATTTTGTTCCTTTCAGTGTTTTAAGAGAAATGGCCTGTTCAAAATAAATGCAGATTTGACTGTTGAAGAGAAAGTTCCCCCACTTTGAAATGAGCCTGTCCTAATTTGTTAAACATTATTTCTAAATTTCTTAATCCATCTTACATTCTATACTAGTAGAACTTTGAAAGGAGGGGGAGGAATAGAGTGAAGGGGATGACTAGAAATCAAGGTTTTTTTGTTTGTTTTGCTTTTACAGACTAGCAAAAGCTAAGGGATCCTGGAAAATAGAAGATGTCATAAAATATGATTACTGGCTTCAAATACTTGAAGGGTTGTCATGGGGAAGAGTTGTCAGGTTTATGCTGTATTTCTAAAGAAATAGGGTTACCATATTTATTTTTGGAGTTCTTGAGCTCAGTGAATTCATATCCATTTTCCTCCTGAATAATATTTCAAGAGAATATTTGGTTTCCTGGTTTCTAGCTCCCAGGCCTCTATGCTAAGCAGCCCAAGTTGGGTCTAATCATGTTTATATCCTGGCTGGACTATGTGAAACAACAGCTCAGCTGAAATCCAAGAAAGGCACATCTCCAGTAGCCATGAACCTCAGTCATCAGAGACATTTATATAGTGGCCAATTATTAAAAACACTATATAAATGAAAGCAGAGCTGACTTTTGCCTTTTCAGGCACCATCTCAGAAAATCCAAGTTTGGTGAGGTTATGTGACTTGCAAGTTAATGGGAAAGAGAGAGGAAGAATTTTAAGGAGTATGTATTTGATCAAGGGCACTCCAACCCTGGTGCCTTAGCACATAGCTAGATGATCAGACTAGATTTATTTTTCTCTTTCAGTTTTCTTTCATTTCTCAAAGCCAGTATCTCGAAGTTGTAACCTTGATGAGAGGTACATTTAAGGATTGGAAGTATGAAATTTCTGGAAAAAAATTCAAAAGCCTGAACTAAACTTAAATTATCAGGAATAGTATCATCTAGCAAATTAGTTCATCAGATTCTCATGATTCTGCTATTTTTAAATGTATGGAATTATTTGCATGCATATTTCCTTTTGTCATCTATTGAAATTATTTTGGGAATTTAAGGCTTTTTAGGAGAGAGGGGATCACCAGTAATGTTTAAAGCAATAAGTCCTCATTATGGGTACATTTAACTCATGCAATAGAATATATCAAGGCTAGTTTGAGACACCCAGAGCATTGGCGGGGAGTAGGGGAAGGAAGAGAGGGTCCAAGGCAAAGATACAGCCTGATTGTAGTATCACAGTCACAAGAAACACAAGGATATAACACAATATGTCCAAAATAGAACTCATCTTTCCCCCAAACACTTTCTTCCCAAAATAGTTACCACTATCCTCTCTTGCACATAGGGTCACATCCTTAGTGTCATTCTTAACCCCAATTTCTCACCCAAAATAGCAAATCTCTTCTTAAATCTGTTTTTTTTTTTACCTTCACAACATATCTTGTAC
This sequence comes from Petaurus breviceps papuanus, assembly GCF_028583685.1. NCBI lineage: Eukaryota > Metazoa > Chordata > Mammalia > Diprotodontia > Petauridae > Petaurus > Petaurus breviceps. Next base: position 57,281,764 of record NW_027186304.1, read on the forward strand.
ATATCTCCTTCTATCTACTCATAAGACCACCTTCTTAGTACAAGGTCCTCATCACCATTCTTCTGGAGTAATGCAATTACCTTTTTATTCAGTCTTACTGCCTGCAGTCTCTTCCTACCCCAATCTATCCTCCATTCAACTTCCAAAGTAACATATCTAAAACAAGGTCTGACCGTGTCACACCCTCTGCCCCAATACTCTCTCTGTCTCTGTCTCTATCTCTTTCTCTGTTATTGTCTGTCTCCATCTCCATCTCCATCCCCCCCACTCTCTCTCTCTGTCTCTCTGTCTCTGTCTCTCTGTCTCTCTCTCTGTCTCTCTCTCTGTCTCTCTCTGTGTCTCTCTCTCTCTCTCTCCCCTAGTGCCTATTTAGTACAAGATAAATATATATAATCCTCTATTTGTCATTTAAGTACCTTTACAACTTGGTCCAATCCTACCTTTCTAGCATTCTTAAACTTTACTTCCATTCATATAGTATTTCATCTAGACACAAGTATGTGTCTACTTGCCAACCTAATACATACAATGCTCTATCTCCCAGCTCTACCCATTAGTACTAGCTATCTCTCATGCCTACGATGCCATCTGTCATCTCAGATTTTAAGCTTTTCTGGATTCCTTCAATATATAGCTCAAATCCTACTTTATGTTGGAGGTCTTTCCCAAGCTATTCCATGGCCCACTCACCCCCTAAGTACTTTCCCTCTTAGTTTAACTTCTATGTACACAGTATTTATCTCATCTTGACTTAGTAATTTGTGTGTCATATCCTTATTGCTATGTGAGCTTCCTGAGAAGAGGGATCATGTCATTTTTTTTCTTCATAGTCCTATAGTTCTTCATAGTCTCTAGTACAAATTATTAGTAAATACTCATTGACTGACACCTGAATCTCAGCCAATAGATGGAAAAATATATATTCACTCCTTCAACCAGCATTGCTAGTGCTGGGTCTACATGATATTCAAGCACTAACAAAGTGAGAAAAAGAATGGGAGACTCTGTGAAAAGCTGACCTCTGATCATGGTACCTATAGTATGCCAGATTTTCCTTCTTTCTTTGATAGTGTGAGTAGATCAGTGATATAGCTATAGCTCAAGAGTTTCACAAGAAGGTTATTTGGAATTCCAAAGTCACAGAAGGAAGATTCCAAGAGGGACTAGACTGTCCAGTTGAGAGCAGGATATAAATGGAATTTTCCCAGATAAAAATTTTATCTTGGGAGGTGCCAATAAAGAGAAAGACGAGGGGGAAGTGCCAGGTGGCATGGAACTTCCAGTTATTTTAGCCTGTTACAACTCTACTTAACAGCTTTCACTGAGGTCTTCCTTCTAAACCAGAATGTTTCAAATTACCACAAGTTCATAACTTGCCAAAGAATTTTACAAGTCTGTTTGCAAGAGAAGAAAACCAAGCTATCTATAACCATATTCTTTAAAATGTTACAACTCAGTAATAATTTGATAAATACAATTTAAAGTAACTCTGAGCTTACCCTTCTTATTCATCTGATTAGCATAACTGATATGAAAAAAATGACCAATGGTAGAGAGAATCCAGGATTATTGATAAAATGTTGGTAAAGTTGTGCATTGGTATAACCATTCTAGAAAGCAGTTGGGTCTATATGCCCTAAAATCATAGTTTAGTGCCTACCACTATGACTACTCAGCAATATCACTACTAGGTCAATACACTAAGGAGATCAAAGAAAGAGAAGAGTGTCCTATATGTACCAAAATATAAAGTAGCTCTTTTTGTCATGACAAAATACTTGAAATTAAGAGGGTGCCTTTCAATTTAGCAATAGCTGAACAAATTAAGGTATAAGAACTAATATTGGGCATTGTATTGACATATATAAATAATGATATAGTTTCAGAAAAAACCTGGTAAGGCTTGCAGGCCCTGATACAGAGAGAAGTGTACAGGAACAGAACAATTCATACTCTAACAATATCAGCATAAAATTTCCAAAGGAATGATGTTGAAGAATAATAACCATATCTTGAAAAACAGGTGATGGGCAAGTATGCAGGATGGAACACATTTTCCCTGGAGTGGGGTTCGGAATGGTATTATGGGGAAGAAAACCAAATGCTTAGTAATTTTTTTAAAAAATATTTTTTAAAAGAAAGTTATAAATCTAGAATGTGTTAGTTCAATGATTATTATGAACTATTAATTATTTCATTTATTTGGGTGATTTGGACTGTCTATTCCATTAGGCATAGTGGAGATAGAGGCAGTATGGATTAAAAAAGAGAGGATGGGCCATATGGTTGGGAAGACCTGGGTTCAATTCTTATCCCTGACATGTGCTGCCTATTTATACAGATAGGTCCTTTCAGTCCTGTAGGCCAGTGACTGTCAAATACAAATAGAAATATTTGTTGGCCACATATTTGACTTAGGAAGTCACAAATTAACATTATCTATGTTATTTTGCATTTGTATGTACTTTGTTAAACATACCTCAAATATATTTTAATGTAATTTAATGTTAAGTTATATGGACTACATTACATTTAATATAATGTAATGTAATTTACTTTGTAATGTAATGTAATTAAATCAAGCTGCACTGGATTATTTTAGGTACTGCTTGCATTTTTCTAGGCAACTCTCTTAGGCAGAGGAAGTGCTGGCCTCCACCACCACAGGAAATTTCTTTCCAGAAGGTCCTGGGGTATACTTAAAGTGTATGGGGTGTTCAGAAAGATTAGCACCTCAGATATGAGGGCTTGCAGAGTCCATTTCGGGGCTTTCCACCCACATTTAGTGTTCATTTGATTCACCCAACTCTCACATGTCTTTCTAAGAAGCTTTGGAATGTACAGCAGCCACATCCCAGTAAACCTTCTTCACAGACAGGTTAACCCAGGCTGAGGGTAACTGACCAGCCTCAAACCTGTCAGTGAGTTAGGGGAATATGGACCCCCAAGGTTTTCCCCAGTGGAATGGGTAAATGAGAACAAATTGTCCCAATGGCAAAAGCAGTTTTCTTAGACAATGGAGAGGCCAAGGTTATCTGCTTCATCCCAGATCATTGCATCTTGACTTTTTACTTTTACTGGATTCCAATGACTCAGCAAGAGAGAATGAGGTGGATGATTTTGTTCAATTCTGCCTAACTTAAATCCCATAATGTCATTGGCCCTCCTAGAAAACAAAGGATAGACAACAATGCCACTAAAATCTTTGGTCTAGTCTCTATCCTTATTTTATTAAGGTTTCTTACAGATATGATTATGAAAGACAAAAATTCTCAAGCCTATCTGTCTGTAATGTAAGGGAATTTGAAGATCTTCACTACCCCTTAATAGGCCTAGGGAATTTGAAGATCTTCCCTACCCTTTAATGGACCTCAGGGGGAACCCAACAGAAGGGGCTTGATTTGGGGAAGCTTGTTTTACAGGAAGGTCCATACCTTTTGTTACTTTGTAATTAGGCAGTGGGTCATGAAGGTTGTGATGTCTTCTTACCCTGAAGAAGGGTATATACACTCTGAGGTGAGGTTTTGGTTTGGGGTGCATGTATGGGAAGAGTAGTATGATTTGACCAGATGAGATTCTGGGTAGTTGTTGAGCTCCCCAGCTTTGAAAACCCAGATATTGGTGCTCCTCTCTCTGGTAACTAACTATGAAGGTATGTGATGGTCAAACAACCAGAAGTCTTGTTTGTTGGTTTATCGACTTGTGTTATTTTCTCTGTCTGTATTTGCATCACCTTCACCACACTGGGCTTGATCATTTGCTCATTAGGCATTGGTCAAGTATATGGATTCACTAGACTGACTACCTGTATGATAGTAGACAAGTACAACAATAATAATCATGACCCTGTGGAATCAAAGTTAACTGAATAATCCTAATTAGAAATAGACCAGGAGTTTAAATTAATCATATCCCACATACCTCTATCTGCCCATCCAACACTTGCTCTCCAGTGAAGATCATTCATTTTTAAATGGTAAGGAAGAGATCAATTTGTAAATTCCAATGTTATTATTTTAAGTTTAAAAACCATAAACATAAAATCATTTAATTGAAATGTGTCTGTTATTGTGTAAAATCTTCTTCTGGTTCTGTTTCACCAGCATCATTTTATATAAATCTCTCCAGATTATTATGAAGTCAGTCTGCTCTTCATTTCTTATAGCTCAATAGTATTCCATTACATTTATATACCATGATTTGTTCAGTCATTCTCCAATTGATAGGCTTAATTTCCAATTCTTTTCCACCACAAAAAGAGCTTCTGTAAATATTTTTGTACATATGGGTCCTTTTCCCACTTCTACGATCTCTTGGGGATACAACCCTAGAAGTGGTATTGCTAGATCAAAGGCTATGAACTTATTTATAATCCTTTGGGAATAATTCCAAATTGCTCTCCAGAATGGTTGAATCAGTTCACAACTCCACCAACAATGCATAAGTGTTCAAATTTTTTGACATCCTTTCCAGCATTGATTATTTTCCTGTTTTGTCATCTTAGTCAATCTGCTAGGGACATGTGGTACCTCAGTTGTTTTGATTTTCATTGCTCTAATAAATAGTGATTTAGAGCAGTTTTTCATATGCTTATAGATATCTTTAATTTCTTCATATGAAAACTGCCTGTGCATATCCTTTTACCATTTATCAACTGGGGAATGACTTTTATTCTTATAGATTTGAATCAATTTTCTGTATATTTTAGAAGTGAGGCCTTTATCAGAGAAACAGATTGTAAAAATTCTTTGCCAATTGTCTGCTTTCCTCCTAATCTTGGTTACATTGGCTTTGTTTGTACAAAATACATTCCTATTGAATGTAATCAAAATTAACCTTTTGCATTTTGTAATGCTCTCTATCTTGTTTGGTCATAAATTCTTCCCTTCTCCATAAATCTGACAGGTAAACTATTCATTGTTATCCCAGATTGCTTACAGTATCATCCTTTATATCCAAATTATGAGCCGATTTAGGCTTTGTTTTGGTGCACAGTGTAAGATATTGGTCTATGCCTGGTTTCTGCCATACTATTTTCCAGTTTGTTTTCCCAGCAGTTTTTGTCAAATAGTGTGTTCTTATCCCCAAAGCAAGAGTCTTTTAATTTATCAAACAGTAGATTACTATAGTCATTGATGACTGTGTCTTGAGTGTCTATTCTATTCCACTGATCTACCACTCTGTTCTTTAACCAAGACCAAGAAATTTTGATGACTGGTGCTCGAAAATAACGTTTAAATTCTGGAATGGTTAGGCCACCTTCCCTATTATTCCTTTTCTTTCATTCCCTTGATATTCCGCACCATTTATGCTCACAAAGGAATTTTGTTGCTATTTTTTTATAGCTCTATAAAATATTTTTGGTAGATTGATTGGTATGACACTAAATCAGTAAATTAATTTAGGTAAAATTGTCATTGGCCTAACCATGAGCAACTGATGTTCTTCTGATTATTTATATCTAGCGTTATTTGTGTGAAAAGTATTTTGCAAGTGTATTCATATACTTCCTGGGTTTGTTTTGGCAGGTAGAGTCCCAAATATTTTGTAATTTCTACAGTACCTTTAAATAGAATTTCTCCTTCTATTTGTTGCTTTTCGGCTTTGTTAAATGTAGTAGGCAAATGATTCTTATTATTTTAAGAAAGATTCCATTTATTTCTATGCTTTCTAGAGTTTCTACTAGGAATGAGTGTTGTTTTTGTCAAAAGCTTTTTCTGCATCTATTGAGATAAACATATGGTTTCTACAAGTTTTGTGGTTGATATAATCAATTTTTTGGAAACTGGTCTATAATTTTCTTTCTCTGTTTTGACTCTTACAGATTTAGGTGTTAGTATCACATTTGAACCATAAAGGGATTTGGTAGGACTCCTCCAATTTTCCTAAATAGTTTATAAATTATTGAAATTAATTGTTCTTTAAGTGTGTGATAGAATTTGCTTCTAAATTCACCTGTCCCTGGAGATTTTTTCCTAGGGAGTTCAGTAACAGCTTGGGCAATTTCTTTTTTTGGAAATCAGTTTATTTAAATGTTTTACTTCCTCTTCTGTTAATCTAGGCAATTATTGTGTGTGTGTGTGTGTGTGTGTGTGTGTGTGTGAATAGAAAAAAGACTATCTGTAAGATGGTAGAATAAAGGCAACCGAGATGCACTCCCCCAACATTCCCCTCCAAACAAGTTTACAATAATGTTGCAAATCACATTTGGCAGCATCAAAAGCCAACAAAAGATCAGATTTAGACATTATTCCAGACTAAAAACACTTAAGAAAATTTTGTAACATGGGGATAAAAGCCTGTTTGGAGCTCACACACAGAACAACTGCTTTGGGATTTCTCAGGCCAGAGATAGTAAAAAAAAAGTGAACAACTGGTTAGAAAGAGATTACAGCTGACAATTTTTTATGCAATTTTGTACAGCTGTCACTGATTGACCTCTCTATTGCCCCATGTAGTACTGGGTTGCAATTCCAAGTGGAGACAGTGCTGGGGTTTGGTCACAAGGGAACAGGAACTTTGAAGTTACAAGGAGAACAAAGTGCTAGCACTTGTGGCTTCAAGGGACCAAGGGTCAGACTTGAATAAAGACTAGAGTACGGACCAGGAAAAGAGTAATCATACCTCTTCCAGGATTACACCACTTCAGAAGCACCTAAAACTTATGATATTCCAGAACCAGCTATGAAAAAAAACAGCATGGAAAAAAATTGAATTTTGGGACATTGCCTCACAACTCCCAGGTGACAAGAGCTTAATTTTAACATAAAGTTCAAAGTAAAGCAATAGACTGAAAACAATGAGTTGATAACAATAACAAGAAGAATTTTACCATGAAAAGGTACTAAGGTAGCAGAGAAGACAAAGACAACAACATAGAGAAAGATGATAATCTACAAACAGCTGCAAACACTAAAAAAGATGCTAATTGTACTGAAGTCAATGAGAATTTTTGGAACACTTTAAGAAAAGGGATAAGAGTATTAGAGGAAAAACTAGGAAAAGGAAAGAGAGTGATGTGAGGAAATTATGAACAGAGAATTAACAACTTGAAAAAAAGGCACAAATATATTCTCAAGAAAATAGTATCTTAAAAAATAGAATTGACCAAATGATAAAAAGAGGCACAACAATTCACAGAAGAAAAGATTGCCCCATAAACAGAATTGACCAAATGGGAAAAAAGGAATTACAAAGTCTCCTGAGGAAAATAATTATTTAAAAATTGAAATTAAGCAAAAGGAAACCAATGACTCAACAAGACATCAAGAAACAATAAAACAAAGCAAAAGAATGAAATAATGGAAGAACATGTGGAATAGTGGGAAAACAACTGACCTGGAAAGTATATTAAGGAGAGATAATTTAAGAATAATTGAACTAAATGAAAGTCATGATCAAAGAAAGAGCCCAGACATCAAATTCAAAGAATTTATCAAGGGAAACTAGCTTTCTATCTTAAATCCAGAGGGTAAAATCTATATCAAAATAATCTATTGATCATACCTGAAAGAAATAGCAAATTGGAAATTCCCAGGAATATTATAGCCAAATTCCAGAGCCCCCAGGTCAAGGAGAAAATCCTCTAAACAGCTTCAAAGAAACAATTCAAATATTATGTAGCCACTGTCCAGATCACACAAGATTTAGTGACTTCCATGTTAAAGGAGTGGAGGGCTTTGGACTATCATATTTCCTAAAGCAAAGAAGCTTGGATTACAACCAAAAACAATCTCCTGACTATAAAACTGAGTATAATCCCTTTGTGGAAAAGTATATATTTAATGAAATGGAGAACTTTCAAGCATTCCTGATGAAAAGACCAGATCTGAATAGAAAATCTAACATTTAAACACAAGGCTCAAGAGAAGTGTGAGATGATAAACAGGAAAGATTCATCATAAGGCTCTTAATTAATTAAAGTTAATCTGTTTACATTCCTATATGTGAAGATGATACCTGTAATTCCTAAGAATATTATTATCCTTAAGGCAGCAAAAAAGGAGTTTACATAGAGAGAGGGCATGGATGAGAATTGATTGTGTGGGAATGATTTACACCAAAAAAAAATAAAGCTTGAGAAATGGAAGAAGGAAAGGAGAGGTGGAAAGGGGAGATTTTTCTCACATAACACATATAAGAAAGAGTTTTTGCATTTCGAAGTGTAGACTGGGAAATATTTCTCACATAAAAATGCATACAAGGAAGAGCTTTTGCAAGGTAGATGAAAATGAGGGGATGGCAGGCAATGTTTGAATCTTACTTTCATCAAAATTGGTTCATATACATGTATATATATATATACATACATGGGCACATGTTTGTATATATAATTTCTTTTTTGACATTACTTTATAGGGAAATGGGAGGGGAAGGGGATTAGAGGAAGGAAGGGTGACAAAAGGGTGGCAGTGGGTAGAATCAAAATAGACTTTTGAGAAGAGACCGGTTAAAAAGAGAGAGAAAAAGAAACAAAAGAAAATGAGATGAAGGAAAATGCAAAGTTACCAAAACTGTGAATGTGAATGTTCTGGGCTCACCCATAAAATAGAAATGGATATGTTTACAGAATAGATTAGAAATCATAATCCAACAGTATGTTGTTTATGAGAAACATACTTAAAAAGCAAAGATATTCCTGGTATTAAAATACAGAGTTGGAGTGGAATCTATAATGTTTAAGCTGAACTAAAAGAAAAAAGTCAGTGAAAAAAATCATGATGGCAGACAAAGTAAAAGCAAAAATAAGCCTATTTAAAAAGGGATAATTAGGGGTGGCCAGGTGGCACAGTGAGTAAGAGCATCGGCCCCAGCTTTGGGAGACCCAGGATCGGTTCCGGTCTCAGATACTCGGCACCCACACAAAAATGACTGGCTCTGTAACCTTGAGCAAGTTACTTAACCCCAATTGCTTAAAAAATAAAAATAAATAAATAAATAAATAATAAAAAGGGATAATCAGGGAAGATATATTTTGCTAAAAATGTACCATATAAAATGGTATTTAGAAAACAATTAGCAAAAGGATTGCAGCAAATTTTCATGAGAATAAAACATTTTGATCAGCAAGGATTAATTACAGGAATGCAAGGCTGGTTTAATATTAAGAAAACTATCTCTATAATGGATCAAATCAAACATTTTTACATCAAGCTTCTATGATAGAGGCATCATTTATCAAAGATATACTGAGGATAGAACTGAGTTAAATTTATAAAAATAAGAGCCATTTCCCAAATGAAAAATGGTCAAAGGATATGTATATGCAGTTTTCAAAAGAAGAAAACAGAGTTATCTATAGACATAAAAAATGCTCTGATTAGAGAAAGGCAAATTAAAACAAATTTGAGGTACCACATCACACTTATCAGAAATGACAAATATTGGAGTTAATGAAGGAAAAATATGTATGTTAATGAACTCTTGGTAGTTTGTGAACTGGTTCAGCCATCTTGGAGAGCAATTTGAAATTACATCCAAAGAGCTATAAAATTGTGCACATCTTTTGACTCAGCAATACCACTGTTAAGTGTATTCCAGAGAGTTAAAATAAAAAGAAATCCCATAAGTAAAAAATTATTCATAGCAGTTCTTTTTTAATAGCAAAGAATTGGAAATTAAAGGAATTACCATCAACTGGGGAATGGCTGAACAAGTTAGCCTAAGATTGTGATAGAATACTGCTGTGAAGTGGGAAATGACAAGGGTGTTGAAAAAAAAAACATTGCATACCTAAATGAATTAATCCAAAGTGAAGTGAGAATTTTGAGATGATTGTGCATAGTAATAACAATGTGGAAGATTTGGCTATTCTGATCAAAACAATGATCCAAGATAATTCCAGGACTCATGATGAAAAAAATGTTATCTACTTACAGTGAAAGAACCAAGTAACTCAATGAAAATTGAAGTATAAAGTTTTCATTTTATTTTTCTTAATTTAAAAAATGACTAATAATGAAATATGTATTGTATGATTTCACATGTATAACTGATATCACATTAGTTGCCTTTTCAGTGGGCATGGGAGGGGTAAGTATGAAGTGAATTTGGAACCCAAAATGTAAAAAGAAAATAATGTTAAAAATAAATAATACATTTAAAAATATTTTAAAAATAAAGCAAAGTATCTTATTAGCCTACCAAATTCCTAAGTCATTAGGATAAGGTATGAAATAGTCCATACTTTGATCGTATTAGCTATAACAATTATCTGAATTGCTTAAAAATCAGTTTACTAGAGATGTTTTATGGTTTTGATACATAAGTGAGTGTAATCATAGTTAGCCCTCTTTTACCCAAAAAACAAAATAGTTTCCCCCTTAGTAAAAGCATTTAAAAGAGAAAATGAATTGTCAATGTTGAGACACTGATGCTTAAACATTCTAAAAGAAATCTTAATGTAGATAGACAAAAATATGAGCATAACCATCAGGAAATGATGAAGCACATTGGAATTTTCTAGAATTGATCATTTCCATCACAATAAGAGCAGATTGATTGTAAACTATGCTTGCCCTTAGTAAGCCTTCCAAAATGAGAAAAGACTTTGTATCTGAATTTTAGTCTCAGCCATAAATGTCCTCAGAGGAATTAATATGTTCTTTCAATGTGCCTGTTTTAAATTCATTTGAACTGAGTTTTATGTAGTTCCTTTCATCTCTTACTCCTCACTGAAGCATCTTTAATAATGTAAACATCCAAGGGAACAAAAGGAGATAATAATATCTGCTCCATTGACCTCACAGTATTTTTCTAAGGATCAATGAGATAATGTATGCCAAAATTGTTTTGAAAATCATGAGTATTCTGCAGTTTTTGTTGGTTTGTTTTGGGGATTAGTTTTGTTTTTTTATTTTTTTTGAGAATTCAGTTCATTCATTTGGAAACTAGAAAACTTCCTGCTGGGAAGAGTTCTTCAGTCCCCAAATTTCAACACTTAGTACTCCTAATAAAGTATATGTGAAAATTTCTGAGGTAGTCATTGACTGTGCAGTAACAGGGAGAAGGAGGAAATGTAATGCTTCTTCACATTTGTGATAAATCATGGGTTATTCTGTTGTCTTTCTACCAGCACATTGCTGGAAATTGTAGTACTAATGCCATGTGAGAAAAGAGATAAAGGAATGAAATTGCCAGAAAGTGTTTAGGAAAACATTAACTATACTTGCTCCATCGCAGTATTCAAAGATAGAATTCATCTGTTCCTTGTTATGTGTAATCTCTCCTCTTCTATGGCAAAAAAAAGGAGAAAGCTTATACTACCTATTTTAATTTGATTTTCATACTTCTCTGATATTTATGGATTTCTTCATATTTTAAGGGATATAAAGTTGGTGAGAGGTTACCATTTGGCTTGAAAGGGAAAAAATATTGAATCAGGTTGACTTACTGGTAGACAATTGGATTTCATGCTACAGAGTGTCCCTAAAGTCTGGACACATAGGACATCTCAATAACTATGCATATTTTCAAGAAATGAATGAAATTTTAAACCTTTTCTTTAATTAGCATACATTTTAGCCACGACAATTTCATATGGAATAAAAGCTTTCATTCGTTATTGAGGAGTATTTTCCATATTAATGGGATAAATTTAATTAATTGATGAGATTGCCTAGGTCTTCCTATGAAATCTCATTTATGCTAATTAAGTAGGATGTTGTTAAAAAAAATTCATTCATTTCATTTCTTGAAAATATGAAGAGTTTATGAGATTTCCTATGTGTCCAGACACTCTGTATAGACATTTATTAGGTAATAAATATGTGCAAAAGATTGTGCTAATTAAAGCCAGTATAGACTTTCTTAACCACCTATAGGTTCTGGAGACACACACACACAGACACACACAAACCTGAAGTGGTTTAGGACCCAGGGTCTTCTTAACCTAACTTACAATTACCCCTTTTGCCTTTTCAACTTGCAATACTCTTATACAAGACCTCTGTATGTCCTTTTCCCAGAGATGAATTCATCCTGGGACATCCATTTTGTGGAAGTACTTGAACTTCTGGTCCTGTTTCTTATTTAAGGAATTCAAAACTATGCCCTGAGCAGGGTACCTTCATCTCTATTCCTCACCTCCTCAATTGTCTGCTCTTTTGTTGGGTGTGTGTTGTCTTCATTCTGCTAAAATGTTATTCTTCCTTGATGGGAGGTAAACTTTCTTTTTGCATTTCTTTGCATCTACCACATTTAGCACAGTGCCTGGCAAATAATTAGTGCTCCATAGATTCTTGTTTCTTTCATCCCTCCTGTTCTCAAGGATATTATATTCTATGGTATTGGATATTGGAGAGGTGGGAGATGTACATAAATAATTATATGAATCATAATTTAAGTATGGAGAGAGCACTACAAATGAAAAGATTACAAAAGGCTTCTCATCGTAGATATGACAAGAGCTGAATCTTGAATGAAACTAGACATTCAAGGAAGCAGAGGTGAGGGACTTTGATAGAGAGAATGTTCAGAAAAGATAACTTCGGCCTTAGAAAAATAACATGTTGCATGACCCATAAGCCTAGTGCCAAATTATATGTGATAAGAATATCAGAGAGATATATGCAGAGTGCTTGTAACATCTGAGAACTTAAAGGTCATAGTTGACTTGATGTGGAATAGAGAGGATTGAAAAACATAGTAATTGAGACAGAGCTGCACATGGTCAAAATGAAATACTTTTGATGGGCAACTATGCATAAAACATAAAACCCATTGCTCACCAAATGTTCTACTTTGCAAAAATTATTTTGGATCCTAATGACTCATAATTATCATTATTTAAAGCTGATTTGTTAGTGCTGCTATGTAGGGAAAGGGAGAGATTTCTTCTGTGCTTTATTAATTGCTAGTGTAATTTTCACAGAGAAATGTGGCAGAATGTGGGATTTAGAATCCTCTGGATGTACATTGTGCCTTTAAAATTCCTTTTTTTTTAATGTTGAGACTTCATTTGGAACCCAGTAGTAACTTGAGTTTCCAAATTTAGCCACACATTAGGGAATCCAGTGCACCCTTATAAAGTTTTTGGTAGTCAGATAAGACATCTTTGAGCTGCTTGAATGCCTTTGTTTTATCTTTATCATCATCATCATCCTGAGTATTTTCACTAAAGGAGGAATAGAGTATTCCCCTTGTATTTTCTTTTTTTTCTGATGTACACTGATTGCAGTGTCAAAAAATTACACGACACATAATACAGTATATTAATTGTATGAAAATTTATCTCCTGTGATTCTCTGTGAAAATGGTGAAATTATAATATATTGTAGCTCCTAAGTAATCACATACATCAGAACCGTGCTTAATGAGCATTACAGCAACAAAGTCTCTGTTAACAAGAAGTCCCACACTCTGCCAGGAGTGATAATTGATATTCTATTCATATTAATAATGTCAAGGCTATGTAAAATGCTTTGATATCTTCTAGATCATCAAAGAAAGATGAAATTACATTAATCATAGTTATATAAGCAGCATGGCATAGTGAATCACATAGCTGCACTGAGAGACTGAAGTGTGTTCGAGTCTCACTTCTGATACACTGGTTATATAACTCATTTAATCTCTGTGTCCTCTAAGGGCAATTTCCTATGAATCTAAGTTGCAGACACAATGGTGACCTACATTGGTAGAGAGAGTTCCCATATTTGAGAGTTCATGAAATCACAGGTCCCACCCCTATCCCCAGAGTTGCTTTACTTTGTTTTCCATCTTATTTTAATACTTTAAAGGTTGCCATCTCATGGCACTTATGCTAACCTATATTACCTGGTACTTGTGATTAAACCACATGTCCTATCTCTGAACTATGGAAATAAAAAGGGGTTAGTTATATATTTAGATATTACATATATATATATAATTATATAAATCTATTATAACCAATGATAAGATGATTTTTTTTTTGCTTTCTTAAAACTTTCTTAAAGCTTTAGGTAGTTTCAAAACCTTACATGATCTCATAGGAATTGCATTGTTCAGACTGCCTTTCCTCTTTGATCCCATTGGCTGGAAGTTTGGGCTATCTAGCATAATTTCTCCAGTGAGACACTATAAAAGGTGAGAATGTGCTGGTTTAAAGTGGACATGAATGCTTTTTGTTGCTTCTGTAGTTGTCCTTGGGGAACCTAGGTATGAAGCTTTTAACATTGCAACCCAACTGACAAATGCACACCCCAATCCTTTTCCTAGTTTACTTATCTCCTATTGGAAATACATTAGTGTGATACCTGTTAGCAAGTACTTATTAGCAGCCTTTGGTTCTAATGGATGATTTGTTCAAATTGCTGCTGGTACACATGAAAGAGAGGAGTTAACAGTCTAACAATCTCATTTACCCTGTGCTGTTCGATAAAAGGGTTGAAAGAAAAATTCATGATCAATAATGCCAGATGTCCCACAGAAGCATTCTGGTTAACCAAAATGCCCCCAAAGCAATTGCCACACAATCTCAGGTTCCATAATTTATCATTATTTCATTAGCTAGATTAAAGAAATTTATAAACTTTGTAACATTCCTGTCCAATGAAAGACCCATAGGCACTAAGGAACATTCTACCTTGATTCAAGTATATGGCAATGGAAATCCAACAACCATTCATGTAATTGGAAATGTAATGTCATTTTCCTTATTTCCTTCTTTGATTGATGTATGTTCCTCTTTGAAGCCAAATTTCCATTCTGTCCAGCTGGATAGACTTTTTGGTCCTAGAAAATGTAGCATTTCAGATATAGCTCTTATTTTAATGTATCATTGGTGAAATGAGTTTACTGATTCACGGCATGATGAATGATTTTTGCTATTTTATGACACATCAGGCTTTAATTACTGTCATTTAAAAACTCAGTCTAAAGTGACCTTAAGAGTAGAATGATGAGCTGAAGACCATTATACCTACAATATGGAAATTGTTTTTTTTTTCCTACATCCATTTTCCAGGGCATTGAGACAGCTGTGGTTGTGTGGGCAGAATCTTTATGTGTTTCGCAAAATGCTCTTAATTGTGCTTGATTTAACTAAGTTGTGCTCCCCCTCCCCCTGCGCCCCCCCTCTCTCTGTCTCTCTGTCTCTCTGTCTCTGTCTCTCCCTCTGTCTCTCTGTCTGTCTCTGTCTCTGTCTCTCTGTCTCTCTCTCTGTCTGTCTCTGTCTCTGTCTCTCTCTCTGTCTTTCTCTCTCTCTGTCTCTCTCTCTCTCCCCCATCTCCCCCCTCTCTCTCTGAATGTAGAGATATATCTATATCTATATGTCCAATACACTAAGATACCTCCAGACAGTCTACACTGACAATACAGAAAAAGAAAACAGCTTTCCCTAACCCAAACCCTACTGAAACAAACATGTCTACCCTTTTCATTCAGCTAACTAAATTGTCAGATTTTAACCTGTCAGGTAACTGTGTCAGTTTGTTTTCCTTCCCCTATGTTTTAAGTAGGGAAGTGGTGATGACTATTACTTAACAACCAAGGCATGATCACAGGGTCACTTAATGGCTAGACTGGATCCATACATATCTAAAGACAAGAGCTTCACAAACAGCAGCAGTACAATAGGATGCAAAATGCCCTAAACTTGGAGTCAACAGAAATCTAGGTTCAAATCTTGCTTCTGGCACATGTTAGCTGTGTATCCATGAGCAAGGCAACCTCTGTGAGGCTAGTTTTCTCATCTCTAAAAGGAGACTAGTCATCTCTACAGCACATATTTACTTTTAAGATTGTTATAAAGATAAAATGATACAATAAATGGATGGCAAATACAACAGTTCTATGAAAAGTTATTATTATCTAAAGTGGCCTCATAGACACTGCCACGTGTACTTATCATGATGCAAATGATACAAATGACTATATGTGAAGAAGCAAGGCAGAAAGGAAATTCTCAATAATTTAGTGTATAACTTTAGTATATATAATTTTTTTAGGCTATTACTTTTGTCTCTTATAACTATAGACTTTTAAGGCATAAACGCACTTTAGAGAATATGTAGGTCAATTTGATTATTGGTCAGATGAGGAAATCAAGGCTCAGAGAACTGAAATTACTTTTCCAGGATCATATAGGACAATAGCAGCAATCAAGACTGGGGTAAAAGTTTCCTGAATTCTATTGGTATCCATAGAATGCATGATCCTTCCATTTTATGTACAATTTTAAGTTTCTTGAGGCAAGGAATTGTATCATTTCTTTGTAGCTCTCATAGCAATCAGAATGAATTCTTATATGTTAGAAAAGTTATGTGATATTTCTATTTCATGAGAAGAATTTTCTGACCTAAAGTGGAAATATTTGTGATTTACTATGCTTCAAATTTTAATGGAAACTTTTTTTGAAGATGATACTTTAAAATAAGACTTGATGGGCAGCCAGGTAGCACAGAGAGTAAGAGCACTGGCCCCAAAGTTGGGATGCGGGATGATCTGGGATCTAATGAGGGCTCAGACACTTAGCACCAACCCAGAAACACCTGGCTGTGTAACCTTGAGTAAGTTACTTAACCCCAATTGCTTAGGGGTGGCCAGGTGGCTCAGTGAGTAAAAGCACCAGCCCCAGAGTCAGGATGACTTGGGATCGAATCCGGGGTCAGATACTTAACACCACACTCAGAAATAACTTGCTGTGTAACCTTGAGCAAGTTGCTTAACCCCAATTGCTTTAAAAAAATTAAAATAAAATAAAATAAGACTTGGGTCCCACCTCTTTCTATCATAAGAGTTTCCCAATCCTTCTTAAGCCATACTCCTAAAACTTAATAAATGTTTTCCTTACATTTTATCTGAAAGAACCAAAACTTTGCAATGTATTCTCAGAAGTTTTTTTTTTTATTAACATGCCAGCCACAGATGTCTTTTTTAAAGAATTCTAAAGAATAAAACAAGTGTGATAGAATGAGTGGCAGAAAAATTCCTCTTGTTATCCCCCATGCATCTAACCACCTTCTGTTCAGACTCCAGATGGTTATATGCGAGGATAAATTCAGGGAACAGGAAATGTAGAGTCATCCATGTAAGGCCTTAGTTGGAGTCTTCTATATAGTAGTCATTAGTATATTTGTTTTTTTTTTGTTGAGAGTCAGAGTCTCCTTGGCAATTAATTATTTGAGACATCTGCTTGAACATCTATAAAATATTTATACCAAACGCTATAGGATTTTTCTTAAGAAAGTCTCATTTAATTTCTGTTTGACAATTTCCTGAAAAAATATAAACTATAAATGGTTATTGTCAGGTTCATAATTCCAGAACTGCAAGAGATGTCTGAATCCATTTCATATATGTACATAGGATTTTAGAATTTGAAAAGTGCTTTTTTTGTTGCTGTTGTTCATTTGTTTAAGTTATATCTAACATTTCATCACCATGTTTGGGGTTTTCTTGTCAGACACTGGAGTGGTTTGCCATTTCCTTCTCCATATCATTTTACACATGAGGAAACTGAGGCAAAGAGGATTAAGTGACTTGCCAAAGGTTACACAGCTAGTAGGTATCTGAAACTGGATTTGAACTCACATCTTCCTGACTCCAGGCCACTGTGACACTTGGCTGCCCAAAATAGTGCTTTACCTATTTTGTTTCAATTGATCTTTAGTTGGCTATGAAATAGTTGCTCTTTTATCCTTATTTTATAGATGAAGAAACTGAGGCATCCAAAGGTTAAAATATTTGTCTGTGGTCATACAGCTAGTAAATTTCCAAGACAGAATTAGAACTCAAATCTTTGTGATTCCAAACCCAGCACTCTATCCACTATGTTACTTAGTTGTATAACCAAAATCATTCTAAAAATGAGGAAGCAGAGAACCAAGGAGATTAATCCATTCGCCCAAGATCACATGGGTAGAAAGGGTTGGAAGTGACATTTGAACTCAGGTCTCCTAACTCAGTCCTCTTTCTACTATAACAGTGTGTTTTCCCCCTTCTCTAATCATTGAAGTTATCCCAGTTAATTTGTTTTGTTTTGTTCTCCATCTACAAACCCTTCCTCCTAACTGTTTTTAAATAACAATCAGTGGCAGTTCAAGGGTGGTAGACAGAATTTTCAACTTGCAACCTTAAATATGGCAACATCAACAATAGAAGAGGAGATAAAAGCATAAAAAAACAGTAAAGGTGGAGGATTTGTTGAATAAGCACTGGTTGGGCTGGGCAGGTGGCAACATTCAAACACCATGAAGTTACCAGTCAGTCATTCAAAGGTTCTCAAAAATAATGTATCTAAAGTAGGGTCCTGTTCAGCAATATGTGGTTGAAAATGGCCTATTAAACCGGTGTTCTTGCAGCCCTAATTACTATTTCCTATCTATCTCATGAAAAACTAAATCCTGGAGTATAATCAATGCAGAAGTCTGTGTGGGCTGCCTCATTCCAGCACTTTTTGTGAGCTAGTGATGCTCTTTGAATACAAGCAGGAATAAAATCAGCAGACCTGTCATTTTCCTGGGCTAAATTTAGTTATAGCTGCCCTAACTATAGTATTTACCCTGAATATTGTTCCCATTGTAATGGAATGAATTCCTTAAAGACTGTGAACATTAGTAAGTACACCCGCTATTTCTCTCTTAACACTTCACTTCTATCTCAGTATTTTATTATTATCAAATGCAAAGTGCTCTGTCTCCTCTTTGTGAAGTGGGAAGGTGAAAGGAATTAAAAGGAAAGGAGGACACAAGGTTCTTCTCTAGAAAATTGAAAGCTAAAACATGTTCTTGTTCCAAATACCCTTGTAAAGAAGAACAATGGAGTTTGGATGATTTCAATGATCTTTTAACTCTCTAATTTGCTTAGAATTTAAAAATTTGGACTTAGGACCACCCTTGGGAGTATGCAGAGATGGCAGGGCCTGTGAAGGGATCATCCTCAAATGACTAGTTCTAAAATGCCACATAGG
Organism: Petaurus breviceps papuanus; assembly: GCF_028583685.1. NCBI lineage: Eukaryota > Metazoa > Chordata > Mammalia > Diprotodontia > Petauridae > Petaurus > Petaurus breviceps. The sequence continues at coordinate 57,300,656 of NW_027186304.1, forward strand.
TGTCATTTTCAGTAAATAACTTTTGTACTCTGTTTAAATGCAGATTTCAATGAGAGAGATAACAGTAGTGAGCCTTATCAACAGTTCAACAGTGCTATAACCACACTGCATTGTTAAGGCCAGGGACTCCAGTATCCCTCAGGAAGAATCAGTTCCCTTGGGTTACATACATTTGAACGTGGCCTACAAATATTAGCACAACCTTTTTCTTAAGTCATCTTTTTAGGGTGAAGAAAGAATTTGACAGTTTTTTTTTTCTGAAAACATGTTTTAATAAACAGGACAAGGAAGAGACTATGAGAGAACAAGGTACCCAAGAAGCCTGAAATACAATAGAGACTAGGGAAAAAAAAAGAAGAAAGGGGTGCAGAAATGAGATACTGGGTTCTTTAAAGACGAAGTTCACTTTATAATTTGAGCATAATCAAGTCAACAGGCATTTAGGAACCCATTATATGACAGGCACTGTTTTAAGTACTGGAAATTCCAAGAAAGGCAAAAAGACTTCCTTCCCTCAAAAAGCTCACAATAAAATCAGGCAGACAATATATAAATAGGCATAAGCAACCTGCATATAAATAAGTTGGAAATGATTTTAGAGGAAAGAAGCTAAAGTTAAGCAGGGCTGGGAAAGTTTTCTTGTAGAAAGTGGAATTTCAGGTGAGGCTTGAAGAAAGCAAGGAAATTTAGGAAAGGCAGGTTAGGAGGACAGGAATTCCAGGCATGAAGACCAGTCAGTGAAAATGCACAGAGCTGGGGGACATAATATTTTATGGGAGGAACAGCAAGAATCTAGAGTGACTGGACGAAAGAATACGTGGAGTGTTAGGTGTAAAAGGATTGGAAAGCAAGGAAGGGCCCAGGTTTTGTAGGATGTAAAAGAGCAAACAAAGGAATTACAATTGATATTTGAGGTAAACGTGAACCATAGGAGCTTATTAAATAAGGAAGTGACATAGAACTTCTTTAGGTAAAGTCAGTTTGACAGTTGAGTGGAGGTTGGAGTAGAGTGGAGAGAAACGAAGCAGGAAGAACGATCAAAAACTATTGTAATAGTCTAAGTATGAGGTGACAAGGACCTGCACCAGGTTGATTGTTGTGTCAGATCTAAAAAAGGAGTATTATGCAAGAGAAGTAATGAATGAATATCATTCAGCAAAAGGTGTGATATGGGAATGAGAGTGAGGCATTGAGTATGATACTTAGGTTTTGCGTGTAAGAGATTGGAAGGGTAATGTCACCTTCAAAAGCAATAAAGAAGTTCACAGAAGAGTACAGGGGTTGGGGGGAGGGCATTTAGTGCAGTTTTGAACAATTTGAGTTTGAGATGTCAGAAAATCAGAATGTACAAAGTTAAGAAGAGACTGAAAAGAAAAAAAAGTAGAAGCACCAATAAAAGATGGTCTTCACCAGGAGTTTAGCCATGAAAAAAAGGAGAAATATAGGACAAGAGCTAATGGAGATACATACCTCAATGAGTGCTTTTTGAGGATGAGAGTGATTTGAGAATGTTTGATGGCAGCAGAGAAGTGTTCTATAGGCAGGGAGAGATTAAAGAATCTTAAAAATAGGGAGAAGATAGGGTTGAAAGGTAACACTTTTGCATATAAAGGAGTTTGCTTTGTCAAAGATAAGGTTCATCTCTTTCTGTAAGATGGGTAAAGGAATCAATAATGACAAAAGACCTTTTAGTGATGAGATGAGAAAGAAGGGAGGTGATGGAGTTCTTTGTGGATGACCTTACTATGAGAAAAGCTAACAGTTTTATTTCCACAGATTCTATAGGAATAGTGGATGTTGCAAATACAGATGTTACACAGGACATGTAGGAAAAGTGTAAATCACGATGAGGGGAGGAAGGGCAGAGTGACCCTATCCAATCATATAGCTGGAAGAAATTGATAAGTTCCTATTGAAGGAGGCCTAGGCTAAACCAGCTCAAACTGGCCAGGATGAAGGGATCATCACTGACTTTTTCTGTTGTTGTTTGTCCCCCATTCCTTTTTAATAAAAATGTTGATTGTTAGAGTTTGACATTCATTTCCAGAACACTTTGAGTTACAAATTTTCTGCCCGTCTTTCCCTTACTCCCACCCCAAAATTGTGAGCCTACTGAATATCCCTTCCCCCAATCTGCTCTCTCTTATATGCTCCCCCATACCTCTTCTAATTTTCTAGTACGGCAATATGGATTTCTATACCCCAGTGCCTATATATCTTAATTCCCAGGTGCAAATTAAAAAAATAACATTTGTTTTTAAAACTTTGATTCCCAGAATCTTTCTTTTATTCCCTCTTCACCCACCCCCACCGGGAAGATAAGCAATTCAATATAGGTTGTACATGTGTAGTTATGCAAAAGATTTCCATAGTAGATATGTTGTGAAGGACTAACTATATTTCCCTCCATACTATCATGCCCTGCGCTTATTCTATTTTCTATTGGACCATGTCCCTTTTCAAAAGTGTGTGCTTCTAACCACCCTCTCCCACAATCTGCCTTCCCTTCTATCATCCACTCTTTCATCCCCTTCCCCCTCTACTTTCCTGTAGAATAAAATATGCAGTTGATTGTGTGTGTTATTCCCTCCTTAAGCCAAATTCAAGGAGAGTATGTTTGACCCATTCCCTTTCCCCTTCCTGTTCTTCCCCTCCATTGTAAGTTTCCTCTTGCCCCTTTTATAGGAAATAATTTACCCTATCTCCTTCTCTTATTATATTCTTCTCACACCTCTCAATTTTATTTTTTAGATATCACCCCTTACTATTCAACTGATTCTGTTCCCTCTATTTATGCATAAACACATATATACACACACTTGCATATGTATTTATACACACATATACCCTCCTATACATACATACACACATATACATACATATTCCCTTCAACTATCCTTGTACTGAGAAAAGTCTCATGAGTTGCAATTATCTTTTTTCCATGTAGGAGTGTAAATAGTTCAACATTAAGAAGTTCCTTATGATTTATTTTTCCTGTTTATCTTCTCATGCATCTCTTTGTATTTGAAAGTCAAATTTTCTGTTCAGCTTTGTTTTTTGTTTTTCCGTGAGGAATGCTTGAAAATCTATTTCATTGAATGACCATATTTTCCTCTGAAGCATTATATTCAGTTTTGCTGGGTAGGTGTTCTTGGTTTTAATACTAGGTCCTTTGACATTCAGAATAACATATTCCGAGCCCTTTGATCCCATAATGTAGAAGTTGCTAGATCTTCTGTTATCCTGATTGTGTTCCCACAATATTCAAATTGTTTCTTCCTGGCAGCTTGTAATATTTTCTCCGTGAACTGGGAACTCTGGAATTTTGCTACAATATTGCTAGGAATTTTCTTTTGGTGATTTTTTCAAGAGGCAATTGGTGAATTCTTTCAATTTCTATTTTGTCCCCTGATTCTAGAATATCAGGGCAAATTTCCTTGATAATTTCTTAAAGGATAATTTCTAGGTTCTTTCTTTGATCATGGCTTTCAGGTAGTCCAATGATTTAAAATTTTTCTCTCCTGGATCTGTTTTCCAGGTTACTGTTTTTTTTTTTTTTTCCAATGTGATGTTTCACATTTCCATTTGTTTGGATCTGTTTAATAGAATCTTAATTTCTCACAAATTCATTAGCTTCCATTTGCTCCAATATAATTTTGAAGGATTTATTCTCTTGAGTGAATTTTTTAAATTCCTTTTCAATTTGGCAAATGTGGGTTTTCACGGCATTCTTCTCCTCATTGCCTTTTTGGACCTCTTTGGCCATTTGAGTTAGTCTATTTTTAAGGTGTTATTTTTTCAGTATTTTGGGGGTCTCCTTTAGCAGCTGCTGACTTTGTGATTTTCTTGCCTCATTCTCATTTCTCTTCCCAATTTTTCCTCCACTTCTCTTACTTGATTTTCAAAATCATTCTTCAGCTCCTCCATGAACTTTAACCAGATTATATTTTTTTGGAAGCTTTTGTTGATGGAGTTTTGCATTTTTTTGACTTCTTCTGGTTCCATGTTTTGATCCTTTTTGTCCCCATAAAAGGATTCTGTGGTCTGATTGAGCTTCTTCTGCTTGCTCCTCCTGCCAGCCAATTACTTGACTTTTGAGCTTTTGCCATGGTAGAACTCTGCTTCCAGAGTGGAAAGAGCTGTGTCCCAAATTTATGGGGTTTTCACAAATGTTGTCAGAGGTCTGAGGAAGGTGACCTCTCTACAGCCACAACAAGCTCTGGACACTGGCGTTTCTCACCCCAGGACCACCGATGAAAACAACAACCCAGATTCAAGCAGGTCAAAGCAATAGCAATTACCCTCTGAATGATTGCTTGGTACTCCTATGATCTGTAGGCCTGGAACTCCTGAGACAGCCATGGGGCAGCAGCCACAGCCACTGCTCCTCTGCCACCTGTTTTCCTGGGGACAGGGAGTGGACTGCACTGTTCCATTACCCAGTTCCAACAGAGTTCTCCAATGACCTTTAATTTTCTCTTTATGGATTGAAAAGTCTGGAAACTACCACAGCTGCAGGTGATTCACTCTCCTGAAGTCTGCTCTCACTGGTATATTATATAATCTCAACTGCTGCAACATAATCCTTTTACAATTTCCTAATCTATTCACTATGCCTCTCAACACAGCAGCTTTGGGGTGGCTAGGTGGCACAATGAATAGAGCGCCAGCCCTGGAGTCAGGAGGATCTGAGTTCACATATGGCAGGGTTGCTGGTCAGCAGGGTTCATGTGAGATTGCACTAGGCTCCCAGAATGGTGTGATAGACCCTTCCTGTTGGCCAGCCAGACTGCTTTCCGTAGGAGATTTATTTCTTTCTGTTAGCTCTAAAATTTGTTTAGAGTCATATTTTACAGGTACTGGAGGTGGTTGTGGTGTGAGCTCATGGAATTTCCTGTTTCTATTCTGCCATCTTGGATCTGTCCCTGGTCACACTTTTTAATAGTACGTATGCTTAACTAGCCTCTTGCATGTTGATTGAGACACCCCACAATTAGAGCCTCATCCACACATTTAACCCATGTTAACCCATGTTCAGAAGGAGGGGACACATAAAATAGTAATGTGTAGTGGACAGGTCACAATGATTGTAACCAAGAAGAGCTGGAACCAATCGCAGTTCTGGAAGTATGGACCAGGCAAGATTTGTAGTTAAAAAGACTTACATTTGTCTGAATATCTGGAGTCTTTAGAAAGAGCCTACCAATTTATTCAGGAAAAATAAATGTAAAATAAAGGTAATGAAAACCTTCCTGGCTTTCCTATGACTATTGTTTATTCCTAGACTAAGTATATTTCTCACATTAGGTCTTACAATGAAGTGTGAAGTGAAGTTCTTAGCTGACATAGAGCAGGTAGATCCATAAGAGGTTTAAAAAGGGATAAAACGGTTCAGAAAAGTTGCTGCATCTTTTCCTTTGTTCTTTTTTTTTTTTTTGCTTTTTGGAGGGGGGAAGGCAGCGCAGTTGGGGTTAAGTGACTTGCCCAAGATCACATAGCTAGTTTTTATGTTAAGTGCCATATGTGAACTCAGATCCTCCTGACTCCAGGGCTGGCGCTCTATTCATTGTGCCACCTAGCCACCCCAAAGCTGCTGTGTTGAGAGGCATAGTGAATAGATTAGGAAATTGTAAAAGGATTATGTTGCAGCAGTTGAGATTATATAATGTAAATTTGCAGGCAGTGGGGTGGCTTAGTGGATAGAATGACTTGCCTGGAGTCAGGAAGTCTTGAGTTTAAATCTGACTTCAGATACTTCCTAGTTGTGTGACCCTGGGCATGTCACAGCTCTATTTGCCTCAGTTTCCTCATCTGTAAAATGAGCTGAAGAAGCAAATAATATACCATTCCAGGAACTTTAACAAGAAAACCCCAAATGGTGCCATGAAGAGCTAGACAGGACAACAACAATGTAAATTTGCAGTGAACTCAGCATGGTTTCTTTATTTTCTCCATTTTCTTTCAGTAGCAAATGAAGAGGAGTGAGGCTAGTATATAGAGAAAATAATCCCAGCCCAGGGGTTTATCAGAGCCAGCTTGGTGATAGGATAAAGGGCAAAGGGCTGAAGAAAAGAGGATAATGTATATTTGCACTGGATAACTGAAGGGAAAAGATGGGGAAAGGAACATAAGATAACAAGTGTAGGAGAGATGACTTGGGAAAGAGAGAGGTGAACTGAGGTCAAGGTGAGCACAAAGACCACAGTAAGGTGTTCTAAGGCAGGACTGTTGAAATGACAAAGGATTATGATCAGATAAATGAATTTTAGATTTCAGGAAGATGAAAGTGAAATACTTCTGGGTGATGATAATACCAATGATAGTGTGTAGCTGAGGTGTAGTGGAAGTTAGAAACTACTAGTATTTATGTTGAGGGCAACAGTTACATAGGAAAGAAAGACTGTGAGGCAGGATTGAACTCTTTTAAGTAAGGAAGGAGATTGTCCTGGACTTTGAGATATGTTACCAGAATCTTTATTGGGTAGTAAAAATACAGATTGAATGAACCACAAAGGAAAAGATTTTACTGAATAATAGTAGAAAAGTGAGAGTTTAGAATTGACAGTGTGGAACAAGAAATATTGCTACTTTGCTACATCAACCAATATATGTTTGGGTTGGAAGGGTGTGGGGTATCGCCAAAAGTATAACCCATGCTGTAAAGTATAGCCAGATATACTGAGAGAGACAGACAGAGAGACAATGAGAGAAAAAGACAGAGAGAGACAGAGACAGAGAGAATTCAAGAATGTGGGAGGAGTAAGAAAGGAAAAGTTTTAAGATAAAAACCACCACCATGGAGCGAGTATTCCAGAGAGGATATCATAGGTGAATTTGTCTAAACTAAATGAAATATGAAGAATTTGTGGAGTGGGAGGCTTGCCAGAGACATCCAGTCCTTAGGACCAGAACTAAAGAAAGAGCAGATGGAAAAAAAATGTTATAGGCTTGTATCCATTTCAAGAACTCTCTACTCACAAGAGGAAAAAGCACCAGCCATGTAGCTACAAAAGTAATTTCTTTCATAGGTTTTCTCTAGAGGAATTTATTACTAGAAAGCTTAGTTGAAATAATTCTTAGGTGAAAGCATCGTAGCACTTAATCATAAATGAATAGTTTCTGACCATGAAATAGGGGCATGGTGCTTATTAAAGAAATATTTTCTGATTTGATTCTCCATAGAAGATATAGTCATCATCATGAGCACAATAAAATTCATGATCAAATGCTAAAGCCTCCCATGGTTAAAAGGGTATTTTTTTTAAGTATCCAGAGTTGTTCTTAATGATCACTTAGTACATAAATTTCATCCACTCATTAATATAGAAAGCAAATATAAATGTGTCTGATTTGTACCAATATACTATTTCTCAACTATTAGAGAAAGGGAGGCTGAATTCTTGATTCATGATGACAAGTAATTTCATCATCTTGTAAATTTTATATGTATCACACAGCAACTTTTCTTGGGTAGTATTCTTTATGTTTGCCAAATTTTCAATATCAATTTCAGATGTCTGCCTTTCCACTATACAACCTGTCTGAATTACATTAATAATCACAATATTTCTTGAGCCATACTCAGCTTTGCAATGTTTTATGCTATGTGATCCAAGAGAATTTTATGATATTTATGATCAAATTGGTCAAGAGAGACAAGACCAAAATATTTAGTGGCTCTGATAATAAGGGTAATAATAGCAACAATAACACTTGGGAGTTTACAAAACAGTGTCCATACATTATCTCATCTGATCCTCACAGTAACTTTTTAGATATTATTACTATCCTGATAATACATGTGAGGAAACTGAGTCAAAAAGAATTTAAATGGCTTACCAAGGATCACATAACTAATGAGTTAGAATTTAAACTTAGGTTTTCTGACTCTGAGTCCAGTGATTTTTTAAGTGCTATACCAATACATAGGAAAAAATTAAAATATATGATACAGAAAATTTGAGTTTAAAAAATTTAATTGATGAGTTCTATCTTGTATATACACTAGCTTTTTTATTATGGGCAACTTACTATACATCTCAGTGCCCTCCTGGCAACTATCTAAGGTTATAAGTTAAAGATGAATTGCCAACCTGTGAAGATAGAAACAATTTCTATACTTTGAAGTTCCCCATCGTCATGAAGTAATGGGTCAGAACCCCTTCCCCAATCCTTAATTAAAGTAGTCAAACCATAATTGATCCCCTGTTATGTAACTTATGATAATATGCTTTGAAGTTTTCAAAATCCCCAATTATATATATGGAGATATAGGAAAGATTTTTTAGAAGACTGAATGGAAGAAAATTCAAATGAGGAGAGTCAACAAATATTTAAATGCCTAAGGTGTGCCAGGTATCATGTTACAGACTGAGATCACTACTACAAAGAATGAAACAATCCCTTCTCATAAGGATAATTATCAATTGAAAAGCAATTTTAAGTGACATTGTGGCTACTCCTTGGCAGGAGTGTGAGGATAATGCATTTTTTTAGACTCAAGAAATACAAACAAACAAACAAAGAGACAGTCCCACCTTTAAGCATCTTACCAAAGGGAGGGGAAGGAAAGAGAAAGAAAGAGCAAAAGGGAAAAAAGAAAAGGAAAGATGAATGGAATTATGCACTTTCTATTGCTAGGCATTATGTTAAGTCTTATACAAATATGCTCATTTGATCTCACAACATTCCTGTGAGATAGGTACTTTTGTTATCCACATTTTATAGTTGAGGAAACTGTGCTAAACAGATTAAACAACTTTCCTAGTGTCATATAGCTATTAAGTGGCCAAGTTCAGAATTAAATTTACATCTTCCTGATTCCAGTCCTCTAGGAGGACAATATGGAATCTGACTCACAAAGATGAGGGCCTACTAAGTTCCAGTCACGAGAGAAAGTTTGTACTAGAAATGTGGCAAACACTCTACAAAGGATTTGGAGAATAGCTAACAGACCAGTTTGCCTGAAGTATAGAGTACATTTTATTATTTTCCTCATTTTTACATGTAAGGAAACTGATTCAGGAAGTGGTTAAATGACTTACACAGAGTCTAATAGCTACTGAGGTAGAATTTATAATCAGCTTTTGAAATAAGGCTAGAAAGGTAGGTTGGAATCAGATTGTAGAGGGAATTAAATCCCAAACTGAGAAGTCTATTTTTTATATCAAAGGCAAGAGGAAATGACTAAAGAGGTTTTGAGTAAGGGAGTGTGACATGGTCAGACCTAAACCTTGGGAAGATAATTTTTCTATTGTGGTAAAAGGGAAAGAACTTTTGACTGGCAGTCAGGAGGAGGTCTGGGTTCTATTTCTCACATGCTGACGCCTTTGATATTTGTGTGACTTTGGACAAACCTCAATCTCCATGGGTCTCAGTTTCCTCATTGATTAAGTGGAAGTAAAAATAATGTTTTTCCTACCTGTACCTCTGAGGGCTATTGTGAGAATGATGTGAGAAAATTCATGTGAAATGCTGTGCTGTGAAATGTTAAAAAAAAAACCTCCAGAAAGGCAATGGGCTTATATTTTTGTATTAGAGCAGTGAACATGTGGTTACAGACAACGATGAAGAGGGATTGTTTGTAGGCACAATGGTAGAGAGACACAAAAAAATATAATTTTACACAGAGGTTAAATCATTATATCCACTTTTTTTCTTCTATCTTGTGAGTAAATCAACTCCTAGAGAATTCCAGTTAATTCACATAGGCAAAAAGAAAATAATAGAAGGAAAGCCTAAGCTATTGCTTTTAGGCATAATTCTTGTTTATGCAGAGTTGTGTAGGTGTTGTCTTCTGCAGGTTCTATTTTTCAGAAACAGATCTGACATAACTTATTTTTCTTTTGAGAAAAGAGCAAATCTCCTTCTAGTCTTGTTCCCTTCTCAAAGGCCATAAAATATCAATGCTCATCTAGTAGAAATTAAATCTTATCAGGAACTCCTTGCAACATCCCTAAGAAGTGTTCATTGAGCTTCTATTTGAAGACTTACTTTAATGGGGAAATCAATACTTCTGAGGGCAACCCATTGAATACAATAGTAACACTTAACATTGAATTTGAGAATGATTAAAATTTTTAGTAGTTAAAAATGAGCTTATTCCCAAGGCTAAAATGTATTCTCCTTATTTGTATGGGCCCATAGAGATTGTATGGACAAGGGGAAAAATGGATTTAAAGATCTAGTGTATTTGAAATTTATTGAAATGTGAATTAATTCAATGTATGAGAGGTAAGTATAATTCTTAGAGCACACATGCATATGTATGTATATATATATATATATATATACACACACATATGCTATATACAAAACATATATAGGCATATACTCACTGTTTCTCTTTCCCTCTCTATAAATACATCCATGTTATTTTGTGTCCTAACCCAGTTTCCTATTGAGATGAAGTTTTAATTTTTGTCCTGTTCATTTAAGGTCTGTTTCTGTAGCTGTCATTCCACTAAATGGAGACTCTGGGGTCAAAAATTGACATGGTGACTTTCCACAAAGTACTGTTCTATGCCATTTCTAATAATTTTTGTTGGTATCCTAAAGAGCATGGGTTTCTCATCTCAACAGTTAGAAAATTCTATATGTTGAACCCTTTGTAAGAAAGTCAATAAAGTTAACTCTTGGTTATTCATAGGAATTGAGGAAAAGAAACTTCAGATAATCTCAAACAACATATTCTACAAACTACTTTATGTGAAATTGTCAACAAGGTGAATTACAATTGACAGCAGTTGGTCACGATGAATGCCTGTGTTATATACCTTCATAATGCCTAGGACAGAGAATGTATTTAATATATCTTAAGAAAAGATTGTTAATTTATTTCACATCTGAATATATATGACAATTTCTGCAATATAAGGTTGATAACATTTTTGTTGGCATTTCTAAAGTAAAATATTTTGAAGACAGTCTTAAATTCCTTATACTTATTGACTTCTATCCAGGAGTATGCTGGAGCTAGGTCAAACTGACTCACAAGAACCAATTGTAAAATTTTCGGTGCAAAACTTTATGCCATAAAAAATCAAATTCTACAAATCAAATCTTGATTAGGTATTTTGTTGATTATCTAGACTTAGCAATGTGATGGAGGAAATGTTAATAATTCAGATTAAACTGAAAAGTGTGTCATGTGCATTTGTCCTCCAGGGAGCAGGTTGTTAAATATTCACCAGGACACCCTAGCTCCCAACTCAGACTTTTGGCCAGACACACATACCTGTGTCCTCTGTACCAAATTCTAAGTTAAGGCTTATTGTCAGTGTCTTAGACTCAGCTTGCAAGGAAAAAAGTAATGTCGTGTAATGGAAAGTACAAGATTAGGAGTGAGAGGACCTAGGTTGAAAACTCAACTTTCCTCCTTCTCATTAGCTGTTTGAACTTTTGCAAACTGTGTAAATTTTCTGAACAACGATTTCATTTGTATAATGAAGGATGCCTAGATCAGAGGTTCTTAATCTCACATGTGAAAATGATTTTTAATATCCTGATGCCCATATTTCAATATTATTATTTTCCTTTTTATCCTTTGTATTTTATTTTACACATTTAACCTCATTGTGCTGAGGAGGAGTCCCTAGTCCTCACCAGACTGGCAAAGGGTTCCATGACAGAAAAAAAGACTAAGTATCTTTGGACTTCATGGTCTTTGAGGCCTATTCTAGCTCTAAATTTCTAATCCTTTAAAATGAAGAGAGGCTACCTTAGCTTGCAGTGGGAACTTCCAAAAATCAGGCAAGTTTTTCATGGAAGATTAACAACCAAACATAGAAATTGAAAAAAAAATTGTAGGTAATTTTCAAAAAAAAGCTTGCAAAAATAACTGTCTAGCCAGTACCTGTACCTTATCCCCCAGTTAAGAAATCTCTCTTTCAAGGAAATGTAAGAACTTTTTCTCTAGGTTCATTAAGTAAAGGCAAGAACTCTAATATTTGCATACAGAACATGCTATTAGTGTCCCCCAGCAAACATAGAGGGCCTTGGGAATCAAACACTACTCAAAAAGCATAGCCTGCCCAACTTTACAAAATTTCCCTCTAGTACATGACCCATACTCACTAAGCCCCTTCTGATTGCTTTTCAACCTTCAAAGCCCAGGAGTCATTAGGTGCTTTCATTGTTATTTCTAGGTATTCCTCTTTGCCACCCAAGCAAAATCTAGGTTACATCAGACCTTTCTTATTATTTATTCAACACTGCTTTGTGAGTATAAAAACATTTTATTTAGTGTTTTGTATTCCCCCCAGAAATAAATATTTACTTTCATCTCCTTGCCTTGAAGGGAGCTTTCTTTGTTGAGTAGGAATTGCCTTTTTATTTCATTCCTTGTGAGCAACATAAACTGGATGAAATTGGAGGTCCATAGCTTGTATGCTGCTGGATCTTTTGCTTCAAGCTACTAATGTATCCATTTTCCCTTTGGGGGGTGAGTTCAGCCTTGGATCCTTGCTGCCCTGCCTAGTTTACCTCCCGTTTTATTTCTCATGATTTCCCCAGTCCTTTTTAAACCAGTAACTCTCAGAGACATTAATTTTCTTTAGCAAAAAGTATTTTCTCTCTCTCAACCTGATTTGGCAAACTGTATCACCAATTTAGAAAGCACTTTGCACAGGGCCTACATACCAACAACTAATTTTTGGCAATTTCTCCACTTGTGTCTTTGAATGAGAAAAATAGATTACATCGAATTCAGTAACTTCCTGAACATATACCTTTACTTTAAAGTAGGCATTCTGTTGGAGAATCATGCCTCTTTCAGTACCTGTGTTTTTCCATGTTATCTCCTGTTACCTTGCATAATGCTTAGAACTCTACCAGGACTTTTACAACATCTTGAAGTTTAGTCTTTTTAACTTTATTATACTTCAGTAGTTTGAAAGAGCTATTCTTTCACCTATGTATATATCTTTTCCACCAAGCAGGAAAAGGTCCTTTTATGCCTAAGCAAATAATAGTGTGACCTGCTGTGATGAAGCTCAAATTGGGAACAATGTTCTGGTTATGAGACTTTCTGAATGTGAGTAAAATTGTTAGGTAACATTCAATACCATTTGAACTTGGTAGGACCTGCCAGACATCATCTCCAAGAGACCAGGTTTACCTTCATGTAACAATGAGCTTCATGGTACAGCTTTAGTAGTATATTTGGTATTATAACTAATCAGATGATCTACTGATACTTCACTTCAGCAATAAAATTATAATAGCTTACGTGTTATATAGCACTTTAAAGTTTATAAATGCACCATATATGTGTGTGTGTGTGTGTGTGTTTGTGTGTATGTATGAGTGTGTGTGTGATTGTTGTTTGTCCTTCCTTCTCGAAAAAGGATCAATGACATCAGAAAGTTTTCTTAACTTGCAAGTAGATTGGATTTAAGTGAGGCAAGGCTGTGCAAAGTCATCAGCCTTACTCTCTCCTCATCTGAGTCTAGTGGTAAGGCATATGTCGGGAAAATAGGAGATGACCTCAGATGCAGCGGGAGACCTTGACCTTTTTTTTTTTAAATAAACTTTAATTTATTAATTTGTTTATTTCCTTTTAGTTTACAGGATTCAATTCCACAATTCCTTGAATTTCACATTTTGTCCCCCTCCCTCCCCTCCCCCCCATGGCGGCTTATTATCAAGTATAGGATCTGTAAATACTTTCACATTATACAATGGTCAGGTTATAAGGATAGATTGTACCAGCTGGAATGAAAAATGGTAAAGAGGACATAAAATCAAATAAGAGAACGAAAAAGATCAGGTATTTTGCTTCCACCTTGACCTTTTTAAACTAAGGTCTTTCCCAGGACTCGGTTTGTCTGAGGAAACATCCATTGAGTGACTTAAGCCTAGGTAAAAAATGAGGCAAAAGATGGCTAATTATCCTACTTAAAAAAATCTACCTGGGAGAAAAAGACCCTCAGGGTTTCTGGTCTGAACAGAAACAATTGTTATTTATGCTCCTCAATATAACCCTGTAGGTAGGAGCTATTATTATTATTATGACTTTTCAGGTGAGAAACCTGAAACTGAAAGAGGTTAAGTGACATGCTCAAGTCACACATCTAATAATTGTCTGAGGTCAGATTTAAACTTTAATCTTCCTGACTTTATCCATGGTGCAACATACCTACCTTAAAATGATGTTAATTAGTATTCATTGCAGAATCACAAAACTATCCCTTTTTGCCCTGGAAATTTTATGCAAGCCTGGGTATATAGGTATATAAAATAGGTAAACAAATCAAACATTTACTGATAATAAATCATAAAGAAATTTATTTTAAAATAATGTTGGTATGTATATAATTTTACCATTTGTTAAAGATTATAATTTGCATATTATAATGAGATGAATGTGTTTGTTTATTTTTAAATAAAAGAACTAAATCAGCAGAATATTTGATGCTGTCATTTTGGTCATTGCTCATTCAGAAATCTTTTACTTTTGCCAAATTTTTCTTGATCCCCACGTTGAGTTACATGACCCCATATGGGGTCACAACCCACAGTTTTAAGATATGCTCATGTAACTAATACCTAAGAATTCTTTTTTCAACATACCTAAAACATGGTCATTTAGCTTATGCTGGATGACTATAAGGAAAGGATAATGCACATCCTCCCAAAAGAACCTATTAAACTTTTTTTTTAACGGCTCTAATGCCTCACCAGTATTTATTTTACAACAGTTTGCTTCTTTGTCATTCCTACTTCTTTCCTCTGTGTTCAAGTAAAGAACAACCAAATACTTCCTCTATAAGATTCCAAGTGACTTTTCTCTAGGCAAAATATCCCTGGTTTTTCAACTGATCACTATGTAGCATGCACTCATCTCTCTTTATGAATTTAGGAGTCACACATCTTTGCCTCCCCTCTTCCTTCTGGTATCATTATGTCATCGACCCCAGAAGGAATTACATTTTATCATGATCTTTTTTACTCCATTGTAGGTGTGCTCACCTAAAATCTATGGAGACTATTGCATGATGTCAACTTTTCTCTATATCAAAAATTCTAAGATAGAATTTCCCATGAACCAATTACTTGTTGGTAAAGAAATCAGATCCAGAACAAAATTCCCCCTGTTGTTTTCTCAAACTTTTGAGAATAAAAGTATCATTAAGACACATTGAGAAATTATTAGTTGCTCTGATATTGAGAGAAAGAGGGGGGAGGAGAGATAGCACTCTAGCAGCTGTCAGGATAACTAAAGGACCTTTCTCTCCTACTATTAGTGGAGTTAATCTACTCACTCTTTTCTCTTGTGACTCTTAATAAACAATCTTCTTTTGTGATTAAAGTTTTGGACTATGGTCATAGAGATCAAACCTGCCGGACAACAAATAGTCAGTTAACAAGCATTTATAAACTCTTTCCTGTCTGCCAAGTTCCAATGTGCTAAAAAGAAAGGAAAATAAAATCCTCATTTTCAAGGAGCTCACAATAAACTGTAGGAGACAACATGCAAACAATCATGTATAAACAAGTTTAATATATACACATAAATATAGAGAGGGTTGTATGTGTATATATGTATGTGTATTTATCTATATCATATATAGCAATACATTGATAGTCTTTAATGAATGACAATAAGATTAAGGAGAAATGTCAAAACTTCCTGCAGTAAGGAGGACTTTCACTGAAATTTGAAACAGGATCAAGGAGAAAGAAATAGGTAAAGAGAGAATTACCAACATGAGAGACAAGTAATTTAATTATCTGGAGTCTGAAGAAGTATCTGTGGTAGGAAGATCAAGGAAACTTGTGTCATGTCTCTAGTACATGTAGGAAAGTAAGGTATAAGAAGCCTAGAAAGGTAAGAAGGGACTGATTTCTGAAGGGATTTAAAAGACAAAGTATTTTGCATCTGATGCTCAGAGTAATAAGAAACCAACAGATTTTATTGAATGGAGAAGGAAAGGCATGATAGAATCACACCTACACTTCTTGAAAATCAATTTGACAGTTGATGAAAGTATGGATGGGAGTGGGCAAAGACTTGAGGCAGGAAGACCAAACTGAGTACTATGGTGTTAGGTTATGAGTTTGTACGAAGATAGTGACACGGTTAAAAGAAAGAATGGGGGGTGTATGAGAGATGTGGCAAAGACCTGACAATTGATTGGATATGGAAAATGAAATAAAGTTAGAAGTTGATGATGACAAATAGGTTGCAATTTTGGATCACTGGAAGAATGGTAGTAACAGTAACTGGAAATTTGGCAAGAAGGGAGGGTTTAGCTGGAAAGATAATGTGTTCAGTTCAGGGCATGCTGAATTTAAGATATACTCAATCTATCTCATTTGAGATGTCCAAAAATCAGTTGGAATTATAAGACTAGAAATGAGAAGATAGTAAGTATTTCTGAGAATCATCTGCATAAAGGTGATAATTCAATCCATTGGCACAGATGAGATAACTAAGCAAAATAGGGAAGGAGAAGAGAAGAAAGGCCAAGATAATGCCTTGAGAGACATTTATTTTTAGTGGGCATAGTGTGGATGAATAGTCAGAAAAAGAGACAGAGAAGGAGCAGTTAGGTAAGAAAAGCATTAAAGAGCATTATCATGAAGATCTATAGATGAGTATCAAGAGGAAGAAGTGTCAAAGGATGCAGAGGTTAAAAGGAATGAAGATTGAGAAAAAGTCACAGTTGTCCTATAAGGATGGGCAGTGAACAAATAATGGTGAAAACAACTCTTTTATCACATTCTCTTAGGAAATCTGGTGAAGCTTATTCATTAAATGCTTATAATAAAATATGTGTTATTGTAAAGGACAAATTATATTCAAAGATAATTTTCAAATTATTTCTTTTAAAATGTCTTTAAATATTACAAAATTTATGAATTCATGAACACCATGTCAAGGTCCCCAGGTTTAGAATGAATGACAATCCTTGAGTAGCACATCCTGGGAATAACACTTAGAGAAAACAGTGCTGTTTTTGGTCCTGCCTCTGCCTTTTACTGACTTCTGAGACTTTGTGTGTCATTGACCTCTCTCTACCACAGAATCTTCCTATGTCCAAATGATATAATCATACTTGTATTACCCAATGCTAAGAAAGATTGTAAAAAGTTTTCAAGAGTCAACTAAATGTGAGCTAATGCCACTCTTTCTAAACAGTTGTATTTTTGTATGGGTCATGGCTTGATGTTATTTTTTCAATATAATAACTTACCCCAAATAATTTTTCTCTGAAAATTCAAAGTATTTTTCATGCTTACCTACTAGAATAGAAAGAGAAGGAATTTTTGTGTGAATAATTGAGCAGTGGAATCTCTCAGATAGTTCTTACATTAGAACCTAGGGATATAATCTCTATAGGAATTGCACATCAAGATTACTTTATATTCTAATAAGATAATTTATGAATTTAGATTAGCAAAGTTTTCCTCTCTAATAATAATAGCTAGCATTATATAGTACTTGGAGGCTTGAAAAGTGTTCTACCAATATTAACTCATTTTATTATGGAAAGTAGGTGCTATTATTATCTCCATTTTACAGATAATGGAACTGAGGAAGACAGAGATTAAGCAACTTGCCCAAAGTCATACAGCTAAATCTTTGAGGAAGGATTTCAACTCAGGTCTCAGTGACTCTGTGTTTGGCAACCTATACACTTTGCAATCTAGGATATAATATTTGGATACTATTTTTTTAAGATGTGTACAAGCATGCAAGCTCTAGATTTCCTGAAATAAAAATAAAATTCCACAATGCGAAAATGTCAGGTATCAGGTTGCTTTAAAAAAAAAAAAAAACTGTTTCTTCATTCTTTCTCATTTTCCCAAACTTGAATTATTTTCTAGACCTATGAGATTTTTTGGTATAGTGGCTTTTGGTAATGAATTTACCACCACCAATGAAGATGTACAATTGATTTATAAGATATCTGATGAGTTGCCTGGGTTACTGAAAAAGTCAAATGTCTTGCCTAAGCTTAAAAAGCCAATATATTTCAGAGTAAGAACTTCAAACCAGGTCCTTGATCTTTGTGACTCCAAAGACCACCTCTCTATCTGCTACCAGATTATTTTTACTTGTCTTTTTTCTTGTCTTTTTTCTTTCTTTTTTTAATGCTTTATTAACTTCTGATTTACGTCATCTGTTTCCGCCAGATTTTGAGTTACAAATTTTCTCCCTATTCTCCCCCACCCACCGCCCCAAAATAGCAGTCCTACAGGATATCCCCTCCTCCAATCTGCTGTCTCCCACATTTTCCCCCATACCCCTTTCCACTTTTCCAGTGAATCTCTATGCCTCAGTGCCTGCACATCCCATTTCCCAATTACACGTAAGATGGTATTAATAATAGTATATATATATATATATATATATATATACACACACACACACACATATATACATATACACATATTTGAATATTTGATTTCATAACTTTCAATTCCAGATTCATTCCCCTCCTTCCCCATCACCCACCCTACTGGGAAGATACACAGTTCAGTATAGGTTACACATGTGTGGCTAATGCAAAACAATAACATAGTTGATACATTGTAAAAGACTGACTACACTTCCCTCCCTCCCACCCGCTCTACTCTCCAGTTTGATCCTGTCTATTTTCAAAAGTGAGTGATTCCAACCTCCCTCCCCACCAGCCTACCCTCCCTTCTATCATCCCCCCTCTCATCCCCTTCCCCCCCTATTCTCCTGGAGGGTGAGATACCCTATTTAGTGTGTATTTCACTCCCTCCTCAAGCCAGATTCAATGGGAATAAGGTTGACCCATTCCCTTCTGCCTTCCTATTCTTCCCCTCCATTGTAACCATTTTCCCTTGCCTCTTCTATGAGATAGTTTGCCCCAATCTGTCTCTCCCCATCTCCTCTCATTATATTCCTCTCACCTCTTAATTTCACCTTTTAAATATCATTCCTTCCTGTTAAATTGGTCCTGTGCCCTCTATGTATACCAGTAAACATATATACACACATTCACATATGTATTTATATCCCCATATACCCTCATATCTAGACAAATATATATATTTCTAATCCCTTCAACTACTGAGAAAGGTTTCATAAGTTACAATTATTGTTTTTCTATGTAGGAATGTTAATAGTTCAACTTTGATAAGTTCCTTATGATTTCTTTTCCCTGTTTACCTTCTCATGCTTCTCTTGCTTCTTGTATCTGAATGTCAAATATTCTATTCAACTCTGTTTTTTTTTTCAGCAGGAATGCTTGAAAGTCCTCTATTCCACTGAATGACTGTATTTTCCCCTGAAACATGATACTCAGTTTTGCTGGGTAGGTGACTCTTGGTTTTACTCCCAGCTCCTTTGCCCTCCAGAATATCATGTTCCAAGCCCTTCGATCCCTCAGTGTAGAAGCTGCCAGATCCTGGGTTATCCTGATTGTGTTTCCACAATATTCAAATTGTTTCTTCCTGGCTGCTTGTAATATTCTCTCCTTAATCTGGGAATTCTGGAACCTGGCTATAATATTCCTAGGAGTTTTCTTTTTGGGATCTTTTTCAGGAGGTCATCGGTGGATTCTTTCAACCTCTATTTTGCCCTCTGGTACTAAAACATCAGGGCAGTTTTCTTTGAGAACTTCCTGGAGGATGATTTCTAGGTTCTTACTTTGGTCATGGCTTTCAGGCAGTCCAATAATTTTTAAATTCTCTCTCCTGGATCTATTTTCCAGGTCAGTTGTTTTTCCCATGAGATATTTCACATTGCCTTCTATTCTTTCATTTATTTGGATCTGTTTAACAGCATCTTGATTTCTCATAAAGTCATTAGCTTCCATCTGCTCCAATCTAATTCTGAAGCAATGATTCTCCTCATTGAGTTTTTGAGATTCTTTTTCCATCAGGCAAATTTGGCTTTTTAAGGCATTCTTCTCCTCATTGCCTTTTTGGGCCTCCTTTGCCATTTGGGTCAGTCAGTCTGTTTTATAAGGTGTTATTTTCCTCAGTCAGGCTGTTGACTCTCATTTCATAATGTTCTTGCATTGTTCTCATTTCTCTTCCCAATTTTCCCTCCACTTCTCTTATTTGGTTTTCAAAATGTTTCTTAAGGTCCTCTATGGCCTGTAACCAGCTTGAATTTTCCTTTGAAGCTTTTGGTGCAGGAGTTCTGACTTCATTGTTTTCCTCCTGTTCCATGCTTTGCTCCTTTTTGTCCCCAAAATAGGAGTGTATTGTTGGAATCTTCTCTCTGCTTTGTTCCCTTTGCATGCTCATTTTGCCACTCAATTACTTGACTTATGGGCTTTTTGCCACCCTAGGACTCTGCCACCAGACAGGGGAGCTTTCGTCCCAAATGCTGGGGTTTTCTCAGCTGCCAGAGGTATTAGATGGGTGCCCTCTCTGAGGTCTCCACACGCTCTGGCAAGCTGGACACACACCCCAGAACCTCCACCCTAGACTGCAATCCAGATCCAAGCAGGTTAAAGCAAGAGTGATTACTCCTTAGAGTGGTGCTTGGTCCCCCTACACTCTGCAGGGCAGGAGCTGAAGCCGCCACATGCCGGCTGGCTGTGCAGGCGTCTCAGTGGCTTTTCTCCCTGGGGGTAAAAGCCATTTAGTCCCACTTACTGGTCCAAAGTCCAGACTGTACTGACCTCTCACTTTGTCCTTTGTGTCTATGTGTTGATAAATCTGGAAATGGCTACGGCTGCTGCTGATCTGGAGTCCCTCTGGCTGATGGCTAGTCAGTCCTGCCTGGGGCTAAAGCCTGAGAGTGGGGCTGGGCTCTGCTCCCAGATTGCTGGGCTAGATTCCTGCCAGCTTGCCAGGGTATCCTCAGTGGGAGGTTACCTTCTCTTTGTCATTTTGTGGGTTCTGCAGCTGCAAAGTTTGTTTAGAGTCCCCTTTTTACATGGATTGGGGAGAGTAGAAGCTGGAGCTGCAGGAAGGTCTTGCTTCTACTCCGCCATCTTGGCTCTGCCCCCCTTTTTTCTTGTCTTGAAAGAGGCAAAATAGCATTATCAGATGGAGTGCTATGCTTTTATTGAAGGAGGGAAAGTGGAATATGGAAAAGGCTTTTTAAAAATGTATTATGTGCCAGACACTATGCAAAGAGTAAATAAATAAAATTCTGTTTGAGATTCACAAGAACCCTGGGAGGTAGGTGTTATTACTATCCCCCATTTCGTAGCTGGGGCAACTAAGCCAGACAGAGGATGAGTGACTTGTAAGTTTCTGTCCAGGTTCACATGACTTGTAAGTTTCTGAGGACACATTTGAAGTTAGGTCTTTCTGACTTCAGGCACAGTGATCTATCCACTGTGCCCCCTAACTCCACAAGCTTACTTATGTTGCAGAACCCACTTGCAGCTCTTCAGAGAAGTAACACTGAATTTCAGAGACATAGAGAGAATTGGGAGATACAGCTCCATTGAACCCCTGTCAGTTGCTTCAACCCAGAGACATGAAAGGAATACTAACCACAATAAGAAAGGGACATTGATCACCCGTGGAGTGTTCAAACACCCTAAAATATAAGAATCTTTGGTAAATTTGTATATGGATTGGAGGAAAGGAAAAGTAAAAAGCATTTATTAAGCATCTATATGTGCCAGACATTATGCTAAATACTTTCCAAATATAATCGCATTTGATGTTCACAACAACCCTGGGGAGAATGTTTTTATTATTGTAATCATTTTATAGTCGAAGAAACAGTGGTAAACACAGGTGAAGTGACTTTCCCAGGGTCACACAATTAGTAATTGTATGAGATTGGATTTGAACTTGGGTCTTCAAATTCAGGCCCTCTATATCATCTTGCTACTTAGGTGTGGAGACTAATTATACTTCCTGATTGCTCCTTTTTTTTATTTGGTTTGCTATTCTGCCCTAATTAAAAGCTTTGCTATTTAATTTATGGTTCCTCTCTGGGTTTTTGGTAGATGATGTACTGCATGGGGGTTTGAGTCTCCAGAATCATGCAGCATCAATGTTAAGCTAGATTTCCTAAAATTCTGCTCTTGTTAGAAAATAGATTTTATTTTGGGATCCCGAGTCACATATTTCTGTGGTCTCAGGAATTCCAATTCCAAAAAAAAAAGAAAAATCAGAATTCTTTTGAAATTAACTTAAGATATATGTGTATATGTGTGTGTGTAAATATACGCCATGTTATGATTCTATAATTCAAAATGAATTATCAAGTGACATACATGTATTAAAAGGGTTAATAAAATAAATAAAAAGTTATAAATCTTAGTTATATATAAAATAGTCATGTTGAAAAATTTGTTTGTAATTTGGCAACGTCACCACACAGAAGTGATATTTTATGTAGTGGTAGCTTTCCACATTAGTCAGTTAAACCAACTTATGTTATACTTGTTGTTCAGTTGTTTTCAGTCATGTCTGACTCTCCATGGCCCCATTAAGGGCTTTCTCAGCAAAGATACTGGAATACTTTGCCATTTCCTTCTCCAACTCATTTTACAGATGAAGAAACTGAAGCAAACATGGTTAAGTAACTTGCCCATGGTTACATAAGCTAGTAAATGTTTGATGCCAGATTTGAATTTAGGAAGATGAGTCTTCCTGATTCCAGGCCTGGCCCTCTGTCCACTGTCCACCTACCTGTCCCACACTGTCTTTAGCTGAATTTTAATTTAAAAAATAGTGACATTGAAACTTCTGTATGAAGTTTCCTCCTACACTCTTCCCTGAGCCCTGACATGCCACATTCCAATCCATTATTCCTTATCAGAATAATTCCCATTTCTGAAAATAATTTCTTTTCAATTTGATTTACTGTCTCATCAAAGACCTTGAAACAGTAAGACAGAGACTAAAGTACATTAGACCAAGGCCTAAGTCTAATTTCAGGTGGGCAGTATAGACCAGTATAATTTTGGACAAACCCTTTATCTTCTGTGGAAGTCATCCCAAACATTTTTTTCAAATAAGGACATTAACTTAGATGACCTCTTAGGTCCCTTCTACCTCTAATAGCCTATATTTTTCTATGACATGCTAAAAATCTGGCCCTGGGGTCTTCTGACATTAATCTCATATTTTCAGTCATGGTGGGTACACACTATTTATTCTGACTAATATTATAAAGACCACATAAGAGTCGGTTTGGTCTATGTGTTTTCAGATATCTTAATAATTTATATGATTCATTTCTACTTGGCTTTAAACACCATGAGGCCAGTGATTGTTAATTATCTAGATTGTGTACCTTTCTTAAGGCCTAGCATAATGTTCTTCAAATTCTCAATGTGCTGAATCACACTTAAGGAGAAATAAGAATATAGTTGAATTTTTCACAATTCTAATTCTTTTTACAGAATACATAACTTTTCCTGTGTCATATAAATGCAGCCTATATGACACATCCATTTTAGCAGGGAAAAGCCCATTAACTGAGCCCCAATATTCCCTTTGTATTCCTTTATTGTTAAGGTGCAGTATGTTGATTTGCCCAATTTTATTTTTGCCCTTGTTCTTTTCTATCAACCAAAGTTTTGTCTCCAGGTTCTATGACACACTTCTCACATTCACTACCCCTTTCAATTTAGCCTCTTTTCATTTAATTAAAATGTATAGACAATGTTGAAAATGTGTAATTAACTAATTAAATTGGGCTGTGATATTCAAAAGAATGTGATCTTAAGCCTTTTCTTTCCAGCCCCTTACTGTAAAAACCCAGTTTTTTGAATCTAGCCCTTCTCCAAGATTCTCTCTTTCCTTTGTGTTAAGAAATGACTGGTACTAATTATTACTGAAACTGGTATTAGAGGCAATGAAATGTTTTTCTCCTCCATAAGAATTTATAAATACTTGCATCATTTTACCAAAAGTTTCATGTAATATAATTAGTTATTGTGACAATGTATATATTATCAGTCACTTTTAAGGGTAAAGAAAATTACCATAAGCATGCTGTATCTCTAAAATATACATATGTATGCATGCATGTATATATGTATGTGTGTGTATATGTATAGACATATATACAGACACATATGTATGTGTATTTTTATGTCTATTATGTGTAGATGATTTAGATTCATGTGCATGTATATGTATATTTATGTATCCTTTCTCTCAGTTTTCCCTCCTCCTACTTCCTCTTCCTCTCTTCCTACCATTCAGAATACTGACCCATATGGAGTTTGAAGTATGATTCAATTGGATGTGAAGAGTCCACTCTACTTATTTTAATTGGACCTTTTTTCAAAATGGTAGCAAACACTTGGGACAAGGGTAGACAAAGTAATATGCCATAATTAGAAATTCTCCTTGATATTAAGCTTGAAGCTCTTGTCCCATGGAGGTTAATGAAATTGAGAATTCCAGCACCCTAACCAATAAAATTTTATTAGTTAATAAAAATGAAAAGTATTACTGTGCTTCATATGGTTATGGGGTTTAAAGTATTTTCTCAATTAAATCTTATAAAGGCAACATATATCAGCTTTACCTTTGAACTCAAAACAGAATCAATAGGACTATTTTTACCAATAGCTATTAAAATTACACTGTGTGACTTGAGGGGCACCAGGAAGTTCTCTGTGTTCAAACATATCTTCTCCATAAAGATACAATTGTGTTAAAATTCTGCCAATTTAAAAGTCATTTGAGTTGGGCATTGACCACTTTATATTCCCCTTTTTCAAATTGAAAATGCACTTGCTTTCTTGAGATTTAATCAAGAAATAAGTTCACCACAGCATTTTGTTTCCTGAAAGGGGAAACCTAGAGAAACATGGAAAATCTAGGTGACTGGAGATAATGAAGTAGAGAAAAGACAAGAAAGGAAAGAATACACAAAGGAGAGATGGTAGAGTACCATAAAAAGAATGCTAGATTTGGAGTCAGAGAAGTTGAGTATAAATCCTACCCCTATAACACACTGTCACTGTGATCTTGGGCAAATTGTGTACTAGGCTTCATTTTCTCATCTGTAGAAAGAAAGGGTTAGACTAGATTACGTCTAAGTTCTCTAGCACTGCTAATCAATAACCTTATTATTGTTCTGTTTTCATAAACTTACTGTCTGATATATCATCGACACTTGATGAATTGAATCAAGTTGAGAAAAAAATGTTGTGATCCCAAACACAAACTTAACCTTCAGCATGATTTTAACATATGATATACAGATCCTTCTTTTGACAAAAGAAAGAGCAGCATTCTACCTTCCTCTCCTGTTATTCCAGTTTATATGTGCATTACCCCAAAGGATGTGAAAAATAAATTGTACTAAGAAATAATTCAAAAATACTGTGTATTCAATTTAGGATGTTCTTATGTCGGCCATAATATAAATACATTAAAATATGGATCTCATTAAGAAAGAAAATAAATCTCTGTTTTATCAGTATTCAGTTTTTAGAATCCTATGAAGTCATTTTTTGTTGCAATATCCCAATTTTGCAATATTGAATCCCGTAAGGATCTATTTGTTCACAAATGTGTGTGAACAAGATGTGTATACAAATGCTTCCCTTTGGGAGTTTAGATTAAGACTGTGTAAATACAGGAAAAATGCCAAGGATTCAAGTTTTAAAATCCTACTTCCCTTAAAAAAACCCTACAAGATTACTGGGTGCTCATTTCAGTGACTAGAACTCTAAAGTTTTTCAAATTTCTTTTACTTTATAATACTGTTATTTTATAAATTGCTCTCCTGGCTCTGCTCATTTCACTCTTTATCAGTTCTTAACTTTATAAATGTGGTAATTTCTCATGATACAATAATATTCTATCATATTCTTTTGACATAATTTGTTTATCCATTTTCCAATACTTGGGTACCCCTTTAGTTTCCATTTCTTTGGCACCACACAAAGAACTGCCATAAATATTTTTGGACATATTATTCTTTCTTTTGCCTCTTTTTGAATATAGACCTAGTAGTACTATCCCTGGATTAAAGAGTATGCACAGTTTAGTGATCATGCCCCCAAAAGATAGAGTTTCAAATTATATTGCAGAATGACTGTAACATCTCTCAGCTCTCTCAAGAGATACTTAGGGCATTTGTTTCCCTTTATTCCTTACATTTTCCATTTTCCATTATTTTCAGATCTTTGCCAATCTAATGGGTGTGAGATAGAATCTCAGAGTTGTTTAATTTACTTTTGTAATTATTAATCTTTAAACACAGTAAGTCACCAAACATTTAGAAAGTGCTTATCATCTATTAGACAATACTAAGCCCTGGAGATACAAAGATAGACTAAAAATAAAAACACATGTAAAACGTTGATCTTAAGGAGCTCATAATCTAATGGATTTAGAACATCTTTTTTTCATTTCATTGTTGTCATCGTGCATTTCTTCCTTTGAAACCTGCCTATTCATAATCATTGGCCGTTTATCAACTGGAGCATGCCTCTTATTCTTCTAAATTTGAGTCACTTTTAGATCATGGAAATTAAACTGTAATCACAGAATCTTGTTTAAATATTTTTCCTACTTAACTATTTCTCTTCTATATTTCTCACCACGTAGGTTTTACTTGTGTAGAAACTTTTAAAAATTTTATATTTAAGGTAAAGAGGGTATAATTTATAAGAAGACTGGAAAGGTGGGGGAGGGCCAAATTATGAAAGACTTTGTTAAAAAGAGAATTTTATATTGAAACTGGGAAATGTTAGAGAGCCATTGGTGGTGAATGAGGTATATGTATGTGGAGGGGTATGTGTGTTATATGGTTAGACATGTGCGTTTGAAAAATCTCTTTGGCAGCTGAGTGGAAAAAAGAACAAGGAAAGGAATGAGAATCTATTAAACCTCTACTATGTGCCAGGTACAATTATACTATCACATTTGATCTTCTCAAGAACACTAAGGGGTGGATACTATTATTCCCATGTTAAAATTGAGGAAATTGAGGCAAACAGTGTGTCTTGTCCAGAGTCATACAGCTAATAAATCAAATGCTGGATTTGAACTAAGATCTTTCTGAGCCCAGGTCCTGCACTCTATCCAGTGTGCCACCTCAGTGTCTCTTGTACCAGATAACTGATTGAGAATAGACTAGGCTAAAGAGAAACTTGTGTCAGGCAGACCAACCAGAAAGATATTGTAATTGTTCAAACATGAAGTAATGAGGTGTTGTGCTATTTTAATGGAAATGTCCACAAAGGGAAGGTATTATATTCAAGAGATAGTATGCAAGTGATCCCATTCCACTCCTTCTCCTCCAGCAGATTGCCCCTCTGTCACCCCAGTGCTATAATTTATTTTTAATCTCTCCCTGCCTAGTAGCCCATTCCCTTTTACTCACAGCATGACTGTCTCTCCTATCCTGAAAAAAAAAGCTATTCAATCCTTCCATCCCCACTTAACTATTGTTCTATATCTCTTCTGTCCTTTGCAGCTAGTTTCCTTGAAAAGGGATTTCCTTGAAATCATCTAAAATAGGTGCCTCTACATTCTCTCCTCCTACTAATCTTCTCAACCCTTATAATGTAGCTTCTGAACTTGTTATTTCAACAAAACTGCTCTCTCCAAAGTTACTAATGGTCACTTAGCTGCCAAATCCTATGGCCTTTTCTCTATCCTCATTCTTTTTGACCTCTATGCAGGCTTTCACATGGTTGATCACTCTTTTCCCCTTGATATTCTTCTCTCTAGGATTTTGGGATACTTCTCTCTTCTTGTTCCCCTTCTACCTATATGACAGCTCCTTCTTTGTACCTTTTGCTGGATTCTCTTCTAGGCCACACCTATAACAATATGTGTTCCTCATGGTTCTCTCCTGAGTTCTCTTATCCCTCTATACTTCTTCACAAAGTGATCTCATTAGATCTAGTGGATTTAATTACTATCTCCATTTTGATGATTTCAAATCTAATTATTCTGCCTGAAACTCTGCTGATTTCCAATTTTGCATTTCTAGTGACCTTTTAGATGCCTTGAATTAGATGTCAAGTATACATTTTAACCTCAGCATGACCAAAACAGAATTCATTATGTTTTTTTCCCTAAATCTCCCCAGACCCATATTCTCTATTTCTATAGAAGTAATACCGTCTTCCCTGTCCCTCAGGTTTACAACCTGGAAGACATGCTGGACTCATCATTATAGCTCACTACCCCCCCAATATCCAATCTTTTTCCATGACCTCTCAATTTTAACAGTGTATCATCTCTCTAATATGCCCCCTACTCTTCTCTGGCACTACCTCCACTATGGTACAGAATCTCATCACCTCATTCCTAGACTATTATAATAGCCTTCTGGTTCATTTTCTTGCCTCAAGTCTCTCCTTCTAATCCATCCTCCATTCAGCCATTAAGATGATTTTCCTAAAGCAGAGATCCAACCATGTCATACACATGCACACACACACATTCACACACACACACACACACACACACACACACTGAATAAATTGAAGTGGCTCCCTATTGCTTCTGAGTTTAGATATAAAATGCTATGTATAACATTCAAATCCTTCATATCACCTCCCTCTCTAGTTTTCCAATCTTCTTTAATTTTACTCCCAAACACATTTTCTCTGATCCAGTGACAATGGCCTCCTGGTCACATACCTTCATACATCTTCATACATAGAAGACCCTCTGTCTCTCAACTCTGGGAACTTTCTCTCGATGTCTTCCATGCCTCCTCCTTTCTGCGTACTGACCTCCCTGCTTTCCTTTAATTACCAAATAAAATTTATTTTTTGTTGTTTTTACTGGAAGCTTTCCCCAACCCATTATAATTCCATATCTTCCCTCTCTAAATTAATTTTTCCTTTTCTTATATGTAGCTTGCATTACATATATTAGTTTGCATCTTGTATCCATCAATAGAATGTAAAATCTTTGAGTGCAAGGATGATATTTCCCCCTTATTATTTCCCCAGCTCTTAATAGAATGCCTGACTTGTAGTAGGTGATTAATAAATATGTATTGATTGATAAGTGTAATCAATAAACTATGCTACTAGATTAGATATAGGGAAAGAGAGAGGGAGGAGTTAAAAGTGACACCTAAGTTGTAAGCCTGGGTGACTGGTAGAATAGTGATCCCTTATGAAATGATAGAGAAATTAGTAAGAGAAAAGGGTTTGGAGAGAGAGAGAGAGAGAGAGAGAGAGAGAGAGAGAGAGAGAGAGAGAGAGAGAGAGACAGAGAGAGAGACAGAGAGATGAGTTTAATTATGTATGTGATTAATCATGTTGTGATTAAGCTGTCTATAGGAATCCAGTTCTAGATCTCCAATAAGCAATTGGATATTCAAAATTGAAGATCAATATAGAGGTTAGGACTCCATAAGTAGATTTGAGCATCATTATCAGAGAGATGAAATTGCTTCCATGAGAGCTGATGATATCACAAAGTGAAATAATATATAGGGAAAAGACAAGACCTAAGGCATAGTTCATTGGAACTTCTAGAGGTTGTGGACATGACCTGGATGAAGAAGCCATAGCAAAGGTCACTGAAAAGAAGCAGTTAGTTGGATAGGAGAAAAGATATTAGAGAATAGTGTCACTGAAACCTAAAGAGAAGAAAGCATCAAGGAGAAAGGGGATAGTCAACAGTGCCAAAAGTGGCAGAGATATCAAAAAGGATTAGGACTGTGAAAAGGCAATAAATTTATCCAGTGAAGAAATCACTGGTAGCTTTGGAGATAGTCATGTTGGTTGAAGTCAGAAGACATACTGTAAGAAGTGAAGGAATAAGTAAAAAAAAAACATAGTCATCTATTTCTCAAGTTCAGCCACAAAAGAGAGGAGAGGTAAAGAACAATATATAGTGTGAATGGATGAATTAAATGAAAGGATTTTTAAAGATGGGGGACATAAGAAAATGTTTGAGTTTTAAAGTAGCCAGTGTACAAAGAGATAATAAATCTATGTAAGAGATTAGAGATGATACAAGGTACAATCTGCTGTAAAAGATGGAATGAAATTTGGATTTAATATGGAATTTAGTGTGTGGCATTGTTCTATGCCTTATTTATGCTAGATTGATTTCCATTTTTCCCAAGAGTTGTTCTAACTAGTCTTTTGATTTATTGAATTCCTGTTCTCTGTGTTGTTCTGTTCTCTTGTAGTTGAATGGTATCACACCTATTAAATTATTTAGATGTTATTGCCATTTTTTACTGTACTGGCTTGATCCATCTATGAGTATTTATTATTTTCTAAATTAAATTGGCCAGGATTTGGTTTGTAAAGAGTGTTTTGAAGGTACATTAGTATAGCTCCTGGGTGTGTCTTGGTAGATGGACTTCTAAATTATTCTGTAGCTATTTTGATTGTTTTTATTTTCCTAGCTTGCTTTTGTTGGTAATAAACCAGAATGTTGATGCTTTATGTTGATTAATTTTTACTTCTGCAACTTTGATGAATTTATTATTTTAAATATTAGTTGACTCTTTAAGGTTCTCTAAGTAAATCATCATGTCTACAAAACTCATCATTTTTTCCCTTGTCAATGCTTATTACTTCAATTTATCTTTCTTGTCTTATAAGTATATTTTATGTTTCTAGAACTAAGTTAAATAGTAATAGAGATAATAGGCATCCTTCCTTTCAGTTTTGATCATATTGCAAATACCTCTGATTTGTCTAAATTACATATAATGTTACTGATGGTTTTAAATATATACTATTTAATATATTAAGAATAAATTGGGGTGGGGGTAGGTGGCTCAGTGAGTGTAGCACTGGCTCTGGAGTCAGGAGGACCTGAGTTCAAATCCAGATTCAGACACTTGACACAATTACTAGCCATGTGACTTTGGGCAAGTTGTTTAACCCCAATTGCTCCCAAAAAAAGCAAAAAAAAAAAAAAAAGAATAAATCAGGCACCTTCATACAGTGACCCGTCAAGGAGGATGAGGTGACCCTGCAGCAAATGCATTGACATGTCAAGACACTGGCCAAGTTGAGATGAAAGCAAGTGGGGCAAAGATGCCAAGCAAGTTCTTAGAGCGGGGCTACAAGTTGTTGATCAAGCACAGGCTTCCTAAAAAAGTACATAGGGTGTTGTTGGTGCTACAGGGCTAATTTGGGTCACTAACCGATATTGATTTTGGATTGAGTGATATACATCAGTGGCAAATTTAAGAAGGACAATTCAACTTGCTTTTTGTTCTTATTGTCTAGGAATGGAGGACTTATTGGAGACTCTTCTCCTTGGGGATCCTGATTAGACACATGGGAAATGTTCAGGGTGTACTTCAAGCATGTCAGTGTCTCTCAATGAGCACCTTTGATGTATCACTAGGCTAGGAATAACTAAACCTCTCTCTGCAACATACTGGCTGCTTAGATGTTGAGCACGGGTATAAGTACCACAACAGATTTCATTATATCTGATTTCAAAGTGACATAGGGTATTCAAAAAACAAAAAATCCTAACTGCCAAAGCCAAATCTTAATCTTTCTCTGTTTAGGTTTAATATTTTCCTGTGATAAAGATGAGGGTAGGAGGAAGGCAAAATTATTCATTTATTAAAAAACAAAACTAAACTAAACCATGAAACACCTGTCCCAGGAGTCAAGGGAGGCATGAGTACATTTATCACAGAATTTAAAAATGCAAAATCTGCACTGCTCCAGCTGCCACTGTTGCTCAATTCTTTCTTGAGACCTATGAAAGCATTAAGACCTTTTGCGTGACCCAGATAGTAGATGTCAGGTTCATGACATGAGATAAAACAAATTTACTCACCTAATTCAGATACAAATCAGATTTGTGGGGCTTTCCTTTTGGGAAAAGTTAAAAAGAAAAGGTCTTCACTGTGGCAAACAGGTTGGTTTGTGATTCTGGTTATAAAAGAGGTGAAAATGTGTCAATTAAGCTGTTAATTGCCTGCTCAGCCAGGCATTCTAGAATGTTCAAGTCAGGAAGTCTCTTTAGGGGATGCAGGGATCAGGACTGATCCTGGAGGGAATAAAGACATGTAGGAAAATAATTATAGAACTATACAGTGTTAATCTTGGAAGGGTTATTAGAACACAGAGTATTCCACTTGGAATAGATTATAGCAGCCATCCAGTCCAACCACCCTTAACTAAACAGACCTGAAAGTATCAATAATGTAAATGGAACATTGAGTGTAGAGTCATACAAGAAGGAAAACTTATTTATTGATAGGGGATCACTGTATGGATGCCATGTTTTCATAATTCTGACTTTCCTAAACACCATACTAAATTTTGAATAATTTGATGGTTTAGAGTCATTTGGGATAAGGTAGTGTAGTGAATAAAGCACCAGACCTGGAGACAGGAAGACTCCTCTTTCTGTGTTCAAAACTGGCCACAGATTCTTGGAAGTTGTGTGACTTAGGGCAAGTCACTTAACCCTGCTTGCCTCAGTTTCCTCATCTATAAAATGAGCTGGAGAAGGAAATGGAACACCACATTTGTATCTTTGCCAAGAAAATCTCGGGGATGGGTGTCACAAAGAGCCGGACAAAAGTGAAAAATGACACAAGAAAAGAGTCATTTGAGATCCTTGTGATATTCCTATTGATTTATTTGTAATTCTAGTGATATCTATGGATTTGTAAATTGGATTACCTATTAGCACTTCAGGAATTCTACAGAGTGGACCTAAATCATAATTCAAATAGCAAAGCATTTAAGTAGAACAGAACAGCAAAATAAGGGTCTGAAGTAGTAAAATTATTTCCATCCCTCCCATATACAAAGAATTCCAGTATCTCACAGACTTCAAGGCTGATAGAAAAGGGAATCCTCCCTGGAAAATTCCTGCTTCTAAAGGCAAAGGAGGTTTGTGTTCTGAGAGAAACACTTCTTCCATACCCTGCCTATTGTGCCTTCCTATCATTGTCATGTGCTCAGAGCTACCCATACATAAGTAACTTTAGCCCCTGCCCACTATGATTTCCCTGTCCCCATAGCTGCAATTTGCTGCATATCCACCAAGTCCTGTTACCATCTGCTGCAGTGCCTTCTTAGGAGGAGAAGGAAGACTGTCCTGGGCCTTAATACATCAGGGCCTGTCAAGGCAATTTCATCTTTTTTGTCAGGAACACAAAAGGTTTCATGGCTTTTAATTCCTTTTAAACTTCATGCTCTCCTATCACTGAAAAGCTCCCACACCTTATTTCTGATTGGATTAAGGCTACCTGTGTCCTAGTGCCAGTTCCATTCAAATTTTTAAGAATCTCAAAGATTCATTTAGTACTACTGGAGGGAAAAAACTGGGCTGGTAATTTTTACCTACACTCTTCTTTGTTTTGCAAAAGTGCCTTACATGAAAAGGTGGGTGGGGTTGGACAAGAGAGTGGTTATAAAGTTGGTTTTCCCATAAGAGAATAAACACTACTCTTCTGGTCAAAACCACCCATTAAATGAAAACAATTTACCCTTAGAAAGAATCAGAAAATTTAGGTACTTTCTTTTTGTGTCTCCCTCCCTCCTGAAAGGATGGAGACACCTTTAATTATCTATTCTGTGTAGTCAAGATTGAATGTTAGTATCACTCAGTTTGGCTTTGTTTGTTATGATCTTTAAAGTGAAATTGGTGGGGTGATTTTTATATATTGTTTTTCTGGTTCTACCATATTTGCCTGAATACCTCACATTCTTCGTATTGAATTCAAGTATTCTATGACATCTGTTTGCCACAATTTGTTCAGCCATCGCCCTCACTGATGGACACCCACTTTCCTTTTGCTGTTGTTGTTTTTGCCATCACAGAAAGTGTTGTTATGAATATTTTGTTTGGTCTCCTCTAGTCATAGTAATTCAGAGAAAACCACCCTAAAATTATATACAACAATAACATGAGGGGGATTCCCTATCACAGATAGTGAAGTGAAATCTATTGTGTTTCTTTTTTGCTTTCTTTTAGATAGACATTTTTGAAAGTCAAAATGATTAATTTGGCACTTAGACCCACTATGATGGATAGAACTGTCCTACTTAGTTCTAGTCCTGCTATTCTAGGGGGTTTTTGTTTCTTTGTTTTAGGGAGATGGGGAATAATTGCAGAGTTTCAAACCTAGGACTTTATTTGTATATGGGGAACTCCTGGTGTGTGGAATTCTTCCACTGAAGAAGCCTGTCATTTCCCCTGCACCATAAGCTTAGCTGTTGCCTGGGTCACTGAAAATGAAGTGATTTGTCATAAGATCACATGCTATGCATAAGCAGGCCATGAAAACATGGAAGCTCACAGTTGGAAGGGTCCAACTTTTGCCTAAGCAAAATTTAGTACACATTGATTACCTGCTATGTTATAGGCAAAGGAGATAAAGATTTATGAGGAGAAGGCTCTGCCCTTGAAAAGCTTGCATTCTACTGAGGGAGGGATAATTGGACATATAGACAAACTCAAAATAGATATAAAACAGATTTTGAGGGGGATAGACTTGGGGTCTTTTGAAGTAAAACAGGTACCTAAGAAATGTTTTAAATTAAATTTAAAAGAAGAATGTCAATTTATTCCCATACTTACTAGTATTTTTAGCAGACATTGGTGTTAGATTTTTGAAGCCACTTTTAGCTTCTGATATTATGTGGTTTCATTAGCACAGTCATCATCATCAGCATCATCATCATTTTTATTAACGCTAACTAAAATTTATATAGCACTTACCATGTGGCAGGCACTGTGCTAAGTGTTTTACAATTGTTATCTCATTTGATTTCATTTTGTTTAATATGCATTATTATATTTATAGCGATACTTATGCTGAGCCAACCATTAATTCTTACTATAAATCTAAGCTTGACATAGCATATAATCTTTTGCCTATTAATATGCTATTACAATCTACACGTTAATAGTGTATTTTAAAAATGTATGTTAATGTTTATTATGTATATACATTTATAGTTTTCTTTTCTTTTCTTTTTTGGTTTTGCGTCTTCTCTTAAGACTCAAGACCATATTTGTTTCCTAGAGTTTTAAAGGTTCTCATCTTTTTATGTTTTTGCAAATAGTTTACGGAATATTGAAATTCATTGTACTTTTAGCAGTTGAAAGAATTCATTTGTCAATGAATTTACTTGTATATTGCTTTTGTTTTTTTTTCCCTCAAGGAATACAGTTGCATTTTGTAAGATATCTTTTTTTCTGATACTAGGTTATGAGAATAATCTATTTGTTTTTGTTAATCTGTGCCTTTATATTTTCTAAACATTCATCCATTTCTTCCAAGTTATGTTTTGTTGATTAGGCACAATTGTTCTGATAGATTTATTTATTTATTTTTTATGAAAAAATTTTTCCTCTTAAAAAAAATTTCTAAATGAATTTGATCCACCAGCCTCAGGCACCTTTAAAACAGGAACTAGAAGGGCAGCTAGGTGGCTCAGTGAGTAAAGCGGTGGCCCTGGAGTCAGGAGGATCCAAGCTTGCTTCCAGCCTCAGACACTTAACACCTACACACACACACACACACACACACACACACACACACACACAAACCTAGCCGTGTAATCTTGAGCAAGTTACTTAACCCCAATTGCCCTCCAAAAGGGAAAAAAAAAAGAACAACAGGAACTAGAGACATGTGCATGCACATTTATTTGATTTTCATAATTTATATTCTTTTGTTTACTTGGAGTTTTTTTATTTGTTTTCATTCTAGGTATAGTTTTTGTGTAGTAGATCCATTACCTCCTCTCAAAGTCTGAAAATGATCTGATAATCATAGTGCTTTACTGGTCAGAACAGTGCATTTGAGTCCAGAAATTCTGAGTCCATACTCTTTTTTAAATTTTCACTATGAATGTGACATTTTACAAAGTACTCAAGTAAAAGAATAATGTCCATTTATTTACAAGTCACTTTTCTAATATAACTCCTGTTCTAAGGTCCATTGGTATGAGAATCTCTACTTATTCATAGGGTTAAATGCTCTGAAAGAGGTGGGGCAGATTTGTGGAGACAGAATACAGAAGCAACTAATACCATTTCAAGTTCCTGAAGGAAAGATTCTGGGAAGACATGAGAGGAGCAGGGATTCTCTACTGTTTCCCTTTTCCCACCTTGCTGTTCTAAAGACTTTGGGGGAGGGGAGTTATCCTTGGGTGAGATTTAGGCACTCTCTCTTGCTCCCCATGGAAGAACTCCTTTATTCCGTATTGTTGATATATTTCCCCCTATATAAACCTTCTTTAATTTCTGTTTTGCTAGTGATTCGGATAAATGGATTTCTTTATTATTCTCTATGTGTGTTCACTGAGGTACTGACATTAGGTGGGACAGGGGTCATTTTAGATTTAGAGCTTGTGGTCCTTCCTTCCACTTCCCACCTGTCACCAAATAACAAAGTGACAAGATGTTATATGGAACCTTAGATCCCCAAACTAACACTGAAGGGAGAAGATAGAGATGCTCCTAGCCTGATATTCCCTCTTTCTGAAAAGAGCAGAGGAGTCTTCTATTGCTGAAGTCTTCTGTTTTCCCCAAGTCTTCTATTTTCCCTTCTGGTAGGAATAAAAGTCTTCCTTAGAGAAGGGTAGAGATAAAGGACACTATAGATATCTATTCTGCCCCCTTCTAGACACACTTTACAACATCCCTCTCCTTACATGTACTCTTCTGTTACACTAAAACAATTCGTCAAGAACAGAGTCATATTTTCCCCCCATTTTACCAGTGAAGAAACAGACTCAGAGAAGTGGTGACATCGCAAAGAGACTAGATGACTTTGTCAAAGCTATTCAAATAATTTTGATGATTACTCCTTTCTACTATAAGACATGCAGACACACATACTGCATACCATATAATGCTGCATTAATATAAGCTATGAGGTGATAGGACTAGATGATCTCTAAGAACCCTTCCAGCATTAAATATGATCCTAATATGTTCTCTTTTTTCATCCATAGACCATCCACAGAGAAAGTTAGAGCCAATATTCCCTAGGGCTGAAGATATTAGAAGAAAAAAATGCAAAAATGAGTTGATGATCTTAATACAGATCAGGCAAAAGAACCAATGATTATGAGGTTGGTCCCAAATGAATGGGATGAAATCTTCAGCTTCTTTCTATTTCCTGTATTTTGATTATGATATGATATGATTGTGTGTGTGTCTGTGTCTGTGTGTGTGTAAGAGAAAGAGAGAAAGAGAGAGAGACAGACAGACAGAGAGAGAGACAGACAGAGAGAGACAGAGACTAGTTTAGTGGATAGATTACTACAGGTGGTATTAAGAATACTGGGGTGTGAATCACACCTCAGACACTTTCAAGTTTTAGCATAAACAAGTCACATATGTCTGAGACTCAGTTTTCACATTTGTGAAATGGGAATAATTGTACCTATCTGGAAACTATATTTTGGCAACTGAATTTGATTTTGGAAAAACCTCTTCGTGAACCTTAGAACATTATATCAATGTCAGATCCCATTATTATCTGTGTACTCTGACCCTGTGCCTATGATCAACAATAGAGAGGTGAAGGAATCAGTCTAAGGAATTCAGATTAAGACTAGCAAATGTGGGTCAGTTTCTTGAAATTTTATAGAACCATTAGAATTTATATAAACATGTGGATTTTGGAAAACTATTTTCAGGACAGCCTAAGGGGAAATGTCACAACTCAACCTCCCTCATCAAAACACTGAGAAAATTAATTAGATCATTTCTGAAAGGTACCTTGAATTTCTTAGAAACAGATGTCCCTCAAATA
The DNA here is from genome assembly GCF_028583685.1 of Petaurus breviceps papuanus. Classification (NCBI taxonomy): domain Eukaryota; kingdom Metazoa; phylum Chordata; class Mammalia; order Diprotodontia; family Petauridae; genus Petaurus; species Petaurus breviceps. The sequence continues at coordinate 57,338,274 of NW_027186304.1, forward strand.
CATGGTATTACAATGATTGTTATTATACGTGAGTCTTGACAAGATAAAAGGGTACTGATTCATTCTAAAGGCACTGCATTTCCTTTGAAAAATTGAGCCAGGAATGAAAAGCTCGGGTGACTTTTTTTGTTTTAAATGTGTAGGAGGATTCCTTTCCTATTTTTGGCCTAGAAAATGAAACAAACTTTCATCTGAATAATAGGTCTCATGTCCATACTGAGATGAGCTTCTGCTTTCCTTCCATTTGGATAATGGATGGGAAATTTGGCTTTATCACATTGCTAATATTTGCACAGTTGAGAGCCCTTCTGGTGGCCTAAACTCGGGACTGTGTGTCCCCTAATTAAGGTAACTAACATGTTTTACTTCTTGGATATAGTGAAGCTCAATTCCAATATTTGTCACTGGTTTTTAATGAGGTGCTGAGATTAAAATTGTTCAGCAATTTTGCCCAAACTTTGATTACTTTGTTTATGTGTATTCTGAGTCACTCTAAGAACAGAGGCTGAGATCTAAAGGGGAAAATTTCCAACCCGATCATTTTGCCTTGATTTCATACCTGGATACCATTATTTAAGGATTGCTGCAAATATCAATAAAATATTCTCAAATGAAATTTATTTTAATCCTCTTGAACCCAGAAAAATAAATTTATATTATATGGCATTACTGGGTAGAGAGGTGGGGATCAGGGTAGGCCATGAAGATAAAAGAAGGGAGTGTTGTATGATTAAACAAAGAAGATAAAGATAGGAGACCAAAGTAACTGAACTCTAGAGTCCTTTTTTAATATTGGATATTTACTTGTTCATACTTCCTGCAATTCAGCATCTCAAATGTTTTTCTCCCTCCCGTCCTCTTACCCCCCCTTCCCTCTGCTCCTGCTCCTTCTCCTGTTGTTTTGTTGTTGTTGTTGTTCTTCTTCTTCTTCATCTTCTTCACCTTCTTCTTCATCTTCTCTCTCACTCTTTCTCTCTGTCTCTGTTTCTCTCTCTGTCTCTCTATCTCTCTTTGTCTCTGTCTTTCTCTCTGTCTCTCTGTCTCTCTCTCTCTCTCTCTCTCTTTGTCTCTCTCTCGTTTACTCTCTTCACTATATGGACATCATCCAAACAATGCAATATTATCTACTAGTATATCTTTCCTTGACATAAGGGACAGAAGATGTTATGTGCACTTGACTACATATAGTCTTAGATACTAGAAAGATCATGTCATGACTCTTCCCAAACTGCTACCACAAATGTGACTGCAATGAAAATTCGATTTGAAGAATGGTTACACAAAATCACACATTTTCATCGTTGAAAAGGATCTCTGTGGACATATAGGTTCAATCCATACCTTAAAAGGTGATTTATTAAAATTTGTCCAATCAGCAATTCTAATCTACATCCCAAGACATACAGTTTATGGTTTGATGTCTCTAAATTTTAGGCAATTGTTCCTCACATTAAACCCTAACATGATTCTTTGCCAATAGTACCTATTGCTCCTCCCTGTTCCCTTCATGGTCAAGTACCATTCATTTTCCAGGAGAAAGATAAATGTTAGAAGGCAGCATGCTGTTCCATTTGAGTCTCTAATTCTCTAGTCTAAATATTTTGTTAGTTAGTCAACCATTCCTCATATGATATAGATTAAAGGCCCTTTACCATTGTGCTCTCTCAACAAATTAGCAGCATGTTTCCTGAACTGAGTCACCTGAACTCAACATAGTAGATCAGACATTGTTGGGCCAAGCATGGTACAATGCGAGTCTCTTCATTAATCCTGGAAGCTTCATTCTCTTAAACTCAAGATTGCCATAGATGTTTTGACTAAAGCACATTACCACATAATATTCATGATTCATATTGAGCTTCCAGTCCATTAAATCCCTCAGATCTTTTTTTTCAGACTTCAGACATCTCAGACAGCTCTCACTATGATACAGTCATCTTGTGCTTCTGAGGTCAATTATGTGAACCCAAGACACTTAGAAGACATGACATTAATCCCTATAATAATTTTATCTTATTTAGTTCAGTTCAACATTCTAACAGGTCAAGACCTTTTGGGAATCTGCTCCCTTTATCTAGTATGTTAGCTATCCTTTTTAGCTTTGTGTCATATCCAAATTCATTATGGAAAAAAATTAAGCAGCCTAAAAAAAACATTGATATCTGAGAACCACTGCTGGATACTCCCTTCCAAGGTGAAACTGAACTACTGAGATTTGAATCTAATGATTCAAATGATTTTGAATCCACATAATTTTACTCTCATATTGCACATCTTACCATCTTTTCTACCAAATCATCATGAGATATTTTGTAAAATGCTTTCCAAACTCCAGGCAAACTCTATCTAAAGAATGTTACTGATCTGTTTATGATCCCTATCAGAAAAGAAAGAATCTTCCTCTGACCTGACTTGTCCTTCAGGAAATCATGCTAGCTATTTGTGATCACCATTTCCTTACCATCTCCTTGATAAAACATCCTAGAATTTTTATTAAAAGTGAAAAAAATGAACAGATTTAGCTTGAGGACTCTGTTATTTTCTCTTTATTTGAAAAATCAGGATAATACTTAACTTTCTAGCATTCTCTGTTGATGTTGGTTTAATAGCTCTGACAGTAGATCATCAATCACATCTATGTTTTCCCTGTATCCAAGACACAGTTCCTCTGGACCAATGGATTTAAATTTATTAATGGGAGTTTGTTCCTCTCTTGCTTTTTCTATTATTTTGGATATAAGATCTCTATTGGCTATTGGTTGCTTCTTCATCAAAGGTCAATTCCTTATTAGAGAAAACATAAGTAAAATGATAATGAAGTAGGGGTGTTTTCTTTCTGTTGCCAGTTATTATCATCCCATACCACCAAACAGAAGTCCTTTATTCTTTGTATTTTTTTTCTTTTTCTCAATATGATTTCGTTTTATTCTAAGATTTATTCCTTATAACAATATATTTACAGGAGTATGCACATATATGTATATATATATATATATATCTAAATACATACATACATGCATACATATGTGTGTGTATCTGTAATGTTACTGGAATCGGAAGATCTTCCATGCCCCTTTGTATTGACAATAAGCAAGTACTTACCATCTTGTTTCAAGTTAACACATTGTTTAAGCTATTTAATTAACACAGAAATAGTTAAAACCTTGGGAGGAAGTTGCTGATGTAACAGGAAGGGGAATAAAAGGGAGAAGCTAATATGTATATCAGGAATAGCACAAGCTGGAAAGATAGATTTCCCTGGGATAAGCATCCTGGAGGCAGAGCAGCTGCTGCCAGAGAGACAGAGTGAGTATTTGTCTCAGTGAGCATCTGGAGGCTGGAGCTTCTACTGAGACCTTTCTTCTGGTGAGACCTTTCCTCTGGGAATTTCTGCTGAGAACTTCCAAGAACCAGGCTGAGGAGCTACCTTGAGGGAGAGGGGAGGATCCCAGCTTGAGGGAGCCTGTTCTGTTGTGAAGGCTTGGCAATGTGGGTGTTCTCTGCATAGACAATGTGCACCAGCTTCATGGTTTCTGTAATGACTTTGGCTTTCTGGTTCTGGGATTCATTTTTGTGGTATTTGAATAAAGGCTTTGGTTCTATACTCCATCTAGAGAGCCTGATACATTTTGTGATTCACAACTATATCAGCATATTCATAACCACCATGGGTGTTAGGAATATTGCATTTTTGTTACAATATCCTATTATATTCCCCAGTTCATCTTTTCTTTCCCCATCCAAATTTCTTTATTAGTGGGATACCCCTCTTTCCACATTAATTTCTTAATGGTACTCCATTTTTTCCCATGTTCATTGCCATTGCTTCCCATTATATCTTCAGATATTTTTTTCAATTACCACTCCACCTTTCCTAACATCCAGATAGAATTTAATTAAAAGTATTCTACTCATCTTATGTCTGAACCTTTTGAAATTTGCTCACCTAAAATCGAGGATGCCTAAGCCTGAACTTTCTCTCTGCTATCGTAAATTCTAGGCATCAATGGCCACTTCCTCCACAAAGTACAATTGTATTCACTCCATAAACTTGTTCTTCCATGTTATAAATAATCAGATCCATAAAAAGATTACCTTAGTTGGTCACTATACTTATTAAAAGCTGAAAATTATCATCAAGGCAATTGAAGTGCTCTTGATCATTTGAGCTCCTGATAATTACTATATTATACCTCTTTGCTAGGGCTTATTATCTAATGATCTCTTTAATACTATTAAGATCAGAGATTTTTAAAAAGGTTTTAGTATCATGTTCTCCTTTGGAAGTCTAGTAAAGGTTATGCATTACTTCTCAGAATAATGTTTTTTAATGCACAGATGATATTTATTTTTCATCAAATATTTACTAACTTCTAGTTTACATCATTCATTTCTGCAAGATTTTGAGTTACAAATTTTCTCCCCATTTATCCCCTACTCAAGACCCCAAAACAGCAATCCCACTGGATATCTCCTCCTCCAATCTGCTATCACCCATATCTTCTCCCATCCCCCTCCAGGTTTCCAGTAGGGCACAGTGGATCTCTATGCCCCAGTGCCTGTATATCTTATTTCCCAGTTACATGTAAAATAATATTAATAATTATATATATTTAAACATTTGATTTTAAAACTTTGAATTCCAGATTCATTACATTCCTCCCTTGTTACCAACACTTACTGGGAAGATAAGCAATTCAATATAGGTTGTACATGTGTAGCTCTACAAAACATTTCCATAGTGGATATATTATAAAAGACTGACCACAATTCCTTCCCTCTTATCCCACTTCCCACTTGTTCTATTCTCTATTTTGATCCTGTCCCTTTTCAAAAGTGGGTGCTTGTAACTTCCCTTGTCCCCAAAATGCCTCCCCACCGTCATGCCCCCTCTCATCCCCTTCCCCCCTACTCTCCTGTAGGGTGAGATACCCTATTTAATGTGTCTGTCATTCCCTCCCTAAGACAAATTCAATGACAATAAGGTTGACCCATTCCCTTTTGCCTTCCTGTTCTTCTCCTCCATTGTAACCATTTTCCCTTGCCTCTTCTATATGAGATAGTTTACCCCATTCTGTCTCTCCCCATCTCCTCTCATTACATTCCTCTTTTACCTCTTAATTTCACCATTTGAGTATCATCCTTTCCTATTCAATTGGTCCTGTGCCCTCTATGTATACCTGAACACATATATACACACACTCACATATGTATTCATATGCCCATATACCCTCTTATATAGACATATATGTATATGTATATGTATATATATATATATATATATATATATATACACACACACACATACATTTCTATTCCCTTCAATGGTTCTCATACTGAGAAATGTTTCATAAGTTACAATTACCATTTTTCTATGTAGAAATGTAACTAGTTCAACTTTGGTAAGTTCATTATGATTTCATTTCCCTGTTTACTTTCTCATGCTTCACTTACTTTTTGTATCTGAATGTCAAATTTTCTATTCAACTTTGGTTTTTTCATCAAAATGCTTGAAAGTCCTCTATTCCACAGAATGACCATATTTTCCCCTGAAACATGATACTCAGTTTTGCTGGGTAGGTGGTTCTTGGTTTTAATCCTAGTCCCTTTGACCTACAGAATATTATATTCCAAGCCTTTTGATCCCTCAATCTAGAAGCTACCAGATCCTGTGTTATCCTGATTGTGTTTCCACAATATTCAAATTGTTTCTTCCTGGCTACTTGTAATATGTTCACCATGATATGGGAATTCCGGAACCTGGCTATAATATTCTTAGTAGTTTTCTTTTTGATATCTTTTTCAGGAGATGATCAGTGGATTCTTTCAACCTCTATTTTTCCCTCTGGTTCTAAAACATCAGGGCAATTTTCCTTGAGAATTTCTTGAAGGATGATTTCTACATTCTTTCTCGCTCTCTCTCTTTTTTTAAAAAGCAATTGGGCTTAAGTAACTTGCTCAAGGTTACACGGACAGTTATTTTTTGTCTGGGTGCCAAGTATCTGAGGCCAGAACTGATCCTGGGTCTCCTAATGCCAGGGCCGGCGCTCACTCACTGCTCCACCTGGCCCCCCCCAGGTTCTTTTTTTGATCATGGCTTTCAGGTAGTCCAATAATTTTTAAATTATCTCTCCTGGATCTATTTTCCTGTTTGGTGGTCTTCCCAATGAGATATTTCACATTGCCTTCTATTTTTTCATCTGTTTGGATCTGTTTAATAGTATCTTGATTTTTCATAAAGTCACTAGCTTCCATTTTCTTCAATATAATTCCGAAGGAATGGTTCTCCTCGGTGAGCTTTTAAGATTCTTTTTCCATCTGTAAAATTTGGCTTTTTAAGGCATTCTTCTCCTCATTGCCTTTTTGAACCTCTTTTGCCATTTGAGTTAGTCTATTTTTTAAGGTGTTATTTTCCTCAGTCAGGCTGTTGACTCTCATTTCATAATTTTCTTGCATTATTGTCATTTCTCTTCCCAATTTTTCCTCTACTTCTTTTATTTGCTTTTTAAAATCTTTCTTAAGGTCCCCTATGGCCTGTAACCAGCTCATATTTTTCTTGGACGATTTTGTTGGAGGAGTTCTGATTTCACTGTCTTCCTCCTATTCAACGCTTTGATCCTTTTTGTCCTCAAAATAGGTGTGTAAAGTTCAATTGCTCTTCTTGCTTTGCTTCCTTTGCCTGCTCATGTAGCCACTCAATTACTTGACTTTTGAGTTTTTTTGCCACAGTTGGACTCTACTACCAGACAGGGGAGTTTTGTCCCAATGGCTGGTGTTTTCTCAACTGCCAAAGGTGTTAGTTGGGTGCCCTTTCTGAAGCCTCCACCTGCTCTGGAAAATTGCTCACACACCCTAGCACCTCCACACTAGACAGCAATCCAGATCTAAGCAGGTTAAAGCAACAGGCATTGCCCCGCAGATTGGTGGCTTGGTCCCCCTCCAATATGCAGGCCATGAGCTGAAGCTGCCACGTGCTGGCAGCTGCATGGCCATGGTGCCTCAGTGGCCTCTCCCTCCAGGGGATAAAGGCCAGACTGTACTTGCAAACTTCCTGATCCCAAATTGCATACTGCACTGACCTATCACTTTGTCTTTAGCCTCTATGCGTTGATAATTCTGAAAACCACCACAGCTGCTGGTGATCTGAAGTCCTTCTAGCTGGAGGCTGGTCAGGCTGCCCTGAGGCTAAAATCTCTGGCTCTTGCATGGCTGGGCTCAGCTCTCAGAGCACTGCACTGGCCACTTGCTGCCAGCCTGCCCAGCTTTCCTCGGTGGGAGGTTAGCCTCTCTGTGTCATTTTGTGGGTTCTGTAGCTCCAAAGTTTGTTCAGAGTCACCTTTTACATGAATTGGAGGAGGTGGAAGCTGGAGCCCAGTGGAAGGCCTGTTTCTACTCGGCCATCTTGACTCAGCCCCCTATATCACATATGATATTTATTTAATTATATGTAAGAACAGTCAAAAATATTTTTAAAAAGTAAAAATTCTTGAACCCTAGCTTTATAATTCTTGGCCTAGACAGACTCTATTATATTCTGATGCTAAAATTACTTCTATGTGTCGTCCATTGTTCTCTGCTTAAATTGCTTTTTAAACCTGGTTCATGCATTTCCACATGCAGACTGTTCTTTATTTTTCTTTAGCTGCAAACTTAATTAATATGAACAAATATGAACTTTCCATATACAAATGAAAGCAGAAATTACTGTATATAAGTCTATAACTTCTATAACATATACTTTGTAATGTTTTAACTATAGTCTAAATTTAACAGGATTTTATCCGAACAGCCATGCTTCTTTGTGTACTTTTCTCAATTTTCCTTCTCTTTTATTTTATGTATTTTTAGGGTCTTTTTCACTTTCTTTCTTTTCTTTTTTTCATCATTCATTATTGGTCCCTCACAATTGCTTACCAAGAGTTCAAAATAAAACAGCTACAACAAAAAAAACAAACAAACCTTTTATTTGTAACAAATAAGTATAGTCAAGCCAAATGATTTTACACATTGCCCATATACAAAAATGTTTACCTCATGATACAACGTTAGCTTTTTACTTCTTATAAAGAGGTGAGAAGTCCTCACAGTTCCTGTTTAATATATTTATCAGAGTACTCAAGTCTTTCAAAGTTGTTTTCTTTATAGTTTTGTTGTTGCTGAATCATTTCAGTCATGTTCAACTCTTGGTGACCCCATTTGGGGTTTTCTTGGCAAAGATATTGGAGTTGTTTGACATATCCTTCTACACATCACTTTACAGATGAAGAAATGGGGCAAAAAGGGTTAATTAACTTTCCCAAAGTCCCACGGTTACTAAGTATCTGATTCTGAATTTGAACTCATGAAGATGAGTCTTGATTCTAAGCCCTGTGCTCTATTTACTGTGTCACTTACTGTTTAATTTTTTTTAACCTTGACTCATTTGACAATGCATAAGTTCATGAAAATCTGCCTATGTTTCTCTGTATCCATCTTTTAAAATTTTTGATTATATATTAATATTCTATTATGCTCATAAGTTATATTTTAGATATTGTTATATAATTTAACTCATTTCTTATAATTGTGCTTTTTTCCAGTTAATGGACACACATTTGCTTGTTATTTTTTTGCTACAGGAAAAAGTACTGTTATACTTTTGTACATATGGGTCCTTTTTCTGTTGCTGTGATTTTATTGGGTGAAGTTAGGTGGCACAGTATATCGACTACTGTTCCTGGAGTCAGGAAGTCCTGAGTTCAAGTATGGCCTCAAAAATTTTCTAGCTATGTGAGTTGAGCAAATCACTTAACCTTGTTTATTATTTTCCTTCTCTGCAGAAATAGGTAGAGAAGGCTATGTCAAATCACTCTAGGATCTTTGCCAAGAAAACTGCAAATGGGTCACAATCACATAAACATGATTTATAGAACTGAAAAACAAAAAAATGTCTAATAGTTGTATATGATGAGTTAAATGCCGGGATGGATTATTTTAGTGTATATTGCCAAAGTGTTTTCCAGAATGATTGGGATAATTCACAATTCCACTAACAATACATAGTTCTCAGTCTTCCAATTAACTCCTTCAATAGCCATTATTTTCATGTTAACTTATCTTCTATATGTGAAGTAGAAACTCAATGGTTCTTTTAATTTGAATTTTTTTATTAATAGTGATTTGGAGCATTTTACTAAGTTGTTAATAATTAGGATTTCTTTTTTTGAAAATTGTCTATTCTTGGGGCAGCCAGGTAGCACAGCAAGTAAGAGCAATGGCTCCAGTGTTGAGAAGACCTGGAGATCGAATCCCAGGCTCAGACACTTAGCACCTACCCAGAAACACCTGGCCATGTAACCTTGAGCAAGTTACTTAACCTCAGTTACTTGGGGGCGGCCACGTGGCTCAGCGAGTAAGAGCACCAGCTCCAGTGTCGGGATGACCTGGATCAAATCCGGGCTCAGATACTCATCACCACACCCAGAAATAACTGGCCATGTAACCTTGAGCAAGTTACTTAACCCTGATTGCTTTAAAAAAAAATAAGAAGCTCACACATGACCCCGATTGCTTTTAAAAAAATTGTCTATTCTTATCATTTGACCTTTTTATCTATTGGGAGAATGACTTTTTTATTATATATTTTTGGATATCATACCTTTATCTCAGAAATCTGCTTCAACCTTTTTTTTTTCTTCCTTTCCCCTACTGAGCTTCTTGCCTTTTGATTATAACTACTTTCATTTTGTTCATGCAAGTTATTTTTTTCAAAATTATGTCAGCTATTTAGCCAATTTTATCCTTTGCAATCCTCCCTATTGCATTTTGATCAAGAACTTACCCCCTACTCATAGTTGTCAAGTAAGTATAGTGTTTTTTTTTCTTTCTCCTCTAATTTGTTTTTGATATATCCTTTAGGTCTTAGTTACAAATATCCTGTGTGAAATTAAACTACATCTAATTTATTGAATAGTGACTTCCAATTTTCTAAAGTTTTTGCATGACTACCTAACCCAGGAATTGACAAGTTTACATTTATTGAACACTCTGCCTCAATGAATAGTTTCTTGTGATACAAGAAGGGTACATATGGTAGGTTACTTCCAGCCTAGCAACTACTACCTCTTTGTTATATCAATGGGATTGAAATATCCTGATGGAATGACTTTGCAAAGACTAGAGAAGTTAATGTGTCTCCATGTGCATCATGATTCAGGACAAAAAAAGAGACAATAGTATATTATATGTATATACATGTATATTTGTATATACAAACATACACACAAAGAGAATATAATATGAATATGAAAACAAATTGCCACTTTCAGAACCAAGTATAACTTGGTTCAAGATATGCATATCACATATACTGGCTTTGTGTTCTGAGGCAGGTCACTTTCTAAGTTCTCTAGGAAACTCCAAAAATTTAAGTTACAGGTGAAAAAGTTAAAAGAGGGAATACCTTTATTCCAGAGTTCATTATGTCACTCATATCCTAAGTCCAGTCTCTATCTTTATGAGTTAAAAAGCTCTTAAAGTCAATACTTTCCCAACTAGAGGCACATATGAAATGTTTATTGGATTAAACTGAATTTGTTTGGTTGAATTTGACAAGTTAATAGCGCATCTTTAGGCTTGACTGAAATATGAACTTCAGAAACATAACCTACCTAAAAAGAATGACATAAAAAGGTGAAAATGAATTTCTATATTTCTCTGGTGGAAAATGGTAATATACCACTACTAAATTTATTCAAAGACATGGAAATTATTCATTGCCAATGATCACTAGAATATTTATTACTTTTTCATGTTTAGAATGAGAAGAATAACCTTGACTTTTTTTTTTTAAGGAGGTAATAGTTTGGGGCGGTTATGTGGCACAGTGAGTAGAGTGCTGGCCCCAGAGTCAGGAGGACCTGAGTTCAGATCCAGCCTCAGACACTTAACACACACACACACACACACACAAACACACACACACCCCTAGCCATGTGACCTTGGGCAAGTTACTTAACCCCAATTGCCCTCCAAAAAGAAAAAAAAAAACTAAGTTAAAAAAAGGAGGTATTAGTTTGGATCATGATCCATATCTTTGTAGAGTGGCACTGAGTTTTCACTAGTCAGAATTCTCAACTCTTTGCCAATCAAAAAATATCATTTGTGGCACTTACATGTTGATCCTTGGAGTAGCTGCAGTTTAGTAGAATTTTGTGTGTATGTGTGTGTGGGCATTGGAGTTTAGTGACAGGTAATATACACAAATATTCTAGTTGAGTTATAATGCAATAAATATTAAAGCAGATATATAAACATATTGTTTGGGGAAGAAGGGATGGGGAAGAATTAGAAGGCTGAGACATTCAGTCGCTGGAAAAGGTGTATATTTTTACATAGGTGTTTGATCAGGAAAGGTACTATTCATAAATAAAGCTGACATTTACATGGCATCTTCAAGTTTGAGAAGTGCTTATTTCATTTGATGCTTACAATAATTCTGTGAAGCTGGTACTAGACATTTCATTGTTCATATTTTACAAATACAAAAACGGAAGTGGATTTGCTCATATCTAGGAAGTGACTGAGGTAGGGTTTGAATCTATATACTTCTTGTACTTAAAGATAATTTTCTTCAGTTATATCAGATTTTTTTCTGCATTATATCTTTTATTTTCATTTGAGTCTAATAAAAACACTTTCAGGGACATTCTTGAATCAGGCAAGAACAGAGATGGAGAAAAGTAATAACAAATTTAGTTTAAATAATGGAAACCCAGGGTGGCCAGGTAGCACAGTGAGTAAGAGCACCGGCTCCAGTGTTGAGAAGACCTGGAGATATCGAATCCCGGGCTCAGACACTTAGCACCCACCCAGAAACACCTGGCCGTGTAACCTTCAGCAAGTTACTTAACCCCAATTGCTTAGGGGCGGCCAGGTGGCTCAGCGAGTAAGAGCACCGGCTCCAGTGTCGGGATGACCTGGATCAAATCCAGGCTCAGATACTCAGCACCACACCCAGAAATAACTGGCCGTGTAACCTTGAGCAAGTTACTTAACCCCAATTGCTTTAAAAAAAGAAATTTAAAAAAAAGAATAATGGAAACCCTATAGAGAAAAAAAAAAAAACATTTCTTTTACCCTAATCTCTACAGTAACAATGTCTAATGATTACAGGTAGGAGAATTAACTAATGCCTACTGTTTTAGGCAACTCTTGGAATTGTTCAGTTACTTGGGGACTAAAATGCAAGGATCTGAGATAATGTGGTTGTCATAATAATCACAAATTTTTAAAAGAATCCTATGTTGGAGTCCTGGACACTCTGCAGAGCTAGAATTATCTAGAACATATCCATGATTCCCATTCTTTATAGCTTTATTGCTCTTTCCAATTTGAGTTATATATTTTTTTAAAGCTTCAGTGACTCTTCATTGGTCTCCGATTAGGAAATATTTTAAATATCTCAAAATGGGTAGCTTATTACATTGGAAGTAAGTTCTTAGTTGTGTATTAGAATGCTACCTCCTTGTGGATGGTACCATTTTTGCCTTTTTCTTTTCAGTGCTTAGCACACTGCCTGATATATGAGTATTCAATCAGTTCTTTTTATTGATTATGTATATTTTATACAGTTGATGCTGTATGGAATTTTATTGGTATAGATGACAATAGCCCTCTATAAATGCAGAATCATACCTCCTGTGAAATTTATAGTCTTAGGAAGTTCCCTGGGGCCCTGAAAGGTTAGGAAATTTTCCCAGAATTATGTAGCTAGTGTGTATCACATCAGAGAATTTGAACTCAAATCTTTTGGATTCTAAGACACATTAATCTTGTATGTTTCTTTAGTTCAATTGTAACTTAAGTGACCTAATCTTTAAGGTTGTGCTTTTGTTGATCTTTCAAATATTTTGCTGCCAACAAACAAGGTAATGAAACTAACAAGGACCTGTATCCAAATGGAAGACTAGAAGGGTTAAGATTTCCAGGGATGAGACATAAAATTTAACCTGACATTGTGGGAGAATAAAGGCTTAGTTCTATTTGTAAAGTTTATATTCATACACACTAAAGATGTTGGCCAACTTCCAAACATCCTGAAGCTGGCATTATAGCAGATAGGGAACAAGTAAATAATTCAAAGCATGAAACACAACATTTCACCAAAGCTGGAATACTTCTTCCTGCCTTATGGCAGTATGATCTGCCTTAGTATTGATGGAAAGGTACAGGGGTTATGGAACAAGTGATGGCACTGTGGTTTCATAAGTGAGTCACCTAATGCTGGTCACAGATAAAAGCAACTTGGCTGAGGTTCAAATCAGATAAAGTTTATTTTATAGTCTGATAAATATCAGTTTCTCTCTGAGGGATGTAGTGCTTGGTATTAAAAAACACACTTTACAATTGTGATACATTAATGGATAAAAAGAGAAAAATATCGAAAAACAACATAGTCCTCCAATTTATTTTGCACGCATTAGATTCTAAGTAGAGTAAGGTATGAGGGTGGAGGTGAATGTATTGAGATAAAGGGAATTTGGAGGGGGACTTCAAATGGAAAACCACAAATAATTTAATCCTATCTTTGAAGGGTTTTATTGGCCTCCCAGATAAAAGGTTATTGTTGTCTGCAAATTGAATGAATATCCTACCATAGAGATTCAATTGTCTTCAATTGATACTTATAAAAGTGATTTACATGCTGTTCTGGATTGCTTCTGATCCACTGAGATTTCATCATCCAAATAATGCTTTCATATCAACAATTCTGAAGAAATGACCATTAATTTATTTTCTCATAATGCTAGCATAGTAGATTTGTGCAGCTTTAGTATTAAAAATGCCAAGTGGTAACTGTTAATCCCCTGATAGTAGCAGAAATTGGTTCCAGCCATCTTCTACTTTGATGATAAACTCTTTGAGGACAGAGAGTTCTCTGTCACACTGATTTTTATTATTCCAGCAGGATCTATGCTTTATATTTAAATACTTAAAATATGTGTTTAATAAATTTAATTAAATTGTCCTTTCACTATTATCATTCAGAAACTTAAATCAAAATTATCCCCAAGAAATTGGAAGTTTTTTATCCGTCCTATTCATGATTAAAGCTATATCATTGTAATAATGTAATAAATCTATATCTGTTTAATAATGAATTTCATTTCATTCACTTCTGTTGTGAGTATCTTGTTGCAATTAATGTATTGAGACTTTGCTTTAAGAACTCTATGGCAATGAATCAATATATTGCACTGTTGAATTTTTTAAAGAAAATTATTGAATGTGATGTCATAGTTTTCTTTTTAAAAATATTTACTTCCAATGCCAAATCAATATGATGCCCTAGTGTAATTTTTCAGGCGGATATTCAACTTCTTGCCTTAAAAATTTTATAAATTTTAGTGAATGTTAGTATACTGATAATGCCCAAATGACTCGCTTTTGATCTGTGAGCTTTAAGGAGCATAAGTTCTGGGAGAAATGAACTTCATGTGCTTATTGCTTTCATACATTTTCCTGTGGCTTAGAGGGATTTCAATTAAATCCATTCCAAGGAGTATTGTTTTGTACCTTCTATATTCAAGACATAGTGCTAGATATTGGAAAGATAAAAGAAGCACAAGAAACAAGCAAAAATGCATATTCCCTGCACTCAAAGAACTTACATTCACTGAGGGGTGGGATACATCACCTAAAAGCATAGGTATATACTAGGTTATACCAAAAAGAAGAAAATACTGACAATTTAAGGATCCAGGAAATACTTCCCTCTGTTGGAGGTATCACAGAACTTGAACTTTCAACAAAGGCAGATTCTAAATGGAAAAATAGGGAAAAGATATACATTTCAGTCCTGGGGGATAATTTTGTATTAACACAGAGAGTGAAGATGAAATCACAAAACAGGTCTGATGAAGACTTATATTTTGAAATTCATGTATATTGTAGAAAGGACTTCAAGTTATCCACTTGTCTTTCCATTCTAACATATTGGTATATTCAGTAGCTAGACAGAAGAGAGACCTCAGAATTGAAATCTTTTCTATTTGGTATCAATGGATGGAATAGAGAAATGAGCTGAGATTTTGGATATCCATTTCAAATATCTATGTGTCTTCAGGAAATTCACTTAGTATTAACAATCTAGTGGTGAAACTTGTATCTGAAATTTAGTTCCTTCATCTGTAAAATGTGGGTATATTGGATTAGATAATCTTCACAGGTTCTTAAACCACTGACAGTCAGTGATTTCTTTGATTTTACCTACTGTCCCAAAGGTCAGAGTCCCAGTCCTACAGATCAATCCCCAAAGCTGCTTTGCTGTTGTTCATCTTCAAGCTCATTATATATTCATGGGGTTTATACAGTATGCTGCAATATTCTCCTCATGGGAACAAGCGCCTGAGAATTTCTCTGGATAAGAGTTCCATGAAGCAAATCTAAATCCTTTTTGGCATCCATGGGATTCACAAGATGGCTCTCCAATAACCAGAAGAGACAGGTTCTCTATACACATAAATCATAGGCATCCAACAAGAAGGGTAATATTAGTTTTAGTTTGAAAAAAGATTTATCTTTTTTAAGAAGCATAAGTGTGTGCTGGCAGGTTTTAGAAAAAATATGTTTACATTTGGAAAGGCTCCACATGTTGATATATAATTTGAACAACTCCTTGGTTTCACTTCATAATGTAATGAAAGGAACAGAGAGTCATTATAATCACATTTATTCTGTATGTTTTTTGGGGCGAGATTATTTTCAATTGTCTTTTGACAAGCTTCTCATCTTTTTACTATTTTATTTACTCCTACATGCCTCACTCCCTTATTTTGTTCTGATATTTTTTTCCTATAATATCATGGTAGAAGAAAGAAGCTTCTTGCTACTCATACCAATTTTCATTAATCTTTAAGCTTCTAATATTTATTTACTATAATAGCAGAGTTTTAGAGTTGAAAATGACCTTAGGTCATGAAATCATGGAAAAGAGATCATCTCATCCAATCTCCTCATTTTACAGAGCAAGGAAATGCTATATAAATATTAGCTGTTATATCCTCCTCCTCCTCTTCATTATAATCATCATTCCAGTTTTCTCCAACCAATCCATGTATGAAGTGATAGTTTCTAGTTACTTTTTAATTCTGGAGAATCTTGAATGTGCTGCAGTTAATTCATACCCATTCTAAAACTGAGTATTTGAAATGGCATATAACAATCCAGATGTTATCTGAATAAGGCAGAGTACAGAAGAACCATCCCTTTTCTTGATCTGGTCACTTTATCTCTATTAATGTGTTCTGATATATATATATATGAATACATATAAATGTTTTCATTTTGATCTTGTAGTTGAATAAAGTCCATGAGGTATTATTATCTAAACTGACATGAACTACTTTCTAGTCACATGGTCACCATACTGTATCTGTACAGTTGGTTATTTTCAAGCCAAGATTAGCATATACAATTTATTCCTTTTAAGTTTCATATTGTTAAATTCACTTTAACATTGCAGCCTATCAAAATTTTTTGAATCCTAACTCTGTCATCTGATTTGGTACCTCTCTCTGCAAGATTATTATTCTTTAATATATCATCTCTGCCTTCATTCAAATCATATAAAAATATATGAATCAGAATAATACCTAGGACAGAAACCTGGGCACATAGCAAGAGACATCCTTCCTAATTGACATGAATTGATGAGGTAACATCTTTTAGTATGGCTATTCAATCAATTTTTGACCCAACTAGGATAATTATATCATAGTATTTAGAAATCAAAGAGACCTTAGACATTACTTACTCCAACTCACTTTACAGATGAGAAAATGAACACCCAGAATTCAGTGTCTTATGAAAGTTCATGAAGGTAGCAACTAGAAGGTTAGGTATTTGAAAAAAAAATAAGATGAGAGGTCTGTGCTATTAAGCAACTTACAATCTAATAGAGAAATCCAAACAGTGACATAAATAATTATAAAACAGTATATTATGGGAAATATATACAAAAGGATACATATTAAGGGCCATAGTAGTTTGGAGAAGAAAATAATTGTTTAAAGATTATCAAGGAAGGCTTTGTGACAGAGAAAGCTCATATGGGAAAAAGGTTTGAATCAATGGTCAAATTTTAATAAGCAAAAATAGAAACCTATTCACTGAATATAGGACTCAAGTATAAGATAGGCTTTGGAATTATTGAAAGAATTGTTGAGGAAGTGGCTACTGGGAGCAGAGTCAACATGGCAGAGTAGAAACATGACCTCCCAGCAGCTCCAGATTCCACCTTCCCCAATCAATATAAAAAGGGTTCTGTGAACAAACTTTGGAGCTGCAGAACCACAAAATGACACAGAGCAGCTAACCTCCCACTGAGGACAGCATGGCAGGCCTGCAGGAATCACCAGTGCAGTGCTCTGAGACCCAAGCCTAGCCCACTCCTAGGTTTTAGCACCAGGGAAGGCCTGACCAGCTCCTGGATAGAGGAACTCTACATCAGCAGCAGCTGTGACTATTTACACAACTATCAACACATAGATGTGAAAGACAAAGTGAGAGTTTAGTGAAGTCTGTACTTTGGTACCCAGTAAGTGGGAGTGCATGGCTATTGCCCCTGGGGTGAGAAGCCTCTGAGACTCCCAGCACAGCAAGCCAGTGCCACATGGAAGCTTCAGTGCCTGGACTGAAGAGTATAGGGGGACCAAGCACCAGTCTGAGGGGTAATCGCTCTTATTTTAACCTGCTTAGATATGGATTGCCGTCTAGGGTGGAGGACCTGGGGTACGTAACCAGCTTGCCAGAGCATGTGGAGACAACAGAGAGGGCAACCATCTAATACCTCCGGCAGATGAGAAAACAGCATTTGCGAAGAAAGCTCCCCTGTCTGGTGGCAGAGTCCTACTGTGGCAAAAAGCCCAGGGGTCAAGTGACTGAGCGGTGACATCACCAACAAAGGAAACAAAGCAGACAGAAGATTCCAACATTAGACTCCTATTTTGGAGACAAAAAGGAGCAAAGCATGGACTAGGAGGGAGACAGTGAAGTCAGAACTCCTGAACAAAAAGCTTCAAAGGAAAATACTAGCTGGTTACAGGCCATAGAGGACCTTAAGAAGCAGATAAGAGAAGTGGAGGAAAAACTGAGTAGAGAAATGAGAACAATGCAGAAAATTACAAAATGAGAGTTGACAGCCTGACTGAAGAAAATAATACCTTAAAAATAGACTAACTCAAATGGTAAAAGAGGCTCAAAAAGGCAATGAGGAGGAGAATGCTTTAAAAAGCCAAATTTGCCAGATGGAAAAAGAATCTCAAAAGTTCACTGAGGAGAATCATTGCTTCATAATTAGATTGGATCAAATGGAAGCTAATGACTTTATGAGAAATCAAGATGCTATTAAACAGATCCAAACAAATGAAAGAATAGAAAGCAACGTGAAATATCTCATGGGAAAAACCACTGACCTGGAAAATAGATCCAGGAGAGATGATTTTAAAATTATTGGACTACCTGAAAGCCATGATCAAAGTAAGAACTTAGAAATCAACCTCCAGGAAGTTGTCAAAGAAAACTGACCTGATGTTTTAAAACCAGATGGCAAAATAGAGGTTGAAAGAATCCACCTATAACCTCCTGAAAAAGATCCCACAAAGAAAACTCCTAGAAATACTATAGCCAGGTTCCAGAAATCCCTGATTAAGGAGAGAATAATACAAGCAGCCAGGAAAAAAGAAACAATTTGAATATTGTGGAAACACAGTCAGGATAACCCAGGATCTGGCAGGTTCTACATTGAGGGATCAAGCACTTGGAATATTATATTCCAGAGGTCAAAGGAGCTGGGATTAAAACCAAGAATCACCTACCCAGCAAAACTGAGTATCAGGTTTCAGGGGAAAATATGGTCATTCAGTGGAATAGAGGACTTTCAAGCATTCTTGATGAAAAAACCAGAGCTGAATAGAAAATTTTACATTCAGATACAAGAAACAAGAGAAGCCTGAGAAGGTAAACAGGAAAAAGAAATCATAAGAAACTTATCAAATTTTAACTATTAACATTCTTACATGGAAAAACAATAATTGTAACTTATGAAACTTTTCTCAGTATTAAAATAGTTCAAGGGGATAGAAAAAAATATATATATATACACACACACACATCTATATATGAAGGTATATGGGCATATGAATACATGTGTGAATGTGTGTATTTATGTTTACAGGTATACATAGAGGGCATAAGACCAATTTAACAGGAAGGGATGATACTTAAAAGATGAAATTAAGAGGTGGGAGTGGAATATGATGAGAGTAGATGGGGAGAGCTAGAATGGGGTAAACTATCTCATATAGAAGAGGCAAGGGGAAATGTTTACAATGGAGAGGAAGAATAGGAAGGCAAAAGGGAATGGGTAAACCCTATTCCCATTGAATTTGGCTTGGGGAGGGAAAGAAATACACACTAAATAGGATATCTCACCCTACTGGAGAGTAGGGGGGAAGGGGATGAGAAGGGGGATGATGGAAGGGAGGGAAGGCTGGGGGGAGGGAATTTGGAAGCACCCACTTTTGAAAAGGGAAAGGATCAAAGTAGAGAATAGAACAAGTGGGAGGTGAGATAGGAGGGAGGGAAATATAGTTAGTCTTTTACAGTACACCTTCTATGTTATTGTTTTGTATGAGCCACACATGTACAACCTATACTGAACTGCTTATCTTCCCAGTAAGGGTAGGTGACAAGGGAGGAAGGGAATAAATCTGGAATTCAAAGTTTTAAAATAAAGTGCCCATGCTAAGTGCCTCTCAGCTTAGCAATACAAAAGGAACTTCAAATTTCATTACTATTACATTGGGGAATGCCTCAACAAGTTCTGGTATATGATTATGATGTAATAATACTGTGCCATAGGAAATAATATGATCAATGATTTTAGTGAAAAAAAAAATGGAAAGCCTTGCAGGAAATAATGAAGAGTAAAATATCCAGAACCAAGAAAACATTGTCTACAGTAAGAAAATCTTTGACACCAAAATTAACTGTAAAAATGTGTGAAGAGGACACTATCTTCATCCACTGAAACAATTGATAAATAGAAGCATTTGTAGCATAATTTTACATACTCACAAATTTGTTTCTAATGGTAATCATCTGGTGGGAGGGAAGAATAAAAAAGGAAAAAGAAATTTACATTATGATTCTGTTGTATATTTGAAAGGTATAGTAAGTTGTGCACAGTAGTTTTGCGGTTTCATGTCCAATTATCTTTTTATTATGCCATGTTGTGGAAATGTTTGTTTCATTTCATAAATCCAAAATAAAAAATAAATTTCAACAACAAAACAGAACATATACACATGGCCAAAAGAAACATTTCTGAGCAACTAGTTTCCTAAAATGCAATCAAACATCATAAGGCTTAAAGAACAAAGCTTATTTGACTTTCATTATCAAGCTTTGATCTAAACTTTGCAGATTAGTCACAAAAAGAAAAGAAAAAAAAGTTTATCCTTAGTCACTTCCTCTACCTTTTGATAATGAAAGTATATATAAAGCAATTCAAGAATGTTTTAACTGCTGTGGTTTTAGCAGATATAAAGATTGCTGGAGACTTCCATTAAAACTATATAATGTCTATATAATTATATTTATATAGAATATATAGAATATTGTTATTATATAATTATACTATTATATATTATGTATACTATACATTACATATAATATATAGATTATTATATAATTATACTATTCCATATTATATATACTATACATTACATATGATATATAGTATACATACTATACAATTATATTAAACCATTTAATTATTAATCTCTTTCCTTCCATCTTAACTGATGCATTGTCGTATAGTTCCATCACTAAATCACTTCCATTTTTCCCTATTTGATTTCTCTCTTCTTAGATACCATTTTAGCCCTCAGATTAATGGAATAGTACATTCTTGATACAACCCTGTTTCCTTTTTCCAAATAATCTATCCAGAACGAGTCAATTTTTTTCCACTATATCATGTTGCTTCCAGATAGACTCTTTGTCACCAGATACTTAGGCCACCCTATATGAAAAGTTTATTTTAGAACCAAACATTGCTTTATACAAATCATTTGAAGTATAATCAGTTTGTTAGTATATTTTGTAAAACAGAGAGAAGAAAAGAGAGGCATATGACTTGTTAGTGACTAAAAGGTCAAATTTTAAGATTTCCTTTCTTTTCACATTTTATTTTATATTTATGTATTAATCACCTTTGATCAGAAATTAAATGAATAGACAATTGTTAATGGTTTCAGCTGCTGAAACTCTCCCCCTGGAGTTGGAAACCCTAATGGGCAAAGGGAAGGAACAATAGCCTTATCATCTCCAGCTGGAGAGAGAAACACACAAATTGATATGGCGTGAAAGGGAGCTTCGTGGGATGCTATAATAACATTTATGTTCCAAACAACCACCTTAGCAGATAGGTTACTGGAATATATACCGACAGACACACAGACAGGTAGTGATCTCTCACTTTTTCATATATGTACATTATCTATATACATATTCATAAACACATGCACATACATATACATATGTGTATATATGAATATAGTATGTATATGTACACACACAAACTTAATATTCATTAACTGTTAATATTGTTGATTCTTCTTCCAGGATAAACTTGCTCAAAGAGATTTAGTACTAGAAGTCATGAATAGAAAATGTATAGAGGAAGACTTTTGTTTGTTGTATGGCAAAAATTTATAAAAATTAGAACTGCTTAAACATGGAACAGGCATCTAGAAGTATCGGGTTCTTTATTATTATACACTTTCAAGGTTATATGACTATTTATCATGGATGTATATTGATTTCTAAATCATTATACTAAATTATTTCCAAGTTTTTCTCTGAGATTGTAGGATTCTGTAATTATTTTCTGAAAATATGAATAAATTTAAGGAGAAACAGAGGTAAAGAACAAATAGTGATATAGGCCAAAGTGCTTCCTCCTGGTTTGCTTACCTGATCAATTTTACTTATTAACTTTGAGGCTGGTGCTAGTGAGGCTAAGGGGGAAGGGAGGGAAACAAAAACAAAACATAACATTTCTATTGACAAAATGTGCATCTCAAAGTCTGTCCATGCACACTATATAAATTATATATTTTCATATCAACTCCCCCTTACTTTAAGCAGGCTAGTGGCACTGATAACCCCTGCAAATTCTTCATTTATTCTCTCCATCTCAGCATGTATCACAGTACATGGCTTATTAAATAGTAAGCACTTGAAAATGCTTATTGACTTGACTTTCCTGTTTTTATAAGGCCATAGTTTATTATGGTTCAACTAGATGCTTCTACTCTTGTTTCTAAATTGTAAACTCACCAAGAACAAGGCATACATCTTTTTTGCTTATTTGTTTTTAATTTGTAACTTTCTAAAGGCCAAATTCAATATTCTGCATGCCAAGTATATAGAAGACTTATTGTTGTTAAAGACAGGGCCAATTGGAAATTGACCTGTTAAGCTGTTGTCATGGTCCATGGACCTCTGTTGGGTCTCTTCTCTTACTTCAATGGATAAGGTATTCAATAGGAAAAGGAGAGAAGATTCATGGTATAAAGTTTTAAAAGGGATAAGAATGTTAGAGAATAAGATGGTCTAAATACTATAATATCTTTAACTGCTGATTATTCTCATAATCTAAACAATACTGTTTCATTAAAGTCCCATAGTCCAGAAAGGGTTTGCTGTCATAAGAGGATTTAAAAGTAATTGTCACAGCAGACAAAGGTGTATGAAATTCAATGGTAGTACAGGAACAGGTTAAAAGAGAAATGAAATAATCCAAGAAATTGTTACAAAGCAGCTGAGAGAAAGAAACAAAAAGGAAATAATGGGATGTTAAAGCAATAAGATTATTAAAGCCAGAAACTCATGAGCTGAAAATATAAAGGCAGAGAGAAAGAAAATTTCCTTTTTGAGAGATCCATCAGTCTTTAATATCCTTTGTGGTTAAAACAACATTTATTCATTAAAATGATGGGCATCTGTTGAATGTTTTTAAAATTGCATTCTTTACTTTGAAGATGTAGATATTATTTAATATTCTAGTAGGCTTTTCCATAGTAGTTGTAATTTAAACGGACCAGCCAAGTAAGAAACAAAGGAAGATTGTTTTTTTTTTCAAATATCTTTAATCATCTAGAATTGTTGGTTAATAAATACTTCCTCAGACAGTTAAGTGAGAAAACCTACTGGTGTTCATTTTCTATGCTCCATAAAAAGCAGCTCTCTGTCTCTCTCTGTCTCTGTCTCTGTCTCACTCACTGTGTGTGTATACACACACACACACACATATATGTATATATATATATATATGTATATGTGTATATACACACACATCCTTTTCTAGTATTATGGAATATACAAATATTGTGCTATTGAGTTAATATGCAAAGGATCATATAATCAGTCAATCAAAAGTGTATAAAGGTGTTCAAGAAGGACTAGCACCTCTAGTTTGAGGGCTTTCTGAGCCCTTTTCAGGGCTGTCTATCCTTCTTTGCTGCCTATCTGGCACTCAACTCTTACCTATGGCTACAAGAACCTGTAGCATGTATAACACCCCAGTAAGTCCATCTTGGCAGATGGACTAAACCAGATTGAAGGTAACTGAAAGGTTTGACAGTGATATAGGGGGATGTCTGCCCCAAGCATGTGGAAATTTCCCTGGCAGAATGGGCACATGAGAGGAATTTGTTCCAAAGGCCATGAAGACAGCTGAAACATGCACTGCAAAACTTAGTCATATATAGACTTTAAGCTTAGTCATACATAGAAGATACCAAGATCATCCATTTCTTCCACGGACCATGACAGAACATGTCCAATCATTTTTACTTTTGTATTGCCACTAAACTTCGATGATACTAGAAAAGAGAGGGAGGTTAATGATTTTATGCAACTCTTCCTCAATTAAATGAAATTCATGTACTTATCAAGACATCACTCCATTATATCATTGGTTTTCCTCAAAAGTGAAGGACACTCAGCGAGTAAGAGCAGCGGCTCCAGTGTCGGGATGACCTGGATCAAATCCGGCCTCTGATACTCAGTACCACACCCAGAAATAACTGGCCATGTAACCTTGAGCAAGTTACTTAACCCCGATTGCTTAAAAAAAAAAGTGAAGGACAGGGGCTGCCAGCTGGTGCAGTGAGTAAGAACACTGGCCCCAGAGTTGGGATGACCTGGGATTGAATCCAGGCTCTGATACTTAGTACCACACCCAGAAATAACTGGCCATGTAACCTTGAGCAAGTTACTTAGCCCCAGTTGCTTTTAAAAAAAAAGTGAAAGACAACAAAAATCCCAAAACAATTATTAAGCACTTACTCTGAGCTAGATGCTATATATTGTTTGACTCTTAGTCATAGAAAATCAAAATTTCTAATCAATTCAATATGATTATTATAAGCCTTTCCCTATCTCCTGATTCCCTGTCTTTATGATGGAAGGTTTGTTCTTAAGGACTTTTGTTGATTCTTTAAATGCAATTTTTTTCTTTATGTGAAAAATGCCACACACAGTTTTCTGACATATTTAAAATAGAACTGCAGTCCAGATTAAATAAAATATTGTGGCTTGACTACTTGCAACATTACTAAGGGGTGTGTGTGTGTGTGTATTTGAGGGTCCAAATAACCATCTAACAAATGGGCTTATAGAATACCTACTATCCTTAAATTTAGGACATTTTTGTTCCCAAACATTTGTGTTTACCTTACGTGGAAGAATGTTTTCAAGATGAAAGCCTTCTAATAGACTTATTTTGTCAAATATAAATCACTGACATTTACCTGTAAGCTTAGCTGCTTTAGGGAGAAAATTTCTAGATCTGAATTCTTTTGTCAGAACTTAGAAAAAAATATTACATAGGGATTTCCTTTGAAATGATATTGCTTAAGAAAAGAAGAATGGATATTAGCTATACCATTTGATAAGATGTTCCCTTTCTGTCAAATTTAATGTTGGTAAAATTTATATTTTTTTTATTTTAGAACATCTTCACTATCTGAGAATTAGAAATAATTAATAGGACATAAGAGATCTTTATCTGTAAAACAAGTAGACCATTAATCTGATTTAATAGATAAATATAAATCGATGAAATGTCAATAAATTAATTTTGATTATTTTATGCATAAACTTGTTCATGACATCTATCAAAATATGGAAAATTTAGACTGAATTGAAAAATCAAGTTGGGGGTAATTATCCAAAAATGATGAAAAAATATATTTGTTTCCATAGTTTATAATCATTTTCTGAAATACTCTAACAGAGAGGATTAAAAAAAGTGTGGATTTGTATAAGGAAAAGAACAATAGATTTGCTGTAGGAAAACATGAGTTCAAATCCTAGCTCTACATCTCACCAGCTGTTTGAGCTTTACTTCATTGCTTAGACTGAGTCTCACTTTCCTGCTTTGTGTGTAACTAGAGGGTTAGTTGAAATGACCTTTTAATACTACTTTTCACTTTAATGTCTAGTCATTCTGACAATAGCTTAGGTTTATATAGCACTGTATATATTACAAAGTAGCTTTCCCATAATAACAGAATGAAGGTGATTAATTCAAGTGATATTATCTCATTTTATAGATGAGCAAATGCAGGCCCAGAGATACAAAATACTCAAAATCACACCATTAATTTCAGTCATAGACAAGATTCAAATTAAGTTCTATGAATTCTATTAATCACACAATTCCCCCCAATGTGCCAAGTTGTCTGAATAGCTTCAGAGTTTCAGTAACATCTATTCACCAACTTTTTCTGTAAAATAATGGGTTGGACAAGATGATCCACCAGGATCCAGTGATAGGCATCAATTAAATAATAAAGTTATTTATATTTTTAACTGCATAACTTTAATTACAACCATTGGTGAATTTGCGAATATGTTTTTATACCATAAAACTTTAAAGGGGCAAGTAGCTGTCTGAGTGGATAGTGTCGCAGGCCTGAAGTCAGGAAAGCACATTTGTGAGTTCAAATGTGACCAAGAGACATGTACCAGCTGTGAGGCCCTGGACAAGTCACTTAGCCCAATTTGCCTCAGCTCCTCTTATATAAGATAAACTGGATAAGAAAATGACAAATCATTCTAGCATCTTTGCCAAGAAATTCCCAGATGAGATTATGAAGTATTGTACATGACTGAAATGATTGAACAAGAACAAATTTTAAAAGATTCAGATCCTTAGAGATAGTTTCATTTTATTTTTACAAAATTCAAAAGGGTATCTACATTTATTAATATTTCATTTTGATGGTAAAAAGTGCTTTAACCTAGGGTGATATTTATTCTTATAGCACCACTTCTGATATGAAAGGGAGTCTGACTTAGGTTAGAATTCTTTAGATTTAATTATCCATGAAGAAATTTTTAAATTAATTTCTCCTTTAAAATTGGGCATAAGTTTTTGCCTAACAGATATAGTGGTAGTTGAATTAGTTCTCAGGGTACTGATATTTCAATGCTAGCCCTCCAGGCTAAAATATGATCTTTTTAGGTTATGACATATGATAGAGTGTGACTTCTTGTATACAAACTCTCTAGGAACTTGGTAAAGCAGAAAGATTTTAGAGGAATAGTGTTGATATTATTAGTATGGATTTACCAGTTTAAAGGTTAATCTTTTAGTGTTATGTGATAAATTAGTCGGTCCTTAGGCTAACTGCATGACTGAATGTATCACTTTCCTGGCTTTGTATAGGTCCTATCTGAATTTTTATATAGTTTATCAAGATAAAGTAGCAGTTTAATTCAGGTTATGGTACCTTAGGGCATATGGCTCCAACCACTTTCAATTTCTCAAATTCTAAAGGATTATTTTGTGACTTTTTAGTAAATTCTGATATTGTAATGAAATATCTAATTTTAAAGTAGTCAAATCACTGTACCTGAAAATATTACTTGTCTTTTAAATTAATTCTTTCTTAGTGAGCATTATACATCTTCCAGTTACTAGATGATGATGGTGAAATGAGTTAGTTCTCCAAAATTGGAAGAACTGTGAATTTTTACCTAGTTGGAAGCATTTTTGGCCCAGTGATCTCAAAGCTGGTGACCTTTTTGATGATATTTTTTTGCCATGTGCCCCATACGTTTAGTGTAGACATAAGGACTGGAATTTTCTTTTGTGCTACCATTCAAATCACTCTAAGGAGAATTCATCTCGATATGAGACAAATATGACTGCCCAGTTAGATTGGATACAAATGACAGATTTCAAAATAGAATTTAATATCTGGTTTGGGGAGTATTTGACACACTATCCTTTTTAATTTGCAGGTCTTTTTGTATTACCTGTCACTCTTCAAGTCCATTTGAAAGTTTAATAAAAGTATTTCTTTGGAAAATGGCACAAATTGATAATATGAAGCATTGTCTGAGAGGCTTAGTTTGAAATGTTAATAAAATTTTGGGTCAACATAAGCATTTTAATTATCTAGCTGTTTTTAGTTCTGTCAGCTGGATGTCATTCAGGTAAAGTCTGATTGGAAAATGAGGTGAACTAGTCATGTAATGAGAAAGAGAAATAAATGTGTTAGTGCCTACAAAATGTGAAAAAAAAAACTTCGGTGAAGTCCTCTGGCAAATCAGGTAGGTCACAGTGGAGAATGGATAGGAAAACATTGTCAGAATTTATGCAGATTAGAAGACATATCAAAGGTTATGATTGTCCCTGAGGAAGTCAGTACGTAGACATTAATCAGATCATAGATCCATTAAGATATGAATTATGTGGAGGCAGAACTAAGATGGTGGAATAAAGGTAGGATCTTACCTATAAAACCCTCCAAATACATTTAAAATGACTCTAAACAAATTTTTGAGGAAGTATAACCCATGAAAAGGATGGACTGAAACACATTTCCGGTTCAAGATAGCTTGGAAGGTTTGTGGGAAAAGTTTTTTGCACCAGGGTGAGCGAGGAGCACAGTACAGTACAGGATGTGCCTGCACAACCCTGACCCCAACAAACCAGGAGCAGGCCTTGTGAGTGACTGAATCAGCAGTGGCAGTATTTGCTTCTGGAACTCTCAGCCCATAGACTGTAAGGGGGTCAAACAACTGGTCAGAAGGAGATTACAGGGGTGTTTCATTAGCACTGAGGCAGCAATCTGTTGCTTTGCCTATACTTGGATGCAGGTCACAGTCTTGAGAGACAGTCCCTGGGCAAAGAGGAGTACTAGCATAACAAAGCCTGCAGCCACAGTGGAGGAGGGATCCTCCTCACAGTTCCAAGAAAAGAATGCTTGTGGTCACAGATCAGAACACAGACTTGGAAAATAACAAACACCTCTCCTTGGATCATACCATCTTGGAAGAACTAAAAATTTGCAGACCCCTAGAAATGTTTCTGAAAACAGCTACACAAATCCCCTGAAATTTGGGACACTTTCCCTCTGCTCTGGAAGCAGAGCTTTACTTTAGCAAGCAGTTAAAAGTCAAGTAATAGACTGAGGAAATGAGTAAACAATGGGAAACACTTACAAAAAGTTATCATGGTGACAAGGAAGATCAAAACACACTCAGAAGACAACAAAATCAAAGCTCTGTAAAGTCACACACAGCAGCTTTCCAGAGGACTGCCGCTGTGAACAGCTTTCAAGGTTCTGATTACATAGTATAGTGAACCCTCTATTTATTCAATAACAAATCAGAGCAAAGCATTCACAGGGAATCAAGGTACAGCATTCACAATTTTACAACTTATCACAGAAAATAAAAATACAGCATTCACAATGACTTATCACTAAAATGGCCACATAGTTTTCAACAGTGATCCTAATCGTTTTCAGCAAAGTACAATCATTTAGTAACTCAATCATTCAATCATCCTTAAGGAGGCTTGCCTACTTAAGTGCCACAAAATAAATTGTCAATGTTCTGCACTCATGGGGCACACTAAGTTACAAATCAGTCACTACTTAGTCATCAGTCACTATTCAGTCACCAGTCACTACTCAGTCATCAGTCACTACTCAGTAACCTCTTCAGGGGTAATGGAAAATACCAAGGCCATCCACACCTAGGTCATAGTAAATCATAATTTTCTCAGTCAGTAAACAGTATGCAAGTAAAGTCTTCTTTCAGCTTGAATTGAGGCTGGCTCTCAGCTTCCATGGTTCCTCTTCCATGGTGCCAGTTCCAACTGTTACCTGCATTCAAAAGCAGGCAGCTTCCAGTTCCTTGTCTAGCTCCTCATCCACTTTTTTGACCAGTTCCCATTCTATATTGAAGCTCACGGTGTCCATTCCACCTCAAGACCTTCAGAGTTCCTGTTTATGGGAAGACAAAGATTAAGCCACAATAATGTTCATATAGATTGCCAGCACCATTATCACTTCAGTATGTGCCTGTGAAATCAACTCAGACCCACCAATAAATTCTGAGAACTCAATACAAATCATCAACATAGAAATCAACACTGATCCATAAACAAGGTCCAAAAGGTCAGCACAAATCATCAGTAAAGTCTCAGGACCTCCAAAACCATCCTCCAGGACTTCTTTAAACAAACAAAAAAAACAGAAAATCATCTTTCAGGGCTTCCAGTAAGGTTGCAGGGCTTCTGTACAAAGTATTACAACCAAACATCAACACAGACAGAGCAGACAAAAAGAGTGGCAAAATGCCACAAGTATTCACCTTAACTCTGCCACCACAAAAGTCCCCTTCTTAGCTCCTGCTGTCTCTAACCCTGGAGCTCTCCTTATATAGCCATTAGCATCTCCCCAGGAGTTTACAAGTTCTAGGGTTCACAAGTTGTGGAGTTCACATGTTCTGTTTCTTAACAGACTGATAAAGGTCTTAATTCAATAGCTGAAACAAAGTGTAAACTACTTCTGTGCTTGCCATTACAAGCTCCTACATGCAAAGCCTCTAAGAAAAAATGTTTTCAGACCATCTAAGAGCTCAAAAAGAATTTTGAAAATTTTAAGTAAAAGAGGCAGAGGAAAAATTGGGAAGAGAAATGGCAGTTATGCGACAAAATCATGGGAAAATAGTAAATAGCTTAGTAAATGAGACACGCAAAAAAAAAATACTGAAGAAAATAACACCTTAAAAAACAAGCTATACAAAATGGCAGAAGAGGTCCAAAAATTAAATGATAAGAATGCCTTAAAAACAGAACTGGCTAAATGAAAAAGGGAATCCAAAGTCTCACTGAAGAAAATAATTCCTTAGCAATTAGAATGGAGCAAGTGGAAGCTAATAATTTTATGAGAAATCATGAAACCAAACCAAAAGAATGAAAAACAAATGGAATACAATAGTAATATCTCATTGGAAAAAACAACTGAGCTGGAAGATAGAGCCAGGAGAGATAAATTAAACATTATTGGACTACTTGAAAGCCATGACCAACAAAAAAAAATAGCCTAGACATCAACCTTCAAGAAATTTTCAAGGAAAGCTGCCTGGATATTCTAGAATCTGAGGGGAAAATAAAAATTGAAAGAATCAACCTTCTGGAACAAATGTCAAAAGGAAAATGAAAGGAATATTATAGTCAAATTCCAGAATTCCCAGATCAAGGAGAAAATAATGAAGCAGCCAGAAAGAAACAATTCAAGTATGGTGGAGTCACAGTCAGGGTAACAAAGTTTCTACATCAGAGGGTCAGAGAACTTGTAATATGATATTCCATAGGGCAAAGAAGCTAGGATTACAACCAAGAATCACTTACCCAGAAAAACTTAGTGTAATTCTTTAGGAGAAAAAAAGAACACCCAATGAGATAGAGTACTTTCAAGCATTCTTTATAAAAAGACTAGAACTGAATAGGAAATCTGATTTCCAAATACAATGCTCAAGAGAAGTATAAGAAGGTAAAGAGGAAAAGGAAATAATAAGGTTAAGCTGCTTATATTACTATGTGGGAAGTTGATATTTGTAATTCATCAGACTTTTCTCATTATTAAAGTAGTTAGAAAGATTATATACAGAGGACACAAGTATAAATTGAATATGAAGAGATGATATCTAAAAAAATAAAATTACAGGATGAGAGAGGAATGTTATAGGGAGAAAGAGAAAGGAAGATGTATAATGGGGTAAATTATCTCACCTAAAAGAGGAGTGGAGAGGAAGAAGGGTAGTTGAGGAAGAGGGAGTGAACCTACTCTCATCAGAATTGGCTCAAAGAGGGAATAACATACACACTTAACTGGGTGTATTACCCTCCAGAAAAGTTGAGGGGAAGAGGATAAGAGAAGGCAGGAGTGATAGGAAGGGCAGATGGGAGAGAGGGTAGTCAGAAGCAAAGCACTTTTGAGGAGGAACAGAGCAAAAGGAGAGAGAATAGAATAAATGAGAGTAAGGGGCTAGGATGGAGGGAAATATAATTAGCAATAGTAATTGTGAATAAATTTTGAAGCAAGTCCACTGATAAAGTCCTCATTTTTCAAACATATAGAGAGCTCAGTCAAATTTATAAAAATAAGAGCTATGATCAATTTTAGGTGATATTTCTATAGCCACATGAAAAAAAATACTCTAGCTCATTATTCATTGGAGAAATGCAAATTAAAAAAATTCTGAGCTACAACCTCATACCTATGAGATTGGCTAATAGGTATCGAAATGGTAAATGACAAATGTTGGAGGGAATATGGTAAAAAATGAGACTAATAAATTAGTAGAATTGTTAACTGATGCAATCACTCTGTAGAGCAATTTGTAACTATGCATGAAGGGCTATAAAATCAGACATATCTATTGACCTAGGAATACCACTACTAGGTCTGTATCCCAAAAAATAAAAAAAAAGGTAAAGGGACCTGTATGTACACATATATTTATAACAGCCCTTTTCTGGGTGCAAAAAACTAACTGTTGAGGGGATGCCTATAAGTTGGGGAATGTGAACAAATTCTAGTATGTGATTATGTGAAATACTATTGTACTGTAAGAAATGATGAGCAGGATGCTCTCAGAAAAACCTGGAAAGATTTCCATGGGCTGAAGCAAAATTAAATGTACTCTGTACAAAGTAACACCAATAGCATAAGATAATCAGCTGTGAATAAGTTAGCTGTTTTCAGCAATACAATTATCCAAGAAAACTCTAAAGGACTTATGATGAAAAATGCTCCCCATTGCCAGAGAAAGAACTGATGGTGTCTGAATACAGATTGAAGCATACTTTTTAAACTTTATTTTTCTTGAATTTTTGTCTGTTTTCTTTCACAACATGATGATTTTGGATATGTTTTCCATGACTGCACATGTATAACCTGCACTGAATTGCTTCCTTTCTCAATGAGTGGGGTGGGGAGGGAGCAAGGGGGAGAATTTGGAACACAATGTTTTATAAAGTAATGTTAAAAGTTGATTTTATATGTAACTGTGGGGAAATAAATAAATATATTTTAAAAGATACTAATTATGGATTGTTGAAGAATTCACCAGTAGTCAAGTTTTGTAAACCAAAACTAGATTTTTTAATACTTCATAAAATAATTATTTTGTTAATGTCTCTGATCAAAATATAACTTAATACATGCTTGATCCCAGTAGTGTCCAATATTCTAGCACCTGATTTAATTTAAATTTACCAGGGATTGAATAGAGTTCGGTCACAATCGCTCCAAAATTTGATGTAATATAATGAATTTTTAAGACCAATATTTGAAAAGTAGATAAAATGCTTTTAAAAGTCTGTATTTCTTACAAAAGATGTGATGTGTATTATCTCCATAATCCATGAGATCATCTCCAAATAAACTAATAATGTTTAATACATTAACTCATTTTATGCTTTATGAATTAAAATGATTTTTTTTTTGGTCACATCTGTAGTGCTACTGGAGAGAAGGGAAATTGAATTCCTTTCTCTTTACTGAAAAGATTAAAGAGATCATATTGTCAACTTTTATGTTTTGTTTTATATTCGATTTTTTTTGAGGGGGAAAGGCAGGGCAATTGGCATTAAGTGACTGCCCATGGTCACACAGCTAGTAAGTGTTTAGTATCTGGGGCAAGATTTGAACTCAGGTCCTCCTGACTCAAGGGCCAGTGCTCTTAGCCATCCCTGTTTTATATTCTTCATATAGAAAATCATCTAAGGAATTCTGCCTAAAATTATATTTTTGACAGTTTTCCATGGAATTTTTTTCCCCAGCCAATCAAATAATTTTCTGCCTGTTACAAGCGTGAACTTGGAAAATACAAAATTTATAGGACTATGTCATTTTTCAACTATATTAAGGTCAAGGGCTAGTTCATGTTCACATTGCTTTGTTTTTGATACATATATTCTCATTTTGTAAATTATAGTTTTGTAGCTACCATAGAGACAAGTATGGTGCTATGGAGAAAATGCTGGGATTGGAATTCAAGGACCTTTGTTCAAATCCAAGCTCTGCCACTTAATTGCTATGTCAGCTTACTCAAGTCATTATTTTTTTCTAAAGCTCAGTTTCCTTATTTTTAAAAGGAGCGAATTTAATTAGATGATCTCTAGGCCCTTTTCTAAGGTTTAGAGTTGTGATTCTATGATTCAGAGCAATGATAAGGTCTCCAGGAATGGTGAATAAATCTCAGAAGAGATGAGATAGGATCAAAACCAAGGGACAGGATACAGCAATACAACTGAGTTCTGCACTTGAAGTCCAAAGACCTGGTGTCAAAACCTATTCCTTAAATACTATTGGGACCATGGCTATACTGCTTAATTTCTTTTGGGCCTCAAGCAATTCTTGACAACTATAAATTACATATAAAGTGCTTTAGGGGAAACCCCACACTTGCTAAATCACAGATCTGGACCAATGAAGAAAAATAAAAACTTTAGGCAGCTTGTCAAAGGTTGAAAAGTTTTTAAATTTCTGAACTATATATATATATAGTTCGAGTCAAAGACTAGCATCATAATTCCTTTTTCTTATATATACCAAACTGTCTTCAGTGGATATGTCAGTTAACTTGTGTGAAATCAAGAATCTCAGATGATATCATCTGAATACTACAAAAAGAAAAACAAAATGCAGTGAATTCTATATTGTGTAGATGGATTGTTGTGGTAGAATTACCATTGTTATTCTTATTCTTATTTTCCCCTAAGTAGAAGGACCAATGAATCCAGTGTAGTTTAGACCATGCCTATGTGGTTAAGACAAGTAGATAATTCCTTTTAACATTTCCTATATCCCAGACAAGTACCAATAAAAGGTATGAGACAACAGCAAAGTATGAGTTTAGCCTAAAGGTGAAAAAATGCACATTATAATGGAAATTATTTTACTTGGCTAAGCTTTGAAATATACTGCCTTAAAAAACATTAAGCACCAAAATCTTTTTATATTCTTTTAGTATGAATTTTACAAAGGCTAAATATATGTTTAAACTACCCTAAAATGAAATCAGTGAAGTTTCAAAAATATATCTATAGAAGATAAACCCTATCATGACTAACCAAATAAAGAGTTTAAAATTAGGAAGATCTTGAGCCCAGTAGTTTTATATTCTATAAAAACTGAAGTAAAACTTCAAAGTTAGTGAATCCAGTTTTATGCTTGGTCTTTTATGAGTAATCATTTACATGAAATGTCAACCAGAGAAGATAAGAACTTTTAACAAAGAAAATCTTCAATTAATCTTGTTTATTGAATAGAAAGCACCTAAAGTCTGGCTGTATATAAGAAATGAAGTATGACAGATTTAGGGGTATAAATAAAAATAGTTTCTTTTTGTCACAACTCAAAATATTGACATAAAATTTCACTGCTAACATCACTTAAGTTTAATTTTTAAAAATTAAAAAAGGTGGCTTGATAAACTAATGACCAACTAAACATACAGATCTATAGATTTGGGATTTTTTTTTTATTTTAGGACCTCAAAGTTTTTGACAAATTCTAATATTTTGTATTCCACAAGCATTTTACTATTTGCAGTTCTCTAAGATGTGTGAGCTTTTTTCTGTTTTTTTTTTCTGTAGCATGGGGAGAGCTTGTTCTTGTCCCTGTATCTCTTCCAAACACATTCAACCCCAACAACCAGTAGAACACAACAGTTGCTGCTCCTTCTGTCAGTAGCACTGTCCTGTTTGCCTTTGATGGGTATACAGCAAAGGGATACAGGGAACATTATTTGAATGCTTCCTTTTTTTTCTTTTTTTTTTTTAGCTGAGCTCCTATTACTGTTGTCAGAGAAAACCTTTATGGTAGACCTATATTTCAGAGGCAGAATTGGGTTCATGCGTTAATGAGCCTGTTTTATGGATTTAAGAATTAAAAGACCTGCCTGGGAATAATGCAATGTTACTCAGTGATCCTATAATCATTAGCATCTTATTCTGCGTCCAGTAACTTCTCCATGACAGCCTACTGACTTGTATTTCGTCATCATTTGGACTATTATTCAGCATAAGAAAAGTGACTGAGAGGGGATAGAATGGGGAGGATGGAAAGCTAGAAGATACTTAGATACTTTACAATCTAGATCTATGCATTCTATTTCATTGTCAGAGAGAGAATGTGGGGTTTGGGAAAGAAAGTATGCCTTGGAGCCAAGAACCAGTTGGTTCAGATTAACGTCTGAAACGTATTGGCCATGTGACCTTGGGCAAATCATATAACCTTTTAGTGTTTTCTAGGCTATTT
Source organism: Petaurus breviceps papuanus (assembly GCF_028583685.1). Classification (NCBI taxonomy): domain Eukaryota; kingdom Metazoa; phylum Chordata; class Mammalia; order Diprotodontia; family Petauridae; genus Petaurus; species Petaurus breviceps. The sequence continues at coordinate 57,373,961 of NW_027186304.1, forward strand.
TCTAAGACTTTAAATTGCACAGCAAGTGACCTGCATTAGTAGAGGAAATTACCTTATTTGGGAGTTCCCTGTACCAATAAAATCATAGCTCTAATTCCTGGCTCTATTTAATTTTCACAATTTATTTTAAGGAATTCATCTATAAAGGGTACACTATGGAACCAATATTACTTCACTTGCAAGTTTCCATTTTGCACTGTTTTCATCTGACTACCATTTTTCAGACTTCCCACAGTTACTAATTTCCATTATGTGAATTTTTTTGTCTGCTTCAGTAAAACTGGCTCACCAAGTTTTTTTTTTGTAATTCTGTTTTTTAATTTATATATTTACTTTTAGTTTACAACATTCAGTTCCACAATCCTTGAGTTCCAAATTTTCTCATCCTTCCTCTCCTTCCCCCTCACCCCTCATGGTGGCATGTAATCAAATATATGTTCTACAAATACCTTTACATTGAACATTAGTCATGTTTTAAAAAATGGAGTAAACAATGAGAAAGAAGGGACAAAACAAAACAAAACACAAAAGAGAGAGCAAGTAGTTTGCTTCAATCTTCATTCATACTCTGTAGTTCTTACTCTGGATGTGGATATCCCTTTCCATCTGAGTCTTTTGGAGTTGTCTTCCAACCTTGCATTGCTAAGATGAGCCCAGTCTATCAAAATTAGTAGTCATACATGTGATTTGTCTGTAATTGTGTACAAAGTTCTTCTGGTTCTGCTCTACTCTCTCAGCATCAGTTTATATAAGTCTCTCCAATTTATTATTAGGTCCATCTGCTCCTCATTTCTTATAGCACAACAGTATTTCATTACATTCATATACCACAACTTGTTTAGCTATTCCCCAATTGATGGGCATTCCTTTGATTTCCAATTCTTTGCTAACATAAAAAGAGCTGCTATAAATATTTTTGTACACTTCTATCACCATTTTTTAAACACATGTTTTATAGTAGGTTCCATTTTGTAAGTGAGAACTTGGGTTAACATTTTCTTTTGTATCCTTTACTGATTTAAGAAGTAAATGAATTACCTGAAAAATGCTGATTTGGAGTAATGTTCAGAAGTATAGAAGAAAAACACAATGCCTTACTCTGTCATCTCTCTTGTTACCAGTTCCTCTTAAGAAAAAAACATCATAAAATAAGAGTTATCTTCAAAAGCATGGAGTGAATGACGTAGAAGGTGGAAGATGACATTTCTGGACACTTATGCAAAATTTCTGTTTAAAAGAAAACTATATGTGCAAGGTTTAATTTTTCCTATGGAAAAAGTATAGAAAACCCTAAGGTATTTCCTATGGAAGACATCCTTACTACCTTCAATGATAAAAATAAACTAGGATAGTCAATATTTCTCAACTGAAAAGTAGCAGGTAACATAGTACTGAATATAGTACTGTTTTATAGAAAGTTTTGATTATTGTCTTCATTAATGAAATAGCATATTTCCCATATGACATATTAAAAAAAATCAGCATGTCATGAAAGATGAATTGTGACTATCATCTTACAATTAAGCACTAGTAGCAAAAAATACCTTTATTCAGATTATAGTTGGTGGCCAGATTTTTGATGCATTGAAAATGTCTTTAAATTATTTTTGAGCTTTTCAATATGAGGAGCAATATTGACTCCCAAAGAAAACAGTTCTTTATAGTCACAAATGAAATATTGCTATTTATCCTTCATTTTTGAAGAGGATCAATGAAAGCACAGGGTGACAGCTTAACTTGTTAGTGAATTAGATATAAGCAAGGCAGAGTTGTACAAAAGCCATCAGTTTCAATCTCTCTTCGAGAGTCAACAAAGTCCAGTGGCAAGACAAAAGCCAGGATAACCGATGATGGCATAAGATTCAGTGGATAACCTTGGCATCTTCAATGTCTGATCCTTTGCTGATAGCTATCCCTCAAAAGAGTTTTAAACATACAAACAGTAATACAATGCACTCATGCATGGTTCTCATATACTCTTATCCAATTATTGGTGAAAGTTAGTAAATCAATGTACAAATTAAACATTTTCAAAATGTGCAAAAATTCAACATTTATAGGAAAATAAAAACATCTTTGTACATACATTCCAAACTGTGCCCAGTATTCTATAGAGATTTGAGACATTTACAAAGAGAAACATAGATTAAATACATATAAATTAATGGTTACATAAAAATGTAGATTAGATCAAATGGTAAATTTATAGGAGCGTGTTCATATTTCTGTGACAATTATAAGCATACTTTCAAACTTATCTGAGTTTACTTTTATTTATAATGATATCTAAACAAGAACCTTGTAAAAATAGATGTCAAACAAGTTTTTTTGTGTGTTTGTTAAGTGTTTTAGATATAAGAATACAGGACATACAATTTAAAAACCAAAGTGAATGCAAATGTAAACCTCTCCCATAAGTTTGAAACATTTTATTAAAGGTGACTATATAAAAATGAACAATTCCTATATTCCTATTAATAGTTTCCCATAGTGCCTGCTTCATCTGCCTTTGGAATAAATTGTTCTTATCTGTCCATTCTGCCAGGAGGAGTCTTCACATGCTTAGGGTAGACACCACCCTAATTCACCTAATGGTGTGTTGGTCCTCGGTTACCTTTAATCCGGTTTAGCCCATCTGCCAAGATGGTTTATCAAGGTTTGGCCACTTTGCATGCTAAAGCTTCTTGGAGCCACAAGTGAGAGTTGAGTGCCAGGTAGACACCAAAGGTGGATGAGGGATGAGCAGCCCTGAAAAGGACTTGGTGAGCCTTCAAACCGAGAAGTATACACTCTAACGAATGAAATATAAATATAATTGATAGCAAATACATTTGATAATATGTTCATTTGATATTATTAAGTAAGAATTATGACAAAGGCATTCATTTAAAAATAAAAAGAGGGTGGAGTCACAATTTTGTAATCATTTGCACAGAGGTTATACAGATAGTGTTCAGGGAAAACTGAGCAGACTGGAAGGAATTTAGCCAGATTCTGGAAAGGAAGCAGTATTTTAATCCCTGTGAGGACTTGAATAAAGCCAAAGAAGTACCTTAGGCCCAAAGGAACTGTATTGGTATGAAGAGAATGAAGACAGTGATGAAAACACAGAGAAATAAGACAGGGACACAGTTACTGAAACTGAAATGCAAACCAAGAACTAAGTTACATAGAAAAAGGCAAAATTCATTAAATAGAATCCACGTAAAGAATGTAAGATTGTTATCAAATCTAATTTAATGATGAGTCTTTTTTTCCAATTTAAAAGTATTGTATTTTTTCTAATTGCATGTAAACATAGTTTTTCAACTTTCACTTTTATAACATTTTGAGTTCCAATATTTTCTCCCTCTTTCCCCTCCCTCCTTTCCAAGACAGCAAGCAAGCAGATATAAGCTATACATGAACAATCATATTAAAGATATTTCCACATTAGTCTTGTTGTGAAAGAAGGATCAGAAAATAGAAGAAGAAACACAAGGAAGAAAAAAGAGAAAACAGTATGCTTCAATATGTATTCAAACTCCATAGTTTTTTCTCTGGATGTGGATAGCCTTTTTCCATCATGAGTCTTTTGGAACTGTCTTAGATCACTGTATCTAACCACTAATCTAATTGTCTTAGATCACTATATTTTACTACATTGCTGAGAACTGTCTATAAAAGTTCATCATCGCACAATGTTGGTTTTACTGTTGACAATGTTCTCCCAGTTCTGCCCACTTCACTCAATGTTTAGTCTTCAAGAGCAAAATGGAGATGCTTGCTTGTATTTCCATAGTCTGAGAACTGTAAGAGTGACTGAATTTTAGCGTTGGTATAAAAAAGAGCAAACTATGAAGACTGTAATGATACTCAGCCAGGAATCTCAGTCAATTATTATAGCTAAGACGACTTTTTTTCTCCTGATAGAAGACAAGAATATATATCCTGTTCCATTTTGTGACTAGCTATAAGAATAACACTTCTTCTGACATGTAAAACAAATGTTCCTAATTTTGCCCCTGAGTGAAGAAGGTCCATTCACTTTTAAACTGTCATGTTTATACTGTGACTACCAAATTAAAATTTCTACTTCAACATTTTTCTTTTATTCAATGTTAAAATTTTTATGGATCATTTCCATGTGGACATTCAACTATCTTCAGTTTAATAGTGTCAAAAATGAGCTTATTTTACTCATAAAGTGCTTCTTTTATTAAATTTTCTATTTATATCACTAATACCAACATTTAATCAATTTCCCGTGTTCAAATACACTTTATTACCTCTAACTCTTCCTTTTTCCTCCCTATTTCCCATTTCAATCCACTGGTAAGTACTGTTGATTTTATGCCTAGAATTTCTTTCCCATAGCTCTATTTTTTTTCTATTCTCAATTCAACTTTTCAAGTATCAACTTTCATCATGTCTCAGCTGGAATATTTTATTTTTCTTTTAACCAATATTCCTGCTTTCACATTCCCCTTTCCAATGTGCTCTTCACATGGCTGCCATGTTATTTATATAGATCCAGTCTTATCCCTCATCAGTTAAATACCCTCTAATGGTTCTGTGTTATGACCAAAGTTCATACATCTTACCCTAGTTAAGATCTTCCATAATCTAATTCCACTTCCTTTTTTTAACATTTTGTCTCAGGCTACTTCACTCTATCTACTATTTTTTTCCTAATGGACTAATGAATGATTCTCATAAAAAAACTAGGTCTTTCCTATTATAATTTTCCCTAAGCCTAAAATTCCCTATCCCATATCTTTCATCTGTTGAATTCCTATCTACCTTTTAAAGTTAAGCTTAGATCTTCTTTCTCCCATGAAACTTTTCCAGACTCTTCAGTTTGGATCTTACATAAAACTGTGTTTAAAATTCACATACATGCTTAAAACATATCATTTTGCATTATAATCAGTAAGTGCTATACATGTAATATATCCCCATTAGACATTAAGCATGTGGAAGTCATGGCTGTAGGTATTATCTACCCTTGTTTCTTTTCTTCTTTTCTTTTGGAGAGGGAAAAGCAAGGAAATTGGCATTAAGTGGCTTGCCCAAGGTCACACAGCTAGTTAAGTGTCAAGTGTCTGAGATTGGACTTGAACTCAGGTCCTCCTGACTCCAGAGCTTATGCTTTATTTACTGTGCCACCTAGCTTCCCCTCTACCTTTTTTTTCTCACCCAGTGTCTAGGACATTGCTCTACACATTGATGCTTAATATAAAATTGTTGAATGACTGAATCCTATATTCTCTGGACTAATAGAAATGATTAGTTTCAATTAACCTAAGTGGAAAAGTTCTTCAGGATGATTTGCACTCATTCAATTTATTTAAATTTTGTCCACATTATAAGAGCTCTGGCTCCAGTGTCAGAACGACCTGGAGATCGAATCCCGGGCTCAGACACTTAGCACCCACCCAGAAACACCTGGCCGTGTAACCTTGAGCAAGTTACTTAACCCCAATTGCTTATGGGCGGCCAGGTGGCTCAGCAAGTAAGAGCACCGGTTCCAGTGTTGGGACGACCTGGAGATCGAATCCCAGGCTCAGACACTCAGAACCACATCCATAAATAACTGGGCGTGTAACCTTGAGCAAGTTACTTAACCCTGATTGCTTAATAAAAAAAAAAAAATTGTCCACATTAAATTCTGTTCTTGGAATAGGTCTAGAGTAACTATTATTTTACTAGAGTCAATTCATAGCCAATTTTTTCACAAAAGTTTGCACCAAGAAACCTCAGGGAAAAAAGGATAATGGCAAGAATTGGATATTTTGACAGAAGCAAAGAAGTTAGGCAACAGAGTCAGTTAGGGACGCAAGAGAAAACTGATTTGGAGGAAATTTAATGATGTTTAATGTGCACTCCAGTTGGCTTGCTTGAAAATTCCATCAACCTAATGGGTAAATTTTAAATCATGCATTCCCTCTGATTAGAGTATTTTACCATCTTTTTAGGGAAAGAGCAATCTATATGTATTAATGATGCTTCAGAGAACAGTTTCACTTCATGCATTGCATTAAGTATTAATTCACAAACTTTATTCAATGTAAAATGCTAAAAATTGATTCTCAATAAAATATAGTTTTTGCCAAAACACTATAATTTTTTTTATAATAAGCCAATAATATTTCCAAATAGAACTGTGTGTTCAGTCAGTTAATACAAATATATTATGTATGTACTATACTCCAGGCAATGTGCTATATGATGGAGATAAAAAAAAAAGGCAAAAGACAATCTGTGCCCTTGAGTAGCTTGAAATCAAATGATTTCATTCATTTTCTTGTCTTTAAACCAAATAGGTAGTTTTACTGAATTCTTGTTAGTAGAGGGAATGTAGCTGTATGGTGTGTTCAATTTTCTCTTTGTTGTTCTGTCATTTACATTGCCCACAGTCTAAATCTATTTCTTTGTAAAATAAGTGCTAGTCAGACATAAGAGAAATGAATTAATGATTAAGTATATACTAATTCAATTTAGGGCCTAGCTATTGATATTGCTTGACTAGTAAGCATTTAAAAGGGGTCATCCTTTAATCTTGGATATTCTATACATCATGTATTTCATAAGATTCCTTTGATGGGTGCTTTCTCTGTTTTTTTTTATCAGATTTCAAACAGGGTCAGCCTTGTATTTTATGATTTGAGGAATCATAAAAGTCCTACATTTGTCCCAGCAGCCTGTCAGGGTAGCTGGAATTCCCACTATTATTGTATTTGTCTGAGAGCTTTATGGCAGAAGTGTGATTTGAACACAGTTAACCCAACAGAATCAAAGACTGTTAGATATAGCAGGGAATCCAGAGGTCACTGAATATAATTGTATTTTAGTATTATCATTTGCACCTAACAGAGAAGTCTCTGATGCAATGATTACATGAGAGAAAGTATTTGAGGAGAGAAAGAGGTAAAATTTATGAGGTATTATGTAGCTTAATGGAGGTTTCTATGGGCTGTTCAGTGAGGTCTAGCACCTCTGATGTGAAGGGTTGCCAAGTCTTTTTTAGGGCAGCTCATAAACCTTTGATGTCCATCCCAACCCAACTCTCACCTTTAGCTCCAAGAAGCTGTAGCAATGCACAGCAGCCACAACCTGGAAAAATCATCTTTGCAGACACACTAAACCAAATTGGAAGTAATGAATGGATCACAAATCCATAGATTAGTGAGGTGTTAGGGGAGAGGTGTCTACTTCAAGCATGTGAAGACTTCACCTAGAAGAGCGAGCAAATGAGAACAATCTGTTGCAATGGCCATGAAGGCGACTGAAGCAGGATGTGTAGAATGCTTGGAGATTGGTCAGTATTGAAGACTCCAAGGTTATTCACTGTATCCCAGGCCATCTGCAGTGGTTCTGAATTTTGTCTTGCCATTGAACTTTGATGACTCTGGAAGAGAGAGTGTGACTGACAACTTGGTGCAATTCTATGTCACTTAAATCTAGTTTACATGCAAGTGATGGTATCACCTTGTGATGTCACTTATCATCTTTGAAAAGAAAGGATTCTCCCAAACAACAAAGGATTCCTACAGTTACTGGGAAGTCCTTTGAAGAACAAGGGCTAAACAAGGTAATTGGCTCCCCAAGGAATGAAAAAATTACATGTGGAGGTAAAATGAGGGGCACTTTTAATTCCACTTTTCAGAAAGTAATATAAGCTAATATCATAAAAGTCTGCTTTGAAATGCAGAAACCTATTTATCTGATATTAATTAAAGCTGCATATGTCACAATGATGGCTGACCTTCTGTAGTGAATGATACATGAGGGATACAAATTTCTAATGTGATGTATGTGTATTCATGTATGAGTATATGTACAATTTTCAAACTTTTCCTAAGACAAACAGATTCATTGTCTTGCCACTACTGCTATAGAGTCAGGGCATTATATAAAGGTACTTATCTAAGCAGATACCTTCACCACTTTGGATTATAAATTCTCAGAGGCAAGCAATACTCCTTGAAGGAAAGGAACAAGTCTCTGCTTCCTTTATAACCTACATTTGGGGCAAATGGTAATGGAAATTGGGAGACAGGTAGAAGAACTCCATACATAGCATTGTCTACCCTGGGAAGCACTGTTCTGTTTATGAATACTACATTTTCAAAGGATTGAATATTCCCTGTGGTGAAAATTTTCTTCTCATATAGTGATTTAGGAGTATGCTCAGGTTCCCTCGAAACTGAGGAATAGAAAGGTAATTGGGATACAGTTCTGCTTTTTTATATGCTAATGATATCTAAGAAGAACCAGTGAAATGTCCAGAAATGATTGCAATGAAGGGAAGGTAAAATTTAGTGCTTGGAAGTAACTAATTCTTGCCTCAGAATTGTGCAAAGCTGAAAGGGTGAGAAGGTTGTGTGTGTGTCCATTCCTTGTACTAAGATTATGTATGCTTTATTCTATGATATTTCCTTGTGTTACAGAAAAATAAAGGATAAAAATGAAAATGAAAATTAGAAACATTTGCACAGGGGCCTGTTAGAAATGAAAAGAGAGAATCCATGAATCCCAAGGTCATAACACTTTTGAGGAGTGTGACTGTCTTTAGAGCAGAACATTATCTAAGTAAGCAGCAACAAAAACCAATCCTTTTGCTTTGAGACTGCCATAGAGTGCTTATTTTAGTGCATATCTCTTAATCAAGTTGTGAATTTGAAAATGGGACCCAAGATTCCAGGTGAATCATTTAGACAATCAGTGTCAACAAAGAATTGATTATGTGGCTGACAATTCTTCTAGCCTTCTGTAAATTCTGTAAAGGTGCTTGCCATAATGAAGCAATAAGCACAAAAGTTCCCAAAATAACTTCAGAGTTTAAAAGTGAAAGATTTAGAGCAGATGAGATATATTATATTAATGCTTACATAAAAATTTGTGGAGGATCTATAATTTCTTCACTGTAGGAAATACTCTGAATACTCACTCATTGTACCAGAAAAATTTCCTCTGCCCAAGCAATCTGTAATTGACTTTGCAAGTCTCATAGAGGTTAAATGACTGACCAAGTATCATAAAGCTATTAGAGGGAGAATTGAAACCTGTCTTCTTGATTCCAAATCTAACATTATCCACTGTACAAAACTAATGTAATTTGTAGCAAATATTTAAATTTTATCATAGAGTTTAAAATAACACTTAGATTTAAAATTCTATTGAAAACTAATTTTATTATTTAAGACTATGGTATTTGGAATCACAAATATCTTGGAATGGTCTTTCTTCCTTTGAAGTCATAAATTCCATTTCAGAATTTATATTAATGTTAGTCATAGGTTATTATAGTCTCAGAACTGGAGTGATGTTTACACAGAGGATATTGAAGAAATGTGAACAGTTTATAAGACATTATACGTCTGGAATTATGTAGATAAAATGTATCATTAGGTGAATGTATTATTAGATTAAAAAATAGTATGTAATGAGAGTGATAGAGAATAAAAGGTAGATCATGTGCTTCATTATTAACTACATAATGTGAAGTAAACCTGAGAAATGCACCTAGCATGGTAAGGGGAACTTCAGTGACAGATTTGTCTGGGACTGATTGGAGAAGCAAGGATGAGCAAACATAGATGTCTGCATCATTTGAGAGAGTGCCCACATTTTGTAATTGTAGATCCATAATAATATTATTATATTTGAATTTTTAGCCAACTTATCCCCTACAATTGCCAAAGATATCAAGAAAAGTTTTAGTCTTCGGCTATTAACAGCAACTTTCTTAGTTCCTCAGGCAGAACTGCAGAAAACAAAATCTGGCAATAACTTGGTTAATTGTATATTTACCACACTTGTCACGCTTTCACAATTAAAAAAAAGAAATTATTGTATCTAACAAAAGCCTCCATCTTTCCACAAGCCTTACTCCTCCAAAACCTATTTTCATTTTAAATATTAACTCTAGTATCTGTCCCTCTCAGTATATATAGTTTCAAGTTATGACCCCTGCTTTTCAGCTACATTTTCCTTTCTAAATACTTACTGATCCTTGAGTTGTGTGGTTCATTTTACATTGTCCTCTATTCTCAATCTCCTTATCCCTACTCCTTCTACCTTTCATACCTTGCTAAATTCCAACTCCAAATTGTTTGTACAATCTTTTTCTTCTATTCCTATTCACATAGTAGGTTCCTAATAAATACTCGCTGACTTGTGTACTTAGAAGAAGTCATACAACAATGTTGACAGAGATCACTACGAATTTATATTCTCTTATGAACCTCTGGAAGATAGCTTTTTAATTTTTTTTGAATTTTCCTGACTCCCTAAAACCTTCCCCTGAAAATGACTATGGCTTTAAGACCTTTGGTCCCCTCACAAGGGGAGCATACCACCTCTTTTCCCTATCACGTTCATCATCATCATCATCATCATCATCCTCATTGTCATCAGCATCAGCATCATTGTCATAATCACCAAAACTAATAATTATAAAATATTTCAAGTTTCACTAAAAATGTTTACAAAATATTACCTCATGTCTGCTCTCACAAGAACCTTCTGAGGTAGATTCTATTATTATTCCCATTCTTCTGGTGAAGAACCTGGTGTGGACAGAGATAAAGTGACTTTCCCAGGATCACACAGCCAAATATGTGTCTGAGGCCTAATTTGAACTTAGTTTTGTTGCTGTTGATATTTATTACTCCAGGCCCAGGGTTCTATCCACTACACTACTTACCTACCCTGTCTGAAGAAGATTTCACCTCAGACTTTACTGAGAAAATACAGGCCATTTACCATGAGCTTCTCTAATCATTTACTCTTTTATCTCAAAATCCCTTGACATTATCCTTAGTCTATCTTTCTTTATTCTAGGCTATAATGAAGAGATTTCCTCTTTCCTTGTTGAGGTAGAGCCCTTTAATTCCCTTCTTGACATTATCCAGCATATTTTCCCTACAATCTTCTAATTGCCCTTTCTCTCTAATCTTCTGACTTTCCATATCTATGGAGGAAGGGTTCATTAAACGGCTTATAAAGAAAAAAATTCTTTTAAATGAAACTAGGTCACTGTTTCCCTACTTTCTATTAAAATACTCAGTAGTATTTTAGTAGTAGAACAACATTTCAAAGTAGTGTTTAGTAGCAGAACATGTCTCATGAATGGAATTATCATCTCTATGTAGATTATTATAAGATATATGTGTGTTATATGTGTAGGTATGTGTGTAATATTATACACATATTCACATACACATACATAAACATCCCTGGTCTCTTCCTTCAGTTTCAGCCTTGTATCACCAACTCCTTTTAGTTAGTTGGGTTTTTTGTTTGTTTGCTTGCTTTTCCCCAACTGGATGTCTTATAGGCATCTCAAACTCAGCAATCATTATTTTTTCCTTTGAAACCTGCAACTCTTCAACCCCCTCCCAACCAGTTCACAATCTTAGAATTATCCTTCATTCTTCTTCTCCCCACGTCCACTTAGCTACCAAATTTTACAGATTTTAAATCTTTGACAAATCTAAATTTCCTCACTTTTTCAACCCACAGTTGTAGCTTCCATTCTTAGTTTAAGCCTTCATCATCTCTTACCTAAACTGCTTCAATAGCCTCCTAACTGATCTCCCTGCCTCTGGTCTGCCTCCTTTCTCATTCATCATGTACCTAGATGCTTAAATCATATTCCTAAATTTTGGTTCTGTGCTTGTCATGCCATTGCTCAAGAAATTTGAGTGGCTCCTGTTTGCCATGAAGATCAAATACAAACTTAACTATTTGACATTTAAATCTATTAAAATCTTGCTCAATCCTAAGCTTTTCCAAGATAATGATATAGTATGCCCTTTCATAAATTCTGTAGTACAATATCGAGGAGGGTCAGACCAGAAAGTGAAATGGAAGAGTCAAAATTCTGGGGAAAGCTAGGTGGCGCAGGGAGTAGAGAACCAGCCCTGAAGTCAAGAGGACCTGAGTTCAAATGTGCCCTCAGACACTTAACACTTACTAGCTGTGTGACCTTGGGCAAGTCACTTAACCCCAATTGCCCTGCCTTACCCCCTTCCAAAGAAAAGACCAAAAATAAAAATTGTAAAAATTGTCTATGTTGTTTTACAAGAATTATTAATAGCCACACTTTAAAAAAATGAAGACTCTATTCTGCATATACTTGCTTTTCTCCTCCTTTAGTTTTAATATTATTTTAGCAACCAATACCTATGTGTTAAAGAGAACTGCTATGTAGTAGTAACAAGCTTGGAGAAAAGTACAAATTTTAAAAATGGGATAAGACTTCTAATGGTATATAACATTGATTTTTGACTTCAGGATTACTCAAGATATCAACCTGCATAATGAGTTTAGAATTGCTTTTGAAGAAGAAAAGATCAAATGATAATCACAATGCTGTTTTGTTAAGATCTGATACCTTGTAGTCTGCTAAAGCAAGTAGTTAGCTATATGTCACATGAAGGAAAGAATTTCAAGTTTTACAACTACTACAGCATTTTTTTTTAAGTCTTTGGATGCCTAAAATCTAGGACTTTGCATTTTTCAGTGAATTAACAGTGTTTTCTTTGTTTGTTTGTTTTTGCTTTCTGATCCAAAACTGGATCTAGCAAATTGAATGGCAGGCAATTCTTTATATTTTTAAATAATAAGAATGTTAAAATGGCTTCATTTAGGAGAGTAATTTATAATAAACCTATTTTGTTGAATGAATTCTGTTTATTCAACTCTGTAGAAGAACAATCATTTTCTGCTACTTAGTGTACTTTACTCGATTATATATGAGTGACAGCATGGATTAGTAGATAAAGTGCCAAAGTTGAAGTGAAGAGGACCCACATTAAATTCTTACCTCTAATAAATTCAAATTAAGTGAGATTGCATATTACTAAGCCTCTCTTTCCCAGGCTATTTGCTTGTCTAAAACTGAAAATTACAAGTAAGTTGTCCATCTATATTGTTAGATGGAATTTCTTTCTGCATTGAAAGTTTCTAACACTAATGAAAGCATAGGTTATCAGGAAAGAAGGAAGGAAGGAAGGAAGGAAGGAAGGAAGGAAGGAAGGAAGGAAGGAAGGAAGGAAGGAAGGAAGGAAGGAAGGAAGGAAGGTAGGAAGGAAGGAAGGAAATCAATTGTTAGTGTTATTATAAAATTTAGGGAGCTATTAATTAATCTTAAAATTCTATGTCTCTTCAGTAGGGGGCCTGGAGTACTATCCCTGGAGCCAGGAAGACATGAGTTCAAAATTAGTCTTAGATACCTATTAGGTGTGTGACCCTGGTCAAGTCACTTAACCTCTTATTTCCTCAGTTTTCTTAACTGAAAAACAGGATTAATAATATCATTTACTTCCTAGGGTTGACCTGAGGATCAATGACATGAATTTGTAAAGTGCTTAGCACAGTGCCAGTCACGTAGTAGTCACTTAAATGCTGTGCCTTTTCCTATGTTCTCCAAGTTCTTCCTTTACTCTTAATGCTGCTGCTCTTCTGGGCAAATAAGCCGGTCAGTTTGAGGGACTATGCTGTTCCAGAGCAAGACATTTAGCTATGTTCTATGCATGTTGCCATCTCTGCTAAGCAGAAGTAGTTCAAGGCAAAATTATGAAGGTCCAAAGTTATCTTTTCCTAGACAACTCTTTTTCTGAGCTTTTATATGTTTCCTGTTCATTTCCCTCCAAGACATATTATTGCAACTTTACTACCCAGAAACTATATTGTGATGTCCTAAATAGTCCTGATCTCTCAGACAGTGTTCTAAGTTCTGAGGAAACACTTTGACTTTATCCAAAATTATGGAGTCTATGTGTGGTTGTCTTAGGTCCCTGACAGAAAAATGAACAATTAATCTCATAATATAATAATGTTATCTACTGTTTATTAGAGGAGCAGAAATTTGGCATGTTGTCTAGAGAACTGACCTTGGAATTAGAAATAGCTGAGATTAAGTCCCAATTCTGACATGTACTCACCATGTGACCTCGGGTCAATTACTTAACCTCACAGTCCTCCAACCAACTCTATGACTTTAAAAGAAATAGTGGTTGGTGATCTAATAATGGATTAATTGCATGACTTCCCAGATAACAAAAATATTTTTACAGTAGTCTCAGTATCAGCAGAAACAGTAATAAAAAAATTTTTTCAAATACCTTCAATGCCAGGAACATTTTCCTAGGTATTGAGAAAAGTGCAAAATTTCACTTGATACAGTTCCTAACTTCCCCAAGCTTTTACTCTTTTAATTAAATCCGTTCATGTAATACCAGAGAAATATGGCAAATTAGTATATTTATATACAGAGATGCTTTGGACAGCTTCATAAATGTGCCCCTACTGTTAACAGTATCTAGCATCCTAGCATCCTAATCCTCTTATAACTTTGACCTCTCATCCCCTCTGTATAACTAAGTATTTGTAGCTCTGCTTGCTTGTTGACTTGTATCTCTGTCCCTTTCCGTCTAAAAGGCCTAGATTCTCTCACATAATCAAATGTGGCAAATTTTACTAATTTTGAGGATTGTAAGTACATAGATTTATAGTTGAAAAGGACATTCATGATCATATATTCCAAACCCCACATTTTCCTGAAGATAAAACTAAGACACAAGAATTAAGAGTCTTGCTAAAGGTCACAGAGATAATAAGTGGTATGTCAGGGACTCCAAAGATGACCTGGGCTTCTGAATTCAGTACTATTTCCATTCAACCATTCCAAACATTTCCCATTTCCTGTTCTGAAATACTTGTGGTAGGTGAGAGTATTATGCAGAAGGCAGTTTCAATGGTTGGTTGAATTGATTCTTGATGATATGACTTAGCTTCCATGGTTCCTTAATTTCATGATTATGCACACCCCCACCACATATGCAGTTAATAACACTGTTACTAGAGCACCGGCTCCAGTGTTGGGACGACCTGGAGATCGAATCCCAGGCTCAGACACTCAGCACCACACCCAGAAATAACTGGCCGTGTAACCTTGAGCAAGTTACTTAACCCTGATTGCTAAAAAACAAAACAAAACAAAACAAAACAAAAAACTGTTACTAATAGGTGATCTCAGAGATGAGCTTTGGTTTAAGCTATGACTTAAGGAAAAAAAAAACATTACCTTGTAGCCAAGCAGATAAAGGGTCTTTTGAACTTAGCTAGATTGTACTTTGAATGATTAACATACAGTCTGTTATCAAGCCCTTAATAAATGTCTTTTTGGGTGGATTAGACAATCTAAAGCTTGGGTTCTGTTCACTCAGTCTTTGTGAAGCATTTGAATAGGACTTATTCCTTGGCCTCATAGAATGATAGAATTTTAGACTGCAATGGATACTAGAACTGATCTAAATCCATGTATCATGTTACAAATGAGGATCCTTTTCATCTATAGATGCTTTGGTTTATACTGACTGACTAGTTCAGAACAGATATTTGTAAATCACTCTAATATGTTTAACTTACAACAACTTCTTCAGTTCTTGACTTCATCATACAAATTATCCATATTTGTGCCAACCTATTGAATGATACTATTTGCTCCCTAAAAATGAGCTT
Organism: Petaurus breviceps papuanus; assembly: GCF_028583685.1. Classification (NCBI taxonomy): domain Eukaryota; kingdom Metazoa; phylum Chordata; class Mammalia; order Diprotodontia; family Petauridae; genus Petaurus; species Petaurus breviceps. The sequence goes on from NW_027186304.1 coordinate 57,389,474, forward strand.
CTTGTGGAATTTTTGGGATAGGATGAGAGTTGGGCATGTATTCCTCCTTCATATAGTCCAGTCTACATTCATTCCAGAGTAAGAATTACTCTACACAAAGAAATTTCTTCAAAAGTAGATTTCAGGAGGCAGCTAGGTGGCACAGTAAATAGAGTACCAGCCCCAGAGTCAAAAGGACCCGAGTTCAAATCTTACCTCAGACACTTAACACAAAAACTAGTCATGTGACCTTGGGCAAGTCACAACCCCAATTGCCCTCCAAAAAGCAAAACAAACAAAAAAAAGTAGAACTCAGTGTCTCCTACTGCAATGCACCGAAGTGTTTCACCATGGTTTTGATTAGAGAGCAATACTGTCCTTCCAGTGCCAATTTGACTTGGAATAAAAACTGTCCATATAAAAAGAGGTCCATAGATCTTGAAGTCCAAGTCACTGTAACTAGAGAGAAAGAGGGAGGGCTAAAAATAAAGTCACACACTCAATCTACAGATCTTTGTTAAATGTTTACCAAGCATTAAGGAAACAAAGAAAAAAAAATAGATAAATAATTAAACAAACTAGCAATCTCCACTCTGGGCGATTTTTCATTTTAGCAAGGGAGCCAAATTTGTATGTTTATGTGCATATGGGTGTGTGTATGCATATATACATAGACACCATAAGAAAATGAGAAAGAAAAAAGCAATTAGAAAGGAAATCAATTATGGTGAAATATAATATCTAAATATTGGAGTTCCCAAAACCCAGATTAAGAATTCCTATTCTTTAGGAAACTTTTCCTGATCTGTCCCCCACCAACTATTATAGTCTCATTAATTAAATACATTATGTTTAACTACCTAGTATTTTAAAATTTATTATGTATATATTCTATGAATTCATATGCATATATACTACAAAGTACATGCAATGCACAGGTACATACACATAAACAAATGTATCATTTATATATGCAAGTCAGATATAATATCTACATCTGTATTTTAATCAGCATATGCACATACACATATGCACATGTGTGTTGTATATACTTTATATATTATGTATGTGAATATACAGACTAAATATATATATATATATATATATATATCAAAACAAAAAAGTAGTTATAGTTTTAAAATGTAGTTAATTAAGGAAAACAATAGTAATTGCTGGGAGATCAGGAAAGTCTTCCTGTAGAACAGAAATTTTTAATCTAGGTTCTGCAAATGTGAATATTTTGAAACTCTATTTCAACATAATTGATTTTCTTTCTAGTTGAATGTGTTGTATTTTAATCATTTAAAAACATTATTCTGATAAAAAGCTCATAGGATTCACCAGTGTTCCAAAGGGAACTACGGTACCAAAAAAGCAGTGTGGGGGCAGGGGAAGACTTCTACTCCTGTGGAAACTGGTGTTTGAATGCCACCTTAAAGGAAGACAGGGATTCTGCTAGGGAGAGGGAGTGCATTTTAGGCATGAAGGATGGCAAGAACAAAAGAACAACACTAGCAATCAATCAATAAACATTTTAAGCAGCTATGTGCCAAATATTGTTTTGAGTGCTGTCCAGTACAACACCAGCTGTTGGAGTTGTTGACAATGAAAATGTCAAGGAGCAGACCCGAGGCAGTATGAGTTAAGGTACCCCAGGTGATTGACATGACACCCAGCTGTGGGCCTCTGGGGCAAGGAAGATATAAAGTCATTCTAGCAATGATATAAGTATTTTAAATACATTTTCTGCATTCTTTATAGTATGATATCCTTATAAACCCTGGAGTGTGAACTACTTTGATAAATAGAAAAAAAAATAATACAAAACTGCTTGCTAGAATACGAACTATTTTTACCTTTGTAAAAAATTGTAATGTGTATATATATGTGTATGATAAAAATACATATGTATAATACAGTATCAAATGACCCTCTAAAAGGAACTCCCACTGATTTTATGATTAGTTAGGTGTGTACACGGGGCATCTAGGTGGCACAGTGTCTAGAGTACCAGACCTGGGGTCAGGAAGACACCTCTTATTCAGTTCTAATTTGGCTTCTAACATTTATTAGCTATGTGACCCTGTGTAAGGCACTTAATCCTGTTTGCCTCAGTTTCCTCATATATAAAATGAGGTTTATGAAACCATTCTCCATCTGAATCTTTTTTGCATCCCCCAGTCCCTTCCCAAGCGCCTTGCTCATATGTGTTTACTAAGTAGCATTTTCTATCACCTAAGCAATCAATAAATATTAGTGGAACTGAATATATTTATATATTATAAAATATAATTATGTATTATAATATGTAGTAGAATATTTCTCTCTATCATGAAGTCCTATGTCATTTATGTAATTTGCCTTTTTTACCTTTATATCCATATCATACATATATTATGCATATGTACATATATACAAAAATACATTATATTATATAGCTATAAAAATTTCCTCTAAAAAATGGATAGCCTAAGGAACTTGTATTTGATAAGTTTCACTTGGAATTTCTTTTCCTCACACTTCCTTTTTGCATCATTCACTCCAGCTGTTCTTTACCCCATCTGCACTCTCTATTCCCTCTTTTTCTATCACCTCTCTCTCTTCCTTCTCTCCTTTCTCTCTTCTACCACTCCTGAACAGATGTGAAGCTTAGTGAATAGAGTCAAAAATGAGGAAACTTGGTTGCTAGAACAAGCTTTGTCAAAAAACCTATCTTATAACATTGGGTAAGGAAATTACCCTTTTTGACCTTGGGATCTTTATCTGTAAATTGAGGGGACTGAACTAAATAATTTCTATGGTTCCTGAAATAGCATGAATGCCATGAGCTTAAGTTAAAGGCATGGGGAGCCTCTTTTCTCCTTATGTTGATTTCAATTCAATAAATATTTTTGGTAGCCTATTATGTATATGGCATAGTAATTAGGCTAAGAGACAAATGTTAAAAGTATATGTTTTAGCTTATCCATCTACATTTTGATGGTGGGAATCCTATTTTAAACTTCTTTATCCCAAGTAGCTAGTATTATCTTTTGCAAGAGCAGATGCAGAAGTAGGGTGGATAGGAAGTGATTTCATTTGCAAAAGAAACTCCAGGGATAAGAAACTCACTATCAAGGCAAGGTAAGGAAACATTTTACTATGTGCTTGTGACTGTATGAAGCATAGGGTTATAAATATGTCCAAGTAAATAGGACAGTCCCAATGCTCACTGCACTTACATTCTAATGTAGGGATTACAACATACAAAAGAAGTTGGGGAGGAGGAATGCTGTATCTTGATTAACATGAGCAAGACCCAAGTAATAATTTTGGAATGGATCTTTTATTAAAACACCATGTTGGCTGATCAGGCCACATGGTGGGCTGAGCAGTTACTACCACATGTCCCAGGTAAAGCAATAGCAGTAGCAGCAGCCAGCAATAGCCCCGATCTGGGGCAGAACCTCAGCTTATAAAGGGGGCCTTACATAAGCAGTCATTGGTCAGTGTACCTTGAAATTCCCCCACCTGACCCAGAATCCTGTCCACTTCTATGCAGGTGAGTTGATTTGGAAAGGTCAGAGACCCAGTGGGGGAGGGTGGAGCTGTCGAGGCAGTCAGCTCACCTCCTTGAGGTAGGGGGGCTGGAGAAAACCCAGCACAACAGGAAGAAGGGTCCCACTTCACAGCATGGTAGCAAAATCTAAAAGGTCAGAATCCAAGCCAGGAACTCAATGAAGGTTCACTGGTGGGGAGAGTGGGAGAGATCTCCACAAAGTGGAGTTCCTGGGAGGAGGAATGTTCTAGGGTGAGGACAGTGAATAAGCAACTGAGTCATGATGTCAAAGTCTAAGAAATTAAAAGCAGAGTTGGAAGGAAAGGATCAGCACCTCCTTTGGAACTGAGACAACAACCCAGAGCAGGGAAGGTTTAATTATCTAAGGGTCCCATAGCCAGTACATGTCAGAAGCAAGGGTTAAACTCAGGTCCTCCCATCTTTAAAGTTGATTCTTTATCCACTCTGACACACTTCCTCAAGTTAGCTGACAACTTAATAAAAAATATAAAGAATTAGATTAGAATATGCATCAGTGAACCACATTGCTTGAGATTATTGAATTGGCCTACAAATGTGTTTTTCTTTAACTTTTCAAGTAAATGTGATGATGACTGTTCAGTTAACATATATCTATGGGCTTTCTAATTAAATGTTTTCTTCTTTTTTTGAATTTCTGTTTTAAGAATTGAGATTTGAAGGAAATTGCCCATTACTTGAGAAATAATGACAGATTTGGGATAAAAAAAACATTTAGCTACTCTACTATTGGTGCTAAATAAGATAGTTTGTTATTGTCCTGCTTTAATCCACAGCTTTAGGGTTTTGGCATATCTTTAGGTATCAAAGCGGAAACTTAAAAGCTGCTTCAAAATAAGCAAATGGTAAGAGTGGGGGCCCAAGAGTTGGGAGACCTGGGATTGGTTTGGGCTCAGATACTTAACACCCACACAAAATAACTGTCTGTGTAACCTTGAGAAAGTGACTTAACCCCAATTGCTTTAATTAAAAAATAAGCAAATGGACAAAAAGTATTCTCCTCTGTCTGCTTAATATAAATAAGGCAAGTCCCCTTTAGAATAGACATTAAGAAATTTGTCATTCTGTGGGAAGACTAGATGGTCTTCAGGGAGATGCTTAAACTCCAACAGGACACTGATGGAATGCAGAGTTGATTAGCATTTTTTCATTATGTAGCTGAAATAAAACTACATTTAAATTCAAGGATAATGAAATAAATGTGGTGCCACTGATGACATTATACTGGAAATCATGTTTTTTTGTTTTACTCCAATCTTAAAGCTAGATTGCCTTACAAGATCTCTTTCACTAATACTCTCTCATAAGAGAGTTCTATCTATCTATCTGTCTGTCTGTCTATCTATAAAACTGATGGAAACCTATAATTGATCATTCTTAGGGTTTTTTGTGCAAGGAGAATTGTCCTTGTATGTATCAGCATATTGTGTTAATGTTTCTGAGGGTATAAAAATGATTTGGTCATTTTCTTTCTGGAAAATGTCCTGGCAAAAATTGCCTCTGGACTTGGCACATCCTCTTGGAGCTAAGCCAAGCAGGCCTTCAGGCATCCCCCCTGGAGTCTGAGCTAAAGGTAAAACTCTCTTGGATTTGTACTGGTGTTAGACCACAGGTTTTTTGTTATAGTTTAGAGCTTCCCCTCTAGGTCTAAACTAGGAATAAAGTGAACTCTGATCCAATGAAAACAATGGTCAGGTTTGCAAGCATTCTAAACTCCACCCTGTGCCCTCTTCTTTCTTTTGCCAGCCTTCGGATCTATGTAATGGTAGTTGAGTCCTAAGAAAAGTGTTGTAAGCAGATTAGAAAATGTCTCATCCAGTGGGTACCTAGAGGAACATGAAAAGCAGCTCAAGCTCAAAACAGACTTCTCTTAAAGACCTATCATTGAAGTTAAGAAGTAAAGGCTGGGCACCTCAGATGTGTCTGGTGTGTGACAAGGTTTCCTCAAGGAGGAAGAGGAGGGGAGAAGAGAGAGAGATAAGAAAGACATGTAAGGAGAGAAAAAAGAGAGACACAGAGACAGAAAAACAAAGAGACAAACATAGAACAGGTAGACATAGAGAGTCAAGACAGACTGACTCATGGCCTATATTCTACTAAAATTCAACCTAATAAGATAGTCTGTATTTTCCCAAAAAGAAGTGATCTTATCCTCTATAGATTTCATAGCACTTTGCATTTTTCTTATATACTTATCATATTCTCATTTGTTGCTATTGTGTATTTTTCTTTTCCTTATCACTCCCTACTAGATAAAATATATTGGATAGTTAAGACTGTGTTTTATTTATCAGAGCTAGTTTCATCACCTAACAAACAATGCCTGAATATTTTAGATACTTAGTGGATATTTGCTGAATGTTTGTTATTGACTTCAAAACCCAAAAGTGCTAAAATGCTTTAGAATCTTTGCGTATAGTATCCAGATTAACAGTCAGAGGAATTTCCTTATTAATGGAGTCTGGCCAGACTGGAAACTATACCCCAGAGAGAAGAGGGGAAATGAGCAGCCAGAAATAACTAGAATGACTAACAAATCCATGACTATTTCTCCTGACAGAAAAGGGAATTGTTATATTTAAAGTATCTGAAGTTTGTTCACCTAGATTGCTGTATTTGCAGAAATTTCCAGTTTCTTTTTGTCTCAATATAAAACCATTTAAACCCTACATCTCTTGGGGCACTCTCAATTGGTTCACAGTTTTATTTGGACAGAACTGTTCAATAGGGTTGCAGTTATGTGTGAAGCTTTATTTTTCACAATCAGAACAAGCCTGGGACCCAAAAAGGGCAATAAAGCAAATAGCACTTGTCTCTTTTAATCTTCTATGTGTAAGTTTTTCTGAATGAGGGAATGAGTGAGTGAGTCTTCCAGTAAGCTATTAATAAACCCTTTTAAGGTAGATATGACTAGGCATTTTTCCCTTGAGAGCCAGACCCACACCAATGGACTTTTGTTATTTGTGAATTTATGCTTAAAAATAAATATTAAACTTCTAACAAGAATCTAAAAGATATTCTGTCAAAATTTAATTTTAGGAGCATTTATAGCATGTATATTTTAGACTAGAAGTGATATTAGAAAAAATTGAAATTAGAAAAGAATTGCCTTATAATAAACTTTTAGTTCACTTTCATCACATTCACAAAAGTATAAAATGGACAGTTTTAGTTGTGCTTAGCACAATTATATTTTCAGATTAATACTCACTGAGATGAACCTGTGATCTCATGAATGTAGGTATCCCCTCCAGTGATCTTGATAAATTCCCATGTGTCTACCCTTCCTTTGAGAATTTTGTCTATGTGACCCCAGAAGTCCTGAGGGTTTTCATTAATTTATTCTCAAATCATTAATTTAGCTTATGAGGCAATGTAATGGGAATGTAAATTTGAAGATCTTCTCTGCCCCTAGGCTAAAGGGCACATGGAGCCTGGGGTGGGAGGCTTGTTTTTCAGTAGATACTTCTTGATTGGCCAGTGAGTCAATAAAGTTGTTACATTCTCTGAGCCAGGAGAAGGCTATATAAGCCCTGATGTGTAGCTTTGTTTTGGGGCTCACTTTGAGAAGTGTTCTATAATTTGATGAAAATCTGGGTCACCCGGTGTCAAGAGTCCCCTGGCTTTAAAACCCAGATGTTGTTTGGTATGGATGTAATGATTGGACAGTTTGGAAATCTGTCTACTTGATCTGTTTCTCTGACTTGATAATTCTTCCTATGTATTCTGAAGTTTGGGGTGTTGACCTCTTTCCCCTGAACTAGGTAAACGATACATGTTTGACTGATTAAAGTAAGCTTGTTAACCCATTTTGAGTTGCTTTCCTTTATCAAAGCAGATCCAAGAACCTGTTTTGGCAGCAAACACTGAGGATGCTTGGGGTGCTTGCCACTACAGGCACATAGGTTGAAAATTGCTTATCACTCACTCTTAGCACATGCTATATAAATCAGTCAGCTAACATTTATTGAGGACCTACTATGTGCCTGCCACTGGGCATACAAGGTTAAATGACATGATTTATGTAATTCCTTACTTGTAATGTATCACAGCCTATTCATGCTTACCATGGCCCTCTCATTTTCCTCAATTTCAGTTCTTCTATTACCTTAGCATTTGATAATTTGCAAGCATAAATTATTTTTAAAAGAATAGTGTTATTGAAAAGAGGTGTCTGTTTCACTGGGAAGCTTGGAGTCATTAAAAGAAACTTTCAGTTTCTCAAAAGGAATCTAACATCTAGAAGAAAATTGCAAATTCTCTGACTTTTTATATATACATATAAATAATCTTTTTTTTCATAGGGGTGTATGTATGTATATGTTTATGTGCATGTGTAATAAAAAGGAGCATAACATAGTAGATAGAACTCTGTTTGGTTGGTCATTGCCCTTCGTTCTCAAAGAAAGCCAAAAAGACATCACTATTTTGGTGTCAAGGTACAGTGTTGCCCAACTGTGACTGATCAGCAACACAAATTCGGAAGACCCCACCACAGGTTGGAACAAATAATCCATACAAACATTAACAGTGTAGATCTCTCTCTCTCTGCCTCTCTCTCTGTCTCTGTCTCTGTCTCTGTCTCTCTGTCTCTGTCTCTGTCTCTGTCTCTCTCTGTCTCTCTCTGTCTCTCTCTCTGTCTCTCTCTCTGTCTCTCTCTCTCTCTCTCTCTCTCTCTCTCTCTCTCTCTCTCTCTCTCTCTCTCTCTCTCTCTCTCTCTCTCTCTCTCTCTCTCTCTCTCTCTGTACTGTAATTTTTCTTTGCTTATACAATAAAGTACCTTCTTTGATACAGGAATGGCATGCTGGGTGGTCCTGTGGCAGTGTCTCCCATGTTACACAACTAATTCAAAAATTCTTCAGAAAAACCTTGAGAGTGTTTTTGTATTATGAGAGAAATTATTTACTATCACATTAATAACCAATTATTAATTTGGGAACCAGGCTTTTTCCTTTATTTCCTCATTTTAAGGCCCACCCCTTGCAAAAAGTCAGTCTCTGAAGAAAATGATTGATTGATAAAATTGGCCTAGCCCTCAAGGAAACATGCTCTTCAATCTTGGGTGGGATCCTATCCAACTAGGAGACCTAACTTCTGTTTAGAATTTAAACAGAATCCAGTCTAGTTGAGTTCTTACAAGTAGGAAATGAGCTCCTGTCCTTAAGAGTTTGGGGAGACAGGTCATTAAGGAGAAAAGCCAAACAGGGTGGTTTGGATGGAGATGGATCCCCTGTATAGATTGCTAGAGATGACTGAGTTTCATGATCAATCCCTGTTCTCAGCAGGAAGAGCTGAAGACTTCTAGCCCACTTCTTTAAATGTTCACCCATGAGGCTGATTTTCATTGTTTTCATTGTTTTTAAAAGCATTTAAGGTTTTCAGGTTTTCCATGTTTTTGTCTTTGGTTACTGAGAAAAACCACTGACCATCAATTAATTGATTGCTAGCTAGTCTTATTAATAAGTTGATTATTAATTACCAAGAAATTCTGTCTCTTGGGTTTTTTCTTTCATTACAATCACTTCTTCTGACCTTCACACACTTCTCTTGTGTGAGATCTCAGTAAAATAGTCTTTTTTAATGGTGGCCAGGTGGCACAGTGAATAAGAGCTCCGGCCCTGGTGTAAGGAGAGCCAGGATTGGTTTCTGCCTTCAGATACTTGGAATCCACACAAAATAACTGGCCATGTAATCTTGAGCAAATTACTTAACCCCAATTGCTTAAAAAAATAGTCTTTTAGCCAAATGCATGTTTGGCATTTGAGAAACATAGTGAGCCCATCAGAGTTGTGCTCTCTGCAGTAGAATTTGAATGGTTGGCAATTCAGCCCAAGAAAGTGTCCAGTATTCTCTTGCCAGGTGATCTTCAGAATCATCCTAAAACAATTCAAATGGAAGCAATTCCATTTCTTATCATAGTTCTGGTATACTGTCCAGGTTTCAGAGACATACCACAATGAGGTCAGCACAATGAGTATGTAGTCCCTCGGTTTGGTAGGTAATTTAATACCTCTTCTCTCCCATACTTTCCCTTAGAACCTCCTAAATGTTAAGCTAGCTCTGACAATGTCTGTATCAGTTTTATTATCAATGTGTACATCCCTGAGAAGTACACTGTCAAGGTAAGCAAACTAAAGGCACAGCATTCCAAATTTCTTTATTTGCTGTAAACAATAGTTCCATGAGGGGCAAGCCCAGAAGGTGGGGCCAGGAGAGGCAGGCCAGGAAGGGGCCTGATAAAATCAGAGGGCAAGTCTTCCCACCAACCACAAGGTCCACTACCAGGCCTATACCAAAGGGCTGGGACTGGAAAGAGACAGATAAGAAGCAAATACAGGGGCGCCTGTCCTGGACAGCAAACATTGCTGGGGCTAGCACTTCATAGCCCAGAAATTTAAAAAAAAAAGCCCCTTTCAGAATCTCCAAAGACGAGGATGACAGAGTGAACCTCACTTGCTCCAAACCCCCCCTCTGACCCTGAAAACATAGTAACTCTTGCCCCAGGGCAAAACCCTCTACCATAAAGGCTTGGGATCCTAGAGGAAAGGCATGGCTAGGACCCTGCCTCAAAATGGGTAGAAAGCAGACTACAAAGACAAAGACTCTGGAGTCCTACTGTCCTCAAAGGGAGGAACCAATCTCAGAGGGAGAAAATGTGGACTCCACACCCAAAGCTGAAACTTCAACAGGGAATGGGTCCCAAGCACAGAAGGCTCTCCTAGATGAGATCAAAAGGAACTTTGAAAACAAAATGAAAGAGATAGAAGACAAAATGAATAATTCTCTCAAAACAAAAATAGCAGAATTAGAAAAACATTATACTGAGGAAAACATCTCTCTAAAAAGAAAAGTGTATGATATGGAAAAGGAGATTAAAAATTGACCAAGGAAAATAATGTGCTAAAAACTAGAATTAACCAAATGGAAACAAATAACTCTATGAGGAACCAAGAATTAGTCAAGCAAAACAAGAAGAATGAAAAATTAGAAAAAGAGGTAAAATATCTCAAAGAAAAAATAACTGACCTGGAAAACAGATCCAGGAGAGATAATCTGAGAATCATAGGCCTACCAGAAAATTATGATGAAAAAATCAGCTTGGACAACATTCTCCAAGAGCTCGTTAAGGAAAACTGACCTGAGACACTAGAACCTGAGGGTAAAATAGAAATCAAGAGAATCCATCAGACTCCTGCTGAAAGAGATCCCAAACTGAAAAGTCCTCGAAATGTTGTGGCCAAACTCCAGAACTACCAGATAAAAGAGAAAATACTTCAAGTGGCCAGAAAGAAACAATTCAATTATCAAGGGTCCACAGTGAGGATTGCACAGGATTTGGCAGCCTCTACACTGAAAGATTAGAGGCAGTGTTATACAATTTTCTGGAAGGCAAAAGAGCTCGGGTTACAACCAAGGATCAAATACCCAGTGAGACTGAGCATATTCTTCCAGGCAAAGAGATGGTCATTCAATGATATAACAGAGTTCCAGACCTTCTTGATAAAAAAGCCAGAATTCAATAGAAAATTCAACCTCCAATTACGAGATGCAACAGTGACTTAGAAAGGTAAACAAGGAGAACACACACACACCCTGCTATTTGATAAGAGCAAACTGGTTATAGACAAGTAGAGGGTATGACTATAAAATACACAAAATGATGATTTAAAAAAAATCTTATTAAGGGCTACAAAGGGACTGCAATGGAAGAAAGGGAATGGTTGAAGTGGAAAAGTGTAAATTATGCCACACATAGAGGCATAAAAACTGTATAGCAGAGGAAAAAAAGGGAGGGAGTTGGGAAGCATATGAGCTTTTTCCCTCATTGGTTCTGGTACAAGGAGGGAATAAGAACCAGTTAAGCATAGGACTCTATGGAGAAGAAACGGAAAAAGGATCATTTTGGAGGGAAAGAGGGGAGGGAGAGGAGCTTTGCATGAGATTTGTTCCTGTCATTCTTGATGCAAAGAAGAAATAGCATACTTCATTAAGTATAAAAATATCCTACAGGCAGTAGGAGGGGGAAAGGTTTAGGAAAGTGGGGTGGGAGTGGTTTGTAGGGAGGGAAGTAGAAAGGGGAAAGGGGAGGAAAAGCGAGGGGGGCTGAAAAGGGAACACTGAGGGAGGTGGTGGTCAAAAGGAAAACTATTAAGGGGGGGAAGGGAGAAGGAAGGGAAAATATGAACATTAACAGTGGCAGGAATAGGATGGAGGGAAAGAAACAGATAACAAGCATAACTGTAAATGTGAATGGAATGGATTCTCCCATAAAACAGAGATGGATAGCAGAATGGATTAGAAATCATAATCCTACAATATGCTGTTTACAAGAAACACATCTGAAACAGAGGGATACACACAAGGTAAAGGTAAAAGGTTGGAATAAAATATATCATGCCTCAGCTAAAGTAAAAAAAAAAAAGCAGGGGTAGCAATCCTTATCTCAGATAAAGCAAAAGCAAAAATTTTCCTAATTAAAAGAGATAAGGAAGGAAACTCTATCCTGTTATAAGGCACCATCTAGAATGAAGCAATATCATTACTTAACATATATGCACCAAGTGGTGTAGCATCCAAATTCGTAGAGGAAAGCTAAAGGAATTAGAGAAAGAAATAGATAGCAAAACTATACTAGTGGGAGACCTTAATCTCCCCCTCTCTGAACCTGATAAATCCAACCTCAAAATAAACAAGAAAGAAGTTAAGGAGGTGAACAGGAATTTAGAGAGGATAGGTATGATAGATCTCTGGAGAAAACTGAATGGGGATAAAAAGGAATATACTTTCTTCTCAGAGGTTCATGGCACATACTCAAAAATTGACCACGTTCTAGGGCATAAAAACCTCACAATTCTCTGCAGTAAGGCAGGAATATTAAATGCATCCTTCTCAGGTCATGATGCAATAAAAATTATATGCAATAAAGTGCCAGGGAAAGACAGACTAAAAACTAATTGGAAATTAAACAATTTAATCCTAAAGAATGAGTGGGTCAAAGAAGAAATTATAAAAACAATCAGTAATTTCATTCAAGAGAATGATAAAAATGAGACAACATACCAAAATGTGTGGGATGCATTAAAGGCATTCCTTAGGGGAAGTTTTATATACCTGAGTGCATATGTGATTAAATTAGAGAAAATTGAGCTCAACGAATTGGGCATGCAATTAAAAAAATCTAGAAAAAGAACAAATTCAAAACCCCCAATTGAATACTAAATTAGAAATATTGAAGAAAAAAGGAGAGATTAATAAAATTGAAATTAAGAAAACTATTGAATTAATAAATAAAACCAAGAGCTGGTTTTATGAAAAAAAAATTGATAGACCCTTAGTCAATATGATAAAAATAAGAAAGAAGAAAACCAAATTATGAGTATCAAAAATGAAAAGGGTGAATCTACCTCCAATGAAGAGGATATTAAAACAATAATTAGCAATTATTTCTTCCAATTGTATGTACATAAATTCGACAATCTTAGGGAAATGGATGAATATTTACAAACATACAAGTTGCCAAGATTAACTGAAGAGGAAGTAAATTACTTAAATAATCCCATCTCAGAAAAACAAATTGAACAAGCCATCAGTCACCTCCCTAGGAAAAAATCTCCAGGGCCAGATGGATTCACTAGTGAATTCTATCAAACATTTAAAGAACAATTGAATCCAATACTCTATAAACTATTTGGGAAAATTAGTGAAGAAGGAGTCCTACCAAATTATTTTTATGACACAAATATGGTACTGATACCTAAATCAGGAAGAGATAAAATAGAGAAAGAAAATTATAGACCAATCTCCCTCATGAATATAGATGCAAAAATTCTAAATAAAATACTAGCAAAAAGACTACAGCAACTTATCTCAAGAATAATACACTTTGATCAGGTAGGATTTATTCCAGGAATGCAAGGATGGTTTAATATTAGGAAAACCATGAGTATAATTGATCATATCAACAATAAAACTAGCAAAAACCACATGATCATCACAATAGCTGCAGAAAAGCCTTTTGTGAAAATATAACATCCATTCCTATTAAAAACATTAGAAAGTATAGGAATAAATGGAGCCTTCCTTAAAATAATAGGTAACATCTATTTAAAGCCATCAGCAAGTATTATATGTAATGGGGAGAAGTTAGAATCATGTCCCATAAGATGAGGGGTGAAACAAGGGTGTCCGCTATCACCCCTTTTATTCTATCTGGTACTAGAAATATTAGCAGTAGCAATTAGAGAAGAAAAAGGAATCAAAGAAATCAAATTAGGCAAAGAAGAGACCAAGCTATCACTCTTTGCAGATGATATGATGATATACTTAGAGAATCCTAGACAATCAAGTAAAAAACTACTTGAGACAATAAATAAATTTGGCAAAGTTGTAGGATATAAAATAAACCCACATAAATCCTAGGCATTCCTATATATTTCCAATGAATTTCAACAGCAAGAGATAGAAAGAGAAATGCCATTTAAAGTTACTATAGACATTATAAAATATTTGGGAATCCACCTGCCCAAACAAACCCAGGACCTTTATGATCATAACTACAAAACACTTTTCATACAAATAAAGTCAGATCTAACTAATTGGAAAAATATCAATTACTCGTGGCTGGGTCAAGCTAATATAATAAAAATGACAATTTTACTTAAATTAAATTATATACTTAGTGCCATACCAATTAATTTACCAAAAAACTACTTTATAGAGTTAGAAAAAATAGTAACAAAATTCATTTGGAAGAATAAACTGTCCAGAATATCAAGGGAATTAATGAAAGGAAATGCTAGGGAAGGTGGACTAGCTATACCAGATTTCAATCTGTATTATAAAGCAGCAGTCATCAAAACTACTTGGTACTGGCTGAGGAATAGAGGAATGGATCAATGGAATAGATTATGCATGCGAGATTCAGAAGTCAATTACTACAGTAATCTATTGTTTGATAAACCTCCAGACCCTGCTTTTTGTGATAAGAACTCACTATTTGACAAAAACTGCTGGGAAAACTGGAATATAGTATGGCAGAAACTGGGCATAGACCATTATCTAACACTGTATACCAAAATCAAGTCTAAATGGGTGCATGATCTAGGTATAAAGGTTGATATTTTAAGCAGTCTCCTAAAACAAGCAATAGTTTACCTATCAGACTTGTGGAGAGGGAAAGGCTTTATGACTAAACAAGAATTAGAGAACATTATAAAATGTAAAATGGATAATTTTGACTATAGGAAATTGAAAAGTTTCTTTACAAACAAAGCCAATGTAACCAAGATTAAGAGGGAGGTGGGACATTGGGAAAAAAATCTTTATAACCTATGTCTCTGACAAAGGACTCATTTCTGAAATATACAGAGAATTGAATCAAATTTATAAGAATACAAGTCATTCCCCAATTGATAAATGGTCAAAGGATATGAACAGGCAGTTTTCAGAGAAAGAATTTAAAGCTATCTATAAGTGCATGAAGAAATGCTCTAATTCACTATTGATTAGAGAAATGCAAATCAAAACAACTCTGAGGTACCACATCTCACCAGTCAGATTGGCTAAGATGACAAAACAAGAAAATGACAAATGCTGGAGAGGATGTGGGCAAATTGGAACACTAATGCATTGCTGGTAGAGTTGTGAACTGATCCAGCCTTTCTGGAGACCAATCTAGAATTATGCCTAAAGGGCTATAAATACTTTCATACTCTTTGATCCAGCAATACCACTCCTAGGGTTATATCCGAAAGAGATCATAGAAATGAGAGAAAGACCCATATGTACAAAAATGTTTATAGCAGTTCTTTCTGTGGTAGCAAAGAATTGCACATTAAGGGGGTGCCCATCAATTGGGGAGTGGCTGAACAAGTTGTGGTATATGCATGTTATGGAATACTATTGTGCTCTAAGAAACGAGGAGCAGACGGTCTTCATATTTACCTGGAGAGGCTTAAAAGTACTGATGCTGAGTGAGAAGAGTAGAACCAGGAGACATTTGTACACAATTACAGACACAACGTATGTGTGATGACCAAGCTTGATAGACTGGACTATTCTCAGCAATGCAGTGATATAAGTCAATCCCAAAAGACTCATGATGGAGAGAAATATGTGCATCCAGAGAAAGAACTAAGTTTATATCCAGGTGGAAGCAAAATACCTATCTTTTTCGTTCTCTTATTTGGTGTTATGTCCTCTTTACCATTTTTTCATTCCAGCTGGTACAATCCGTCCTTATAACCTGACTAATGTATAATGTGAAAGTATTTACATATCCTATACTTGACTATAAGCCACCATGGTGGGGGAGGAGAGGGAGGGGGGCAAAATGTGAAACTCAAGGAATTGTGGAATTGAATCCTGTAAACTAAAAGGAAACAAACAAATTAATAAAAAAAATAAACACAAACAAACAAACAAACAAAAAATACAATAGTTCCATGTATGAATGATGTGGTGCTGGCTGGCAGAGAACTACTTGGTGTTAATTGTTAGCCCCAAAAGAGCATAAGCAATAGAAACTCAATCCATACTTTCTTGCATGTCAGCCTGGGAGGCTGCATACTGGAGTCTGATATTGGAGTCAGGAATAACTACATTCAAGATGTGAGCAAGTCCCCAAGACTATAAAGGAAAGAGCTGACTAATCCATCCTCTCCCTCTGTCTCTCTCTTTGTCCCTCTCTCTCTTTCTCTCTCTCCCCCTCTCCATATATATAATATGAAATTATATACATTTCATACATACAAACATACACACATAAAGTATGTGTAAGTACATATATAGGTATATAACCATGGCATGGGAGTGCACATATCTATCTATCTACCTATCTATCTATTTCTGTCTATCTAAATATCTATCTATCTATCTATCTATCTATCTATCTATCTATCTATCTAT
>NW_027186304.1:57405945-57442465 GCF_028583685.1 Petaurus breviceps papuanus
TCTATCTATCTATCTATCTATCTATCTATCTATCTATCTATCTATCTGTTCATCAATCTATCCAGACACGCATACATATACATACACACAGCAGAATTAAGAGAATGACCCATCATATCCAAAAGGGTTGACACATTCCCATATTTAATCTTATCCTTTTGAGGTTTAGGCCAATACTGTGGCATGTTTTTCTTCATTAACTAATTAAATTTTAGTATATATATATAGCTCAATCAATCAATTAAACTCAGGAGGTCCTGTAGATGTTTATCAAATATTATTTTTAACAAAATGAAGAAACCTTCCCAATACTAATCATTACCACTATATATATATATATATAAAATCCCCCAATCTCATAAAATTAAAAATATATCAATTACTAAATTTACTTAAAATTTTAGCAAATTAATAACAAATAAATATTTACATTGTTTGTGAAACAGATTATAGTCAAACTCCCCTGAAACCATCACTATACCTATAAATGACTTCTCTTCAATCCTAAAAATAGAGTCCCTTATCATTTAGTTCATTCAGGATAACAAACAAATGATTTTTGCCAGAATTTTCTTTAAAATATAAAGTAATAGGAGTGTTTTAATTAAAGTTCTTTCTACCTTCTTTCTCTTAGTCTTTTCCAATTATCTATAGCCTAACACAGAAACAAACTTGAGCTTCTCTCAAGCCATTGACTCTTAAATCTCACTCCAGGCAGATTTCTAAATTCTCTTCATTATGTTTCTTCATAAAATCACAATTAAGATAATTCTACTGAGAATTATTCTCTGTTTCTATCTTCTTCACAAACTCCTCATATATCCTTAACAAATCAACATTTAAAACTCACACTCTCCCAGTCCTCTAACAGAAAAAGGCGCTTCATGGAATGACAATTATAGCTATGACTGCCAGCTTCTCTACTCTTAAAATCTAGGAGGATTTTTAAAACAGGGGTGGTTTTTGTTTGTAGTAGTTGTGTATGGGTGCCTCTGTGTCTGCTTGTATGTAAGAACAGCAGTTCTCAAAACAAAACAAAACACATTATCAACAGTTCTATGAATAAATGCTCCAAATAATTAATAAGACAAATGCTAAGTAAAACTCCAATGTTCTACCTCATACTCAAAAAATTGGAAAAGAAAAAGAAACTTACAGTTTTGGAGGAGATATGAGAGAAAGGACATGTTAATGCATAATGAGTGAAGCATCAATGTGATCCAAGTATTCCTATAGCAATTTGGAGCTCCACTCCCTGGATCACTAAGTTGGCATGGCCCTTTGATCACATTACTAGTCTTACTCTCTAAAAAATAAAAAAAAATAGTAGAAGGAAAAAAATCCATAGATATATTAGCAATGAATAGCTAGCATATTTTATAGCAACTCCTATGTGTCAGGCACTTCATAATACCAACTCATTTCAGCCTCACAACAGCTCTGCGAGATAGGTGCTATTATTATAATCCCTTTGCAGAGAAGAAATCAAAGCAGAGGTTAAGTGATTTGCCGTAGGTCACACAGTTTGTGTTTGAGGCCAGATTTGAACTCAAAAACTTTTTTTTCTGACTCCTGTCCAGTGCTCTATTCACTGTGCCACTTAGCTGCCTTTTTATGAAAAAGAAAATCCACAGACAACCCCCTCCCCCCCCAAAAAAAAAACCACCTTAGGAAGATTTTCATGAACCAATTCAGAGTACAGAACCAAGATCAATGTTTACATTCATCATAAAATACTGCAAAAAAAAAAAACCAACTCTGAAAGTTTTAAGAGCTTGTCTGAAACATACCTCATGACTGGGATGGGATGAACTAGAAGTAAAGAACGAAACATATTCAGACATGATTAGTGTGTGAATGTTTTTGTTTGACTACTTGATATTTACAAGGAAAGATTGGGTTTTAGGTTTTATTCATTATGGTGTGGGGTGAGAGAGGATGGGGGAGATGTGATGTACATAGTCAACCCTTATTTTTGTTTTTGACACCTTTGGGAAAAATCACTATGTATATGATCATAGCTGGATAATTATGTCAAACTACATGGATACTAAAGTTATTTCTTTTTTCTTAATCCCAAATAGACATCCAGGGATAGAAGAATTTATAGAAAATAAAATAGATGAATTAACTGCATTAAATAAGATTTTGCATGAATAAAATAAATGAACACAAGAAAAAGCATTTAAGAATTTACAGTTCATAAAGCACTGTTTAATTTGAACTTGAGTCCTATTCTAAAATCATTGTTATTTCCATTATATATGGTATCTCAAAAGTCTGAGTGCAGTTTTAAGCTTTAATATCATAAAACTATATTAAGATTTTTGGTATTAAAGCTTAACACTGCACCAAGACTTTTGAGGTACCATATACTGCCATGGTTCCACATCCACAAACAGAAGAGACTAGAAAAGAAGAATGTTAAGATCTCTTCTAGATTTCTAACAATTCTCAAAATGTAAGTGTGAAGAGTATTGGGGTTGATTTTTTTTTCATTTATCTTCATATAAAGCACAAGGCCAGAAATTATGCCTTTTAAACATCCTACTCTGTGTTATACATTTTTAACAAAATATTTCATTGATATTCATCATTTTTTTCTGACTCACTATCTTTACCCATCCTCTTTACATTTCTGTGGCCCGGGGCCTCCCTGATTATGGGGGGCAGTCACAGTCTACTTTCTGCATGCCCTTTTCTGCTTTGTCATGTCACTATGGGCTCTGTGTACCTGGCACCTCCCTGTCAAATCACTATCCAGTATACTGTCTTCCCTGGATTTTTCTAGATAATGGTACTGCCAGTGCTCTTCCACTCTCTGGGACTCCAGCATGTTAATGTACCCCCATGACTCCTTCTTTGTCAAGATCTCTTTCAGATTCTAGCATCTTTATGTCCACTCCTGGGCTAAATGATAGAGTTTATTCGTTTATTTTTGGAATGTTTTGTCATTGTTCAGTTTGGTGCTATATTTATATCTTTGTAGGTGTAAGGTAAGCTTTCTGGTCTGAACCTATTATGTGGCCTGCCATCTTACCTGAAAGTCTTCTAATGTACTTTCAATCTATCTTGAAAACATTCATTTTCATTCTATTCAATTAATCAAACACTAAGTGCCTACTATATGTGACAAAGAGAAGGAAGAAAGAAGAGAGGAAGGAAGGAAGGAAGGAAGGAAGGAAGGAAGGAAGGAAGGAAGGAAGGAAGGAAGGAAGGAAGGAAGAAAAGGGAATGACAAAGAAAAGAATCTTAGATGGCAAGTTTACATACTATTATAATTACACAAAACATAATACATATATGGAAAAGAAAAAAATTACTTTAAGATCATCCAGTGTGAAAATACTTCCTTTAAATAAAAACCTTTTCACTTCTGATATATGGTACAATTTAATCATTCACTATAACCACTTATTTTAACGAGCAACATATTTTAGAAATTAAAAATAAAATACCAAATCATTCTTTCTACCACCCAATTATGTTTAAGGGACAAGTGACAATTTAGCTTCCAGATGTGATTAACTATCAAACTGATAATGTATTATGAGCATATGATGATAATTTTTTTTTCCATTTACAACTAATCACCCATCTTGTTTTTTTGTTTTATTTGTTTTTTTTTTCCATTTGGAAAGCTATGGATTTGTGGTTAATATCTGTTGAGTTAAACACAATTTAATTGACCTGATATCAGTGAGTAAAATGTAGATTCCTCCCTTTGGGATATTTTTCAATAGGAAGAGAGTAAATGGGCTTTCATTGGGTATATTGTGTCAGTATTATATAGGTCTGAATAACAGTCCTTCACCCTGTTTAATATGTAATCATTTGACTTAATAGACGATTCAACATACAAGAACCAATATAAATATAAGGTACATAACAAAGGCTGATTATAAGAGATCCATAAGGTCAGACTATTTACTTTTTATATATGTAAAATGTAAAGTTTATGTCTAAGATTCTTATTAATAATTGGGTAGTTCATAAGAAAGATTGGGGAAATGCTGACTATGATATGAATTTAAAAAGTAAAACAATTTAGGAACAGCTAAAAAGAGTAATTATTTTATACAAATGAGGTGAAAGAGGAAGAATTAATACACAGGAATTAGATTAGGGAGGAGGGCTGGTAGTTGTGATAAACTACTTCCATCTGGAATGGGTGTAAGAGGGAACAAGATGTATACATTTAAAAGTACAGAAATCTTCTAAATTCAGAGGAAATAAAATGGTAGGGTCATAGGGAGGGGGGGAAAGGACAAGGGAGGGATCTTTAGAGGGAAGGGTGAGGGAATAGGTAAATAGAGGTATAGAAGGGTGTTTAGATGTAAGGCAATGGAAGGATAGGGGAGGAATCTTTGGAGGGGGGTAGGCAAGTTATAGGATGACAAGGTAGTGCATATAAGTAAATTAGAGGAGGCAGGAGGAATAGGAAAGAGATATTCATATACATAAAAACAAAGTTCAGGATTAGAATAGGATTGGGAAAGTATATGTCTATATATGTATGTACATAAGTATGTGTATGTATATATCTATAACTATGGAGAAACATATCTAAACTCTATTGTAGCTTTCTGGGGGTGGGGAAGGGTATGTATATAGTTTTAGTTATAGAGAAACATATGTAATCTTGTAGTCTTCTGGGAGTCGGGGGGAAAGGAAAAAAAAGAACAAAGTAAAAAAATTCACAGCAAAGAACAAAAGAAAACTTAGAAGGAAGCAAAGAAAAGATGTACAGCTCTCAACACAAGTATTATTTATCATATAGACTTTCTTGAAGTTAAAATTTATTGTTACATATTTTGAATCCTCTCTTATGTTCTGACATGCACACAACATGCAGTTTTTTTTTCTTTTTAATGTATTTAAGTTCTAATATTTGTGTTTATGATAAAAAATAAATTAGATGTCAATAGAAATCCTTTATTTACAAAAAATATATAATCATTTGATATGTTCATATATTTGAATGAGGTCTATAAACAAACAGAAAGTAAAATAATAGGAATAGACCTCAAAGAACACAGAAAACAGTGATCATTAAAATGAACAAAACATTATTTGGATGAAATGTAAAAGTTCTATACTTTTAATATATGGGAATTTGATTCAATTTTTTTTCACAATTGATATACTTGACTATAAATATATACCTGTATGCATGTGAACATAAACTCATGTTTTCAAAAAGATCATATCTTATAACTGGCAACCTATCTAAAATGGCAGCAAATATCTGTACCAATAGACTGTTGTACCATGATCTCTCACACTTCTATAATGGTTTAAGGTTTAAGTTTTGTAATAGGCAGATGTATATATATATATATATATATATATATATATATATATATATATATATACGTACACATATATAATTCATTATACTTGTATTATATGTATATAAATATACATGTGCACATTCATTCATAAATATACATGTCATGTTTGAAATCCTACTGTAACAAAATCCAGGGAGCCTATGATCATAAGCTCCTCCATTAGTCTGTAAACTCTTCCATTAGATTGAAAGCTCCTTGAGATCTGAGAATGACTTTGGCCTATTTTCCTATCCCTAGTATTTAGAACAATGACACATAGTAGATACTTAATGTTAATTGGTTTATATGAATTATATTGTCATCAAGAAATTTTACCTCTTCCTCTGATTGGAGGTTAGAGTTCTCTACCTAGAAGTTCCATTTTCATGAGAGCTCCTAAGCTAGTCATGTCTTTATTTCCCAAGGATGCAATCCTCTAGACTTTTACATGGTCCCCTCAGTACCCTTTATTGAGATCTGAGAAAGTCTTGACCTCTTTTTCTATCCCTAGCACTTAGAACTGTGCCCGACACATAGTAGGTACTTAATAAATGTTAATTGATTGATATAAATTCTATTGTCACCAAGAGATTGTGCCTCTTCCTCTGATTGGAGGTTGATTTTTTCTACCTAGAAGTCCCATTTCATGAGAGTTCTTAGGCCAGCCATCTCTATCTCCCACAAGGATCCACTCCTCTGGACCTCTTTATGGTCCCCTAGGTACCCTTTATCCCAACTTTTTCAGCTTCTTTTATTCATGTTATCTTCCACCATTAGATTTTAAGTACCTTGACCACAGATACTCTTATCTTTCACTGTATTTTTGGAGCACTTGGCACAGTGCCTGTCACACAGTAGACACTTAATAAATGTCTATTGACTAACTCACTTTTTAAAATCCCACTATTAGAAATCACATAAATTTCTTTAATGTTGAGGTGGAATATAGTGAATTAATATGTGAGATAAGTTCTTTGATAACAGTAAAGTGAACTATGTTCCAGATACAACTTCCTCTCCACAATTTTTTTCTTGCATAAACTCTTGACCTATTCTCCCAACATTTTTTTTTAACTTTCATTATTTTGTTTTGGTGAGCAGAGAATTTAAGTGCATAATTGGAATGTTTGAGGTAAGTTGAAGGGTAATAGCAAAATAATGGAGCTGTAAAAATCTTAGATAAATATTTCTCATTCTCCCATAATGCAATGTAAATAGCAAACAATTTGTGATTCTTACTGGAACCTGCAGAAGTAGCCCGAAGCAAAATGGAATTAGACCTTCTTCTTAAGTGTTCTGTTATGGCAACCTAAGGTTTTTGAGCTCCTGGGAGCCTTCAATAAGAAACTTAAGCTTTGAGCTGGAAATGATCTGAAAGAACAGCTAGACCAGCTCCCTTCCTCCCCACATTTTATTGTTAAGGATCTGAGAACAGGAAGTCGTGATCAAACTTACACAAGTAGTTTGATCTCAGGAGCTTCCCAAAAAGAAGCCCTGGGAAAGCTCAAAACTCTGATTCACCCTGTTATTAAGACTAACTAATGGAAGGAAATTTGAATATCAATAATTTACCAGGCATTACTCTTCATCTCCACATACCCAATAAGTCCCCAGGTCCAGGCTCATTTCTCCCTCCTTCCAAACCCTGGTTCTTCTAGATGCAGATAAGAAACCTATAAAAATCCAGCAGATTTTATTGTTAGGGAAGTGCTCAAGAAAAGTGTGCATGATTCCACTCAGGACCCATAGGACCTAACCCTTTCCAGCATCTTCCCCTACTGTCCTTCTCATTAAATCTTTGCCACCTCAATCAAACCAACTTATTTTATGAATTTGTTGTGCACTTCAGAATGTTTCTGTGTACTTGGTACACAGTCTGCATTGACAAGTAGCAAATATGAGAGCTAGAATTTAAATCTAAGTTACTCTCACTTCAAATCCAGTGTGCTTTTCACTGTCCCATATAGGTGAGCCTGCTCTGTGAGAATCTCAACATTTTCTCCCTGCTCTCAGTTTCATTCCCTCAAGAACTTGTTCTCTGGCAAGGGACAGCAAGATAATGGGATAAAATGATCACTGTTAGTGTAGTAATGTATTTGAAGAAATTAATGTGCTATCCTCTGGAGTTTCCAAAGCTACTTCTTTGACTGAAGGAATGATTTTAATAATGGGAATTTTGGTCACTAATAAATTTGGAAAATAATGAATGTGTTGAGATTAAACATTTATAAATTTCTCAGACTCATCTTTTTCACAGCTATGAAGGACTGAACATTGTTGAAGTGGTGATGGGGGAAGGGCAAGAGTAAGTATATGTGTATAATAATAGCAGGTAACTAACATAATAATAATAATGATAATGATAATAATAACTCATTTAATTCTCACAGCAATCCTGAGAGGTATATGCTATCATTAGTCACTCTTTACAGAGGAGGAAACTGATTCAGAGAGAGAAGTTAAGTGACTTGCCCAGGGTCATACATATAATAAGTGTCTGAGGGAAGATTTTAACTAAAATCTTCCTGACTTAAGGACTAAGGTTCTATCTACTGCACCACTTAGCTGCCTAGATCCTATTTTATCCAAATTAATACTATATACTATGTGCAAACCTGGTTCCTAGTATATGACCTCTGTGTCTCTCCAGTTTCCTGGATTTTTCTTCAAGTCAGCCCTTATTTTTCTTTGAAGAGGGGAAAAAAATTTTCTCCTTCTCATCCTCCTTTTCCTTCTCCTTTTCTTCCTTTTCCTTCTCTTTCTCCTTCTCCCCCCCCTCTGTCTCTGTCTCTCTGTCTCTGATTCTCTGTCTCTGTTTCTGTCTCTGTCTCTCTGTTTCTCTGTCTCTCTCTCTGTTTCTGTCTCTGTCTCTTTCTCTCTGTCTGTCTGTCTGTCTGTCTCTCTCTCTCTCTCTCTCTCTCTCTCTCTTTCTCTCTCTCTCTATCTCTCTCTCTCTCTCTCTGTCTTTCTCAGGCTTTCTCTTACACACACAATTAGTCAAAACCAATCAATATATCCACTTCCCCTAACATTCTATATTTCATTTAATTTCATTTTATCTCCCTTATGTTGTTCTTTCTTTTATATTATTGTTGCCTTTGTGTGTATTGTTCCATTTTCCCCCTGAATTCTGCACATTTATTGTTCATTTCCTCTAATTTGTTTAGCCATTCTCCAACTATTTGATACATACCTTCAATCCAGTTTTTTGATACCACAAATGTGTTAAAATGGATATTTTGGCATATATGAAAATTTTATTTCTGATTTTACTATTCTTAGAGCAAATGAACATGTCAGATTTCTGTGTCATATGGCATGAACATCAGGGTAACTTTTCTTATATAATTCTAAATTGACATACAGAATGGCTAGACGTGTTCTCCATTCTATCAGTAAAATTTTAATGCACTTGTCTTTCCCCAGACCTCATATAAATTTCCTAAATGTGATAAGGCCTCTAGGAAAAATCTTCTTTGGCATGAATTATCAGAAAAGTCTATGCCACACCATGGGCTGTATTACATTGAAGTTAGACATGCAAAACTTGTAAACTTCTTTGGGCAGCATATAGGTTAGTCTAGAGACAGACTTAGGATGCTTGGTTCCCATTGGTCACATGACAAGGTAATGCCAAGCAAAGGCAACTTCCCAAGTTTCAAAATACCAGCATAGCTGCTCTCCATTTTATTCAGTGACAAATTAAGAACAGAGAAAATCAAAATATAGCATAATTCAAAATACAGCACTCACCGATTGTAACTCAATAATTTCCAAATACTACTCCACCCCTAGGCAGTACATTCATTTAGTCAATCACAAAGCCCCTCTTCTCAAATGGAGATTAGTTTCCAATCATAAGCAAAGTATATTCAATTTGTCAGTCACAGAGCACAAAAAAGTCAAAAGTTTCCCACCCCTGGATCACAACTAAATAGGCCATTTACCCCAGAGTTACAATAAGCTTAAGCACAACATTTAATACCCAAAGAGAGGTCTTTTCTTCATCTTGACCCAAGGCAAGTTCTCAGTAATCTTTGTTCCTGGGGAGACAAAGCTTAGCAAGGCCACAAGATACTTTGCCATTGTCCTCATTAATTCATTCTTTGTCTGCAGAACAATCCTAGGACCCCTGAAAACATTAGCAAAACCTACTTCCAGGATTTCTGTAAACATACAACAAGAAAATCCTTCTTCAGGGCTTCTGAACCAACAGTAAGGTTCCAGACCCTCTGCAACAACAGAACTGTCCTTCATCAGTGGACAAATATGGCAAAACAACATCAAAACAGACAGATAAAAAGTCAGCATAATAGCCATGTCTCCTCAGTCCTTGGCAGCTCTGGGTGGCAGCTCTCAAAAGTCTTGGGCAGTTCAAACTGGCCCTCAGCAATCCTCTCTGTCTCTCTCTTCCTCCATGATGCTGTTTCAAAAAAAAAAAATTCT
Source organism: Petaurus breviceps papuanus (assembly GCF_028583685.1). Taxonomy (NCBI): domain Eukaryota; kingdom Metazoa; phylum Chordata; class Mammalia; order Diprotodontia; family Petauridae; genus Petaurus; species Petaurus breviceps. The sequence goes on from NW_027186304.1 coordinate 57,415,725, forward strand.
GCCTCTATCTCTGCTTGTGTGTCTCTAAATTCACCTTACCAGCTCCTCCCAGTTCAGCCCTCTCTTTTCATGTCAACAAGTCCATCCCACAAGTGGGATTTACAAGCTCTGGGTTTTAACACAATCAATCTAAAAACCAAGCCAATAAAAGGGGATCTTTTAATCCCATTACTATTACAGACAAACAGAAGAGTGTGCAAGTGGCAACCCTACATTTTTATCTAAAATTTAACCCAAAATCCTTTCGCTGGCCATAAGCAGCCTGTGTTGTGCAGGTCTGATGTAAGACAATTTTTTTTCACTAATGTAATTTTGTTGTTACGTGATTTCCCACTATTACTTTTAAGGTGTAGTAATTCTTTTGGTATATATCAAAATTATATTCAGTAAGTTTTTATTATGAACTTTCTGCATGCTAGGCACTTAGCTGAGCACTGGTTAGAAAGAAACAAAATTTTTTAAAAGAGTCCTTGCCCTCAAAAAGTTTACATTCTAACAAGCAAGACAATGTGTAAATATCTATGTACAAACCTATATATATATATATATATATATATATATATATGCAGTGTGAATTGAAGATAGTGATGGAAGGAAGGCACTAGCATGAAGGGACCCTGGAAGCCAGGGAGTTGAGGGAGAAGTTGGATAGAATTCCAGGCATGGGGAACAGTCCATGAAAATTCCCAGAGTCCAGGCCAGCTGAATTGTTTTGTGTGAGTTGGCTGCCGACAAAGCTTAGCTTAGTCTGGAGTAACAAGTGATGTCCTGATGTCAAGTTTTTTGAAGGAATATTGTGAGTTTTAAGTTTGAAAACTTGTGGAGGATAGAGAAAAGGAAAAATATAGAAAGAAAAACTAATCTGGGTGTCAAAGGGACATTGAAATCAAAAAGTCAAGTTTTCATCAAGCACTCATTGAGTGCTTTCTATGTGCATAGCTAAGCGCTAGAGATATACAAATTGACAAAAAAAAAAAAAACCTTGCTTTCAAGGAGTTCATAATCTGAGGACATATTAGAACAACTCTATATATCCAAGATATATCCAAGGTAAGGTCAGAAGGAAGGTCCTGGATGTAGGGGAGAGTGCGTCTGGGAAGATAAGTCAGCAAAGACAGGCCTACTCTATAATTCTTATTAGTCCTTCAAAGTAGAAAGAATTATGAGCTAGATCAATGTAACAATGATGTTGAACTACAGCTGAATCTAGAAGAAAGGGTAGATGGATAAAGGCAAGAAAGGCATTCTAGTTGGGAAACCAGTTGAATCAGTTCCTTGAAGGTAGAAATCATTTAGAAACAGTGTTAATGGATTAATCTTTTTAGGTACCCTATAATTTTTCTCAATTTTTAATACTTTCTTTTTAAAATATATCACAAGGAAGTATTTACATTTAAATTGTGATGCTTTCAATATGGAAATAAGGCTTGTTCTATTTTTATGTCTATGAGTTGTTTTAAATGCTTTGCTTACACTATAAAGTGAAATTATAACAAAAGACTATCAACACTGATTTTTAATCTTTAGAACATAACAATTAATGAAACTATAAAATATCAAAAGCAAAGAAATTTCAGAAAAGTTGTCATTAAATGAAATTTTATAGGCTTGATAAAACAATATGTGCCTCTGTGCCAATCAGCACAATCCTTTGCATATGTAATAGCATGTCACCAGATGTCCAACTACAGGATATGGCTTATGGGGAGTTGGACAGAGTAGTGAGATCTCATAACTGAGACCTATGCTAATGGTGTTAGGTTCCAGTTTGGTGACATGTCTCCATCTGGAGAGAATAAATTTAGTACTTGCATAGGATACTTACTTGCTTAGAACCTCTACTCTGCTACCAGCCGCTAATCTAGGTCAGGAAGCAGAGGTCAGAGTTTTTAGGGTGTTTCAATCAGTATATAAATATGCATTTATAAGTAAGTGTTGTATACCAAGATTTCCGTAAATGGAAAATACACCTTCAGTTCCTCAAGCCTGAGGGACCTCTAATCATGTTGGTCATAGTCCTATGGGACATTTTATTACTTCATAGAGCAAACAATTCACCTAATAGCCATGCAGATGTGAAAGTAAAATAGGGTCAGCAAAAGATAAATTGAGGAAGATAGGTTTGAGCTTTTGAAAGCTTTGTTTTGGCCCTGACAAGGTTTGTTTCTTCTCCAAGCTACTCTTGCAACTTAACACACAATTATGAATGCATAAACTGTGTTAATTTGAATTTCTTACATTGCCTTGAAGCAATAATTGCAAAGGTTGAGTAGTTCTACATAATAGAACTTTGAAAGGAATATTGATAGCTATATAGACTGAGTTTTGGGAAGTATTTACTTTTAGAGGGTAGGAAAAGGAAATTGATGCCAGAGAAAGAGACAGAACAAGGCTGCTGAGAGAGGAGAGGAAAATTAGATTAATTTAGTTTCATAGGATACTCAATCTCACTTACCCCACATATTCAATCAGTCTCCAAATCATTTGCTTCCTTTTCATTTCTTGCATCCTCCTCTCTACCCCCACAGTTTGATGGTTTAGAAAAGATCATAGAACTTGTTGATTAGGTCTTTAGTATAATATTAGTATAATAACAAAAGTTAAAAAAAAAGATTGCTAGAAAGGCAATAAAAGGATGAATTCAGGGAGCTATTATAGATCCCAAATTGCCTTGAAATATTTTCTTGTGAAAGGAAGGAGAGAAATAAAAAGTACTTCATGGACCAAAGATAAAGTGTTTTTTTTTCAAGGTAGGGAAACATAAGTGACAGGGGAAAAGGAGTTAGTGGAGTGACCAGTTCATGATAATAAAGATAGTTTAGGGGGCAAAGTCTCAGCAGAGGGTAGAAGGGATATAATTGAGATGCTTCGTGCAAGAATATACTTTTGAAAGCTGGGATACTTGCATTCTTTCAGACTGGAAGGAATAATTGAGAAAAAAACCTTTGATTTTATGAGGTTGAAAAGAAAGAAGTTCTGAGTTACACCAGAAGCCCATCATTTTCTCAGTAAAATAGCAGGTTAGGTGTAGTCTGATATTACCATTTGCCATCAGCTCAACCTCAATAGGATCAAAACCAAATTCTTTCTTTTTGTAGCAGATTAGGTATTCCTCCCCACGTCTCTATTTCCAGCAAAGGCATCAAAATTCTCTTCCCTCAGGCCTAAAATCTGAGACATCATTGTGCCTCCTTTCCTAAATCCAAGTTTCATTCTTGTGGCCATTAGTTTAGTTCATTTTTTCATCACTTCATTCCTGGACTTCTGTAATCTGTCCTAACTGGATCTCTTGATTCCTAATTATTTTAAAATCAATTCAGTTTAGATTTAATTTGCATTCCATTACCATGCCAATTCCCCCTAATATGTCTTCGTCACTATATTACACAAGTTTTTCCACATAAAATTCTAGCAGAGTCACATTTATCTCTAGAAATTTAGACCTAGGGCAACTTTAGAGATTATGTAGACCAGTGGTATTTAACTCAGATATTAGCAGAGTCCACTAACCCATTCAAAAGGTTGCATATTAATTATATTAATTGTTTTAAAGATAATATTATGTGAGTTTTGTTGCACTTTTATTTATTTCGTTAAATATAGTCTAATTATATTTTAATCTGGTTCAGGTCTACAAGAAAGTATTTACTGTTCATGGGCTATGGTTTGACACCTCTGATCCAGACTATTGCTTCTCTTTTTTTTTTCATTGACCCCTTGGATACTCTGAGGAAAACCTTCCAAGAATAATGATTCTAAATTCATAAAATAAAATTCATAGGGTTACAAAGGAAAACAAAGATTAGTAAAAATAATGGTATTTACATATATACACACAAATTTTGCACTTGCATACATGCATTTTATTGCTCAGTGGTGTCAGTCATGTCCAACTCTTCTTGACCCCATTTGGGATTTTCTTGCCAAAGATACTGGAATGATTTACCACTTCCTTCTCCAGTTATATTTTTTTTTTTACAGATGAAGAAACTGAGGTAGAAAGAATTAAGCCACTTGCCCAGAGTTACAGAGCTAAGTAAGTGTCTGAGGCTGGATTTGAACTCAGGTTTTCTTGACTCAAGGCCTAGTGCTCTATTCACTTTGCATCTCACTTTGCTCCCCACACCTCCACACACACACACACACACACACACGCACAAACATTTTTCAGATGATAATTAAAACCATGGGGGTTATGAACTTACATGTGAGAGAGCAGCATGCTAGAAGAGTGTCTAGGGCAGAACCTTGTTAGAGAGCTAACTCCCTACAGTTATGGAGCATGATATGAATGATGAGTAAGCAAAGAAGGCCAAAAAGTTGTGGCTAGATGGGTAAGAGGAGAATGAGAAGAGAGCAGAGTAGTGTCTGATAATCCAGAGGTAAGAAAATATTCAGGAAGAAAATTTTGTCGTTGATACTAAAAAAAAAAAAGCGGAAAGATCAGGAAGAGTAAAAATTGAAGAAAAAGGTCTTCACATTTGTCAACTAATAGATCCTCTGTGACTTTAGAGATTCTTCCACCACTATAATGTAGGAATTCATATTACAAAGGTTATGGAGTGAGTAAGAAGAGAAGAAGAGGTACAATGATACTTGTAATGGTAATAGGAATGAAAAGATCTGGAGGTTCCTTCTAAATCATCAGTGTTATTTATTTTATTGCATTCTAATTGAACTTTATTTCATCTACTTTTGGTATATATAATGTTTCTATAGGCTCAAAGAGATGGAAAAGAAGAAAGTTGTTTTTAAAAATAAGATTAATTAGTTAATAATTCTTATTATCTTCTTTTTAAATCAAATCAACCCTTTTTTAAGGAGTGCTTATGATACACAATTTTTTTGTTCTAGGGAGACACCGAGAGGCATTCAAAGAAGAAACCAAAGATACATTCTCTGTATTCAAGATTACAATCTATTTAAAGAAAGAGAGAGGCAGAGACAGAGAGACAGAGAAGAGAGAAAGTTCAGTTTTAATAATAAAAGAAGTAAAAGAACAGGCCAACATAATCTCCAGTGGTTTCTTATTGCTATTAGTATAAAATAAAAACTCCTCTGACATTTAAAACCTTTCACAATCTGCCTTAAATCTACCTTTTAAGGTTAATTACACATAATGACTACCTTATACTCTAGGTTAAGGCCAAATTGGCCTATTTCCTGTTTCTTACACATAATGTCCCATCTCCCAACTTTGCACCTTTATGCAGGCTATCCTTCTTTACCTTGAATGCATTCTTTTTTTAACGTCCACCTTTTAGAATAGTTATTTCCTTTAAGGTTCAATTTGTGTCACCTCCTTCATTTAAGGCATTCCCTCATCACAACCCCCGTGCCCCATCTCCATAGGCGTTTGCATTTATTTTGGATGATTCCACCATTTCACCTGTCCTATATCCCTCAGTCATTACAGCCATCTTCTGGGGAAGAAACTTTGATGGCCACAGGCCAGCTATCCCTAACAACTTCCACCCACAGGGCAAGCAAGTCAAGTTAGCTAATACAGCAGGGCACCCTAAAGGAGAAACAGGAAACAATATGTGCCAGGCAATTCAAACCAGCATCCACACTAGAGGTTCCAAGACTTATTTTGCCTTCTGATGATGGCTTTTCAAAAAAGTAAGAATAAATTACTCAGCATCCCACTGGAAATCTACTTTCTTTAACCCTTTAATTTTTTTAAATTTGTATCATTTCCAAAAATATATAAAATGTTTTTGAAATGACACACCTTAAATTTAATAATTTATTATAAATTTGTGAGTTTTTTCTGCATTGAAATTTTGATGAAGCAATATTGTGTAACCATATAGTATCTTATTGTATACAAGTCTTTACATGCACATATTCCTGCCAAGGCATCCTGAACTTCCATACAATATACCACAGGCTTACCTGCGCACACTTGCTTATTAAGACCTATTGGTGGATTTGACCATTGATTCATTATAACTTTCATCTTGTATATTTATTTGGAAAATAACAATCACTAGGACTTTAACTCTGTTACACAACAGATGAAACGTGTATAAATGTTTTTTCAAAATTTTCTTATCTTCTTTCTTTATACTTTCATGATCCCCTTATTTTTATTCAATGTCTCCCTCTTGCACTGGAGGCTACTATCACCCCCTCGGTTTATACCAGTGCCCCCAGGGGGTGGTATAACTCACTTTGGGAGCCTCTGATCCATACCTTAACTACAATTTCCTCTCAGTCTCTGATGGAGAAACCTCAGGAACCTGGACAGAGTAGCCCTGGGAACAATAGTGATTCCAGAGCAACATTCTGGGAAGTAACCCCTATGAAGATGTTTCCTAGAAAATAATCCTGCATTTCTTGTTGTCATAGCTACTGATGACCCAGGGAAACAAACTTCTTAACACCATAGTCCTTGGTATTGCCAATGGTTCAAAATGAGACACTGAGATAATTTTATTAGTGGAAATGACATTAAAAAGAAGCATTGCCATTTGGTTTGCTGCCATATCTTAAGGATAATGGAAACTTTTTCACCTGACTTGTAGCTGAAATCTTCCATATATCTTTTTTTTAGGGCAATTGGGGTTAAGTGACTTGCCCAAGGTCACATGGCTATTTTTTTGTGTGTTATGTGTCTAAGGTCACATTTGAACTCGGGTCCTCCTGACTCCAGGGCTGGTGGTCTATTACTGTGCCACCTAGCCACCCCAGAAATCTTCCATATATCTTGTCACCTCCATTGGAATGTGAGCTTATTGAGAACTGGAGCTGTCTTAATTTTCTGTTTGTATCCTTAGCATTTAGCAGAGTGCTTTGCACATTGCAAATACTTAATAAATACGTTTTGTTTCATTCCTTCATTCATTATCTGTGGCCTTTGGTTTTCTCAAAGGCAATATAACCTCTGAGGGTAAGGATTATTCTTATTATTCTTTTGCCTCTGTATAGCTATCATCTAGTAAAGTGTCAGGTACATAGGGTACTATAATAAGTGATTACAGAATAAATAAATGAATAAAGCACTACTTATTATATAACTTATGTGTTTGATAAAAACAAAAAGTATATTTAAGAGTTCTAGGGTGAATGCTATTGTGTAGTTTATTAATGGGATACACAAAGGATGAATTTGAAATAGATCTTAAAGGACTGACAGGATTTAGATGACCAGGGAGGTGGTGGGAAGTCATTCTATGCAGAGGGAACATTGTGATTAGACAATCCCATTCATTATTTTCAAAGGAAAGTATACTTGCTAGACAGTTGATGTACACAATCTATTACGTTTTCCTTCTAGACTGATGTTTTTTTTATTATCTATGAATTGCAATGTACTGAATCGAGTGATTCAGAAATATAAGGGAACTCAATGGTCTTCTAGTAGTTCAATTTCCACCTAAAAAAGAAGTAAGTCAATGAAACTCACAAGAAGGAGCCATATAGCTTTTGTTCAAAGATTCAGTAAAGGACAGTCTATCAGCCTGAAGCAGCTGATTGCTCTATTGCAGACAGTGTTCAGTGCTGGAAACAATATGAAGTGAAAATAAGGAGACATAGTCAAGTCTAAGTTCTGCCTTAAATTAACCATGTGCATCAGGACAAGATGTGCCATATGATCATAGATTCTAGACATAGAAAATGATCTCTGAGATCATCTAGTCCAACTCTTTCATACTGCAGATGAAGTGAGGCCTCAGATGTGAAGTTATTGTGAGCAAGTCAGTAAATATAAGAGGTAAAAGGTGTACTTCTCATCTGATTGCAAATCCAGAATGATTCCCAGCCCCAGCTAAAGCAAACACATAAATAATGACAATGAAAATATCAAAGAGAACAGAAAGACAAAGGGCAGCTGGTGTGGGTGATCTATTGGTCTAGCTTTCTTTATATGTAGAAGGAGGTTGGGTGACATCAGTGCTATGATCTTTACCTAAAGCAGAAGCTCTTAACTTTGGCGTGTGTGTGTGTGTGTGTGTGTGTATGTGTGTGTGTGTGTAGGTAGATTGATAGAGATTGATAGAGACAGAGCAGAGAAACCATATTTCAATATAAATGGTTTCCTTTGTAATCCTAGGTATTTTGTACATTTAAAAATGTTATTTTAAAAAGGGCTTATAGGTTTCACCAGACTGCCAAAGATTTCCATGATACCAAAAAAAATTAAGAATCTCTGCCCTAAAGTAACAAAAAAGAAATACAGGATGAAAGAAAACAATTTTCTATCAGAATCAAAGTGCAGAATACTCATGAGATTTAATTCCATTTAGGCTCCTTTCTCAGTAAATCCCATTAGGGATTTGCTCTCAGTTACAAAATATCTGATTCCTCACATACTCATTCTTGTGTTGACCAGAGAAAACCAGTTTTGTCAGTAAATTTCAGTAGGAGAAATACACAAATATGCTTACTGTATCATATAAGCAATTACTCTTTGTAATGAACTCATTTTTCACAGCAGGAAAATGAATAAAATGTTTTTAATGAGACAATAGAATTTTGCCAGAAAACTGCATTCAGTCACTATACATTTGACAAGTTTTATGTTTTAAGAAATAAATATCATTTGTTTTTGAAGTGTGCAATCTATACATTATAGGGTAAGATTGCCATTTTAAAAAAAGCAACTTTGTATTTCTTGTGCCTGAAACATGAATTTTCACTTTTAATTCTTATATTTATACTAAACATTTAGGGGGGGAATGATCAGTAAATAGTGAGAGACTGTTTCTGGGAATTGATGGCAGATTTTGGATTGCTCTATATCCATCCTGAATAAGTATCATATAAGATTGTCAGCTGGATTACTGATGTTTACATGGCACTCAATTCCCTTCTAAAATTCTGAGTTACAAGGCAACTGCTAAATTTTCATTTGTATTTTCCTAAGTTGAATTTGTTAATATGAAAAGAGCCATAGACTGTTTCTAACCTAGTTTAGTGCTTGGTACTTGAGTTTTCATTGAAGTTTTGTTTCAGCCCCAGGAATTCTTTGGTTGGGCTTGGGCTAATTATCCTGCGGATCTGGTTGGCACCACTACTCCATGTACATGTAGTTTGGCATATGACAATTCATTCTGTAGACACATTTATACAGAAGGAAGTACTATTGAGGAGTTTATGTTTGTCAGGCTATTCTGCATACTCATTTGTTGGATTGGTGCCAAAATACTGTGTTCTGGGAACCAATAACTAATTATCATCATAGGATTTTTTTCCATTTTTGTCTAGATGAGATATATAGTCATATTTTTGCTGGTTCCAGCCAATTTCTAGAAACATGAAATCACTTCAAATAAATTTTGTTGAACAAAACAATCATACTATGCGTCATTACAATTTTGCCCAAATTACCATATATATTTACTGATACATAAAATAATTCTCTACCATTAGAAAATCTCTGATATTTATGCTCACTCTATGAATTATATAGTAGAACTGTCTTTACCTCCACTTACAGAAGAAGAAAATAAGGTTCTAAAAACTTAAATAATTTACCCAAGGCAATTCAGTTATTAAGTGGAAGAACTGAGACTTTAATAGATCTTTTTGTGTCTTAGTCTAATACTCTTTGCACTGAACTACACTATGTCTCTATGTTAAGCATTGTCTCGCTCTCTGTGATAACTGACTTGATACTCTTTGGTAATTGCCTATGTTCTGATCTTTGTGGTTTTTTGGTTTTGTTTTGTTTTTCTATTAAAAGTTTACCTTACCTGTGCTCTATCAAAACTGCTTTAGACTGACCATTCTGTTGAATACCATAATATCAGTGACTGATATTATTATTCTGAGGTCAGTGAAAAAAAAAATTTAATCTCTTTGCTTTGTTTTGTTTTGCATTTTTTAGAATAGCCAAAGTGGAAGAGGGAGCACATTTGGCACCTCTCAAATCGAAACACATAGGCAGCTAACCATGTGTAAAATTAACTTAGATAGACATACAGCATTAGACTGAAGTTAGTCAACCCAGTAACTTGTCTTCTATTATTTCTCTTCAATAACTCTAGACTTTACATAGATAATCAATAGAATAACATAGCTGGAGTCAAAATACCTAAATTCAAATCCTGTCTTTGATGCTTATTACCTATGTGACCTTGGGGAAGTCATTTATTTTCCTTTTGCCTCAGTTTCCTCATCCTGCAAATGAGAAAAGTGGTTGACGTCAAAGGCCCCTTGTAGCTCTAGCTTTCTGATCCTATGAACCTAGAAAGTATGTTAGCTATTTTTATTACCATAGAACTAAATACAAATTCTGTTAAATAACTAGACAATGATTATGATAACTAAAATTTATATAGCACTTACTATGTGCCAAGCATTGTGCTAAGTACTTTGAAATTATTTTCTCATGTAAATTTTTTAACAACCCTGGAAGGTAAGTGCTGTCATTTTAATCTTCATTTTACATATAAAGGAACATGCTAAACAGAAGTTAAGTGACCAGCCTAAGGTCAGATAACTATTAAGTGTCTGAGGTCAAATCTGAACTTGAGCCTCTTGACTTCAGGCCTAATGTTCAATTAACTGTGCCAGCTAGTTCCCCCAATAGTAGAATTACTTTAACTATTATTTTTCCAGTAATACCAACAGTAGAAATGACAGTAAAAATTTCTTTTCTACCTGCTGACCTAAGCCCTACTATTGCCTGAATTTAAATGAAACTTTCTTAGTTTCATGTCATTTTTAAGAATCCGCAAAGGCTGTGACTATCAGATGAACTTATATAATGAGTAGCTTGGCAAATGGTCTTTAGAGACATTATTGAGAAAATCAGAATTTTGTGCCAAGTCAAATTTTAGGAACCAAATATCTGGGATATTTCCAGTCTAAACCCAGAGCTGTAGTTCATGGAGTTTAGATGATAATTTGTTTTGTTTTGTTTTGTTGTTTTGCTTTGGGGGAGGGCAATTGGGGTTAAGTGACTTGCTCAAGGTCACACAGCTACTATTTGTGTTAAGTGTCTGAGGCCGGACTTGAACTCAGGTCCTCCTGACTCCAGGGCCAGTACTCTATTCACTGTGCCACCTAGCCACCCCTAGACGATAATTTCTACTGAAATATTATTATATAGGTAGAGAAAAAAAGCTCACATCTAATTAGAATACAGAATTTAACTATAAGATGGTCATCATCTCTTTTATAGATACAGTCTAACTTGTATCTACATACCTTTGGAAGATGAACTGGAGCACTTATGAAAGGAAATTTAAAAATAAACTTTGCAATTCACCCTATGCGACTTATATGCTATCAATATATAGGAGACTTTCCCTCCATCCCCACTACAAAAAACACAGTTACTAATAAACAGGATATGTTTTCAACAGAAAAATTTGTGGTGAAATACCTCTTTATGAAAGCTAAATTACTATTGTTTGGTGTTATCTTATTAAATACATCAATTGTCTTTGTATACAAAATATTGAAGAACTATTGCTCTAATTTGTCATAGCTGATACCCCTGCATTCAACTAACTTGGTTTTTTAATTCATAAAGTAACTGAACAATTTATTTTCATAAGCCAGGAAATGAATGTGTTAAGCCATAACTAATAAATACAGATAAGAAACCTGATTTTCCAAAGGAAACAACATGGTAATTCTTTTCCTAAAGAATGAATAATTCAAAAGATATAAATGATGAATGCCAACCCAAACTGCTTTTCTATGCCTATATGCAATGTTAGATTTGTAATAAACTTATTAAAAACTTCCCAGCATAGAGTTTCTCAGAAAATTTCCTGTTGCTTAGGCAACATCAGCCGTATCCTTCAATAGATTTATCCATACTACCTTTGGAGACAAAATAGTTGAAAATGCTATTTACATTGTATAAAAGGAGCAGGAATCACATTTCAAATATATATGAGTAAGATGATTAGTTAAGATGTCGACCTCTACCAAAAATGCTATTTCATTATTTGCTTACCTTTATTGTTTTAATTTCTCTTGTTTACTTTAGAAATAAATATTCAATAATATTTTACATTTCTACATTGTAGTTTTATTCATTTTCCAGAAAAAGAAAAATGGATTGCTTGAATGGATATATGCAGATACATATTAGTGTGTCTGTACACAACAAAGCTTTGACAACTTCACTGTGAATCTCAGATACATTACCGTTAATGGGAAAAAAAAAAAGTATGTCAATGTTTGGATTGCTGTTCTAAACACAGGCACACATCAAGTGTCATGAATGCGTAGATGGTTGTTGTAACACCCAGAAGTGGTGACACATGCCTAAAGTCACTGATCCCGGAAAAAGTAAATATTATAGTTAGATTGGGTTCTGGAGTTGCAAATTGCGATATGGCTCTTCTAATAGAAAGGTTGCATTGTCTCCCAACACTATAGTGACTCCCCCCCTCCTCCACAGCAGAGCAAGACCAGGCTGCCTACCAGGTTGGAAGAACAGAGCAGGTTTAAGTTTATACATTAATCAATATATTAATCTGGTTCACGAGTGGCTGCTGTTTCTAGCCTAGGAAAAATATGGAAACTCAATCTCAAAATGTCAAATAAAATAAAATAAAACAAAAAGAACCAGCCTGTAACACTCCAATGTCTAAAAGTAATGGAACTGGTTTAAAAGTGTGATTTTTAAAAAAATCAGCTTTGTTCCCTTTTTGTCACCTCTGGTATAGAGAGTAGAGCTAGAATGGGATTGTAGCACTAGACGAGCTCACATTGCATAAACCGTATTAAGGCTCACGACTGCTATATAATGATGTACCCTATATATTAAGCTAGAATTGCATCCACTCAGTGTTGTGCAATCAAGTTAGAGGACAACAGATTTTAGGGATATATGTCATTTCTATACATACAGACAAGTTTTCTCTTTCAGGAGAAATGTTACATGTATCTGTAGTATTTTGGGGTTGCCAGTTTTTGATTGGGTGGTTCTTGTAGTTCCTAGTTCAGTACAAGAAGAGATCTTGTGAGCTCTGTAGGTACTCCCATTAATTAATTAACTTATTTTTGTGTGGGGTCAGTTCTATAGTTTCAGAATTAGTCAAGGTTTACTAGTCTCTTAATGTTTAGATGGGTCTGGGACAGAGTTTACAAAATAGCTGCTCCTTTCTGAAATCAGAAACATTGATCTTTCTTTTTTTTTTTACTTGAAAAGCTATTTGGACTAAAGGGGCAAGTCTCAAGTGTCCCTTGTGGTTCTCAACAGTAAACATGAAATTCTTCAAAGCAGATAAAATTGTGCTGTAGTGAGGTGGAAAAAAATAGGAGGGAAGGCACCTTGCTACTTATATTGTTGCCCACATTGCTTTTTCCAAGCCATTTCTGAACCACTTTTTTTGATGGCATAGTTTGTAGAATATACTGTACAAAAGGAATGAAAAAGACAAGAGCTTTTTTTTTATCCAGTTTGAGATAGAAGCAAATTTATGCTAAATTTAAAGAGATTTGTTATTCCAAAGTGTAATAAATAAACGCATATATGGATATGTGTATATACATATATGTATTTATATATAATTATATGCATACATAGTGATATATGTGTACATATAGTTCTAATTATTTATAGTTTTATATAAATATATAGACAGGGTATCCCAAAAGTCTTTGGGAAGCTTTTAGCTTTTGAAGCAGAAAAATGCATAAAAACTTTGGGGACATTGTCTTTAGATAGACAGAGACAGACAGACAGACAGATATACACATTTTTAATGATAATTTTATTTTAAATGATAATAAATTACTTGGAAATTTAATGCCATCTTAGGCTGAATTTTTAATAGATGTACAGCACGAGGGAAGTGAAATTCCCAGTGTAAACATAGTACATACTGTAAACAGAACTTTAGTCAGACCATATTCTGAATGCTGAATTCAGATCTGGACATACTAGGAAGGACAATGTCGCATAGAAGCATATCTAAAAGATGCTGGTCAGAATAGGGAAATGAATCAAAACCATGAAATAGAAGGATGATTTCAAGAAATTGTTAGTTAGAAGAGAGGATTCAGGAAAGGCATACTCATCATTTTCAGCTATCTGAAGGACTATCGTATAGAAAAGAAATTAGAATTATTTTTCTTAGGCTCATAGAATAGAACTGGGAACAATGAATAGATGGTACAGAGAAGCTACATATAAAATAAAAAAATAACAATTTTCCTAATGTTTACATCTGTCCTAAAAATCAAGAGGCAAGAGCAGGAGGCAATAGTGGATTCCACATCACTTAGAATATTTAAAGAAAGGTTGGATAATAATTTCTTGGCATTTTGTAAAGGTTCCTGCTCAACTCCAGGTTAGAGTACATGACCTGTGAACTAGCTGTCTTCTAATTATGAGATTCTGTAAAATGCTTTTTAAGTAGTTACTCTGTTCATAATTGGCCCATCATGTTCATTTCTAATTTCTCTAAGTTCCTTGGAAAGAAGTGGATCTGAGTGATTCTTGGAATGCTGGGGAGCTATTAGCCCATAGAATAATACAGATTGAAACAAGCAATAGCAAATGGAAAAACAAACTCTGGTATAGGGTAGGTGTTGATCTTTTATTTCTGGGAGATTAGTATTTAAATGTATGGCTGAGGGGATTTAAACAGATGATTTTTTTTAGATATTTGCTTAAAAGGAACAGATTTTGGTTTACACAGTAAAAATACTCTTCATTGTCACCTTCAAGAAGAGTCATTATGGAAAAGTAAAAAATGTACTGGACTTCGATTCAAGATGGTTTGTGTTTTGAATTCTACTTCAAATTCTTATGAGCTGGGTGACCTTGGAAAAATCACTTCACTTCTATCATCATCATCATCATCACCATCATCATCATCATCATCATCGTCATCATCATCGTCATCATCACTAGCACTTATATAGCACCTTTTATATACCAGATACAGTGATAAAAACTTTGCAGATACTATCTTCTTTGATCCTCACAGTTATCTAAACTACTTCACAGGAGATAGATGCTATTATTATCCACATTTTACAGATGAGGAAAATGATGCAGACAAGTGACTTGCCCAGGTTCATGGAGCTAGTGCCTAAAACTGAATCTGAGCTGAAGTTTCCCTGATTCCAGATACAGTGTTCTTATCCACTCAAGCAGATAGCTGCCTCTTAGTCGCATTTCTTCTTTTTTCATATTTCACCAATTATTTTTTTACTTTTGTAAAGATTATTTTGTAATATTTATATAAGCCTCAGTAGTATCTTCATAGGTAAAACTCCAGATATTTTATATATACTGCAGTTATTTTAGTATGGTTTTTTTTCTGTCTCCTCTTGCTGGGTTCAGTTTCTCTATTTCTAAAAAGGGGAATCACAGAAACACTTACCTGACAAGGTTTTTGTGAGCATCAGTTGAGATAAAACATGTATAGCACTTTGGAAACTTTCAAAAGTTGTAGAAATGTCATCTATTCTTATCATTTTAATACTTTATATCTTGTTGATATATTTGTCCATTCATTATCTAATTTGAATCTAACATAACTCCTGAGTTATATAGAAGATATATTATTCTCATATTACATACAGATAAAGGAAACGAGACTCAAAGTTTGTGATTTTAAATAATATATTTTAAGACTTCAAGGGACATCAGATTTTACCTAGTCTAACCTCATTTTATAAATGTAAAAGAAATCTAAAGAGATTAAAACCAACCCACAGTCACTACTTATTTGCTCTCTAAGATCACAGAGTAAATTTAGAGTACAGGGGATAGTACTGATACTATCTGATAGCCGGTCTGGTACTCATTGTGTTATAACACATTTTCACAAGAGAATGTATATGTGAGCATCATGTTTTGTAGGCCCCTCAAAAGTGCTTGAGACCCTTTCAGGGTATCTACTAGTTCAAAATCTCTCATAACAATAGTAAGATATTTGAATGTCTAATAAAGTAAATTTTATCTATATGCCCCTGAAGCTCTTTGAGACCCTCAAAAGTTAGTCAAAGAGGGTCCTCTTCATTATGCAGCTAACAGACCAGGTTCAGTTACAAAATCTCTGGGAATGTTTGAAGTATCCCCAAGGCATTTACATTATATGTCATCATATCTCTCAGGAGCCAATTCCTCATTTTCTTCCACTATGGGGATTGCACCTGCCAATCCTAACTTCTCTATTACATTACTGTGCTTAACAAAAGTTTGTTAACTTCAATAAAAAATAGATATATTGGGGTTTTTTGTAACACAAAAACCTAAAACTCTTGTTAGATGCTTACTACCCACAACTTTGGGCAAATTATTTTGACTCTGTGGGCCTTAGTTTTCTCATCTATAAAGGAAAAGGGTTGAACCAGCTGAACTTTGAAGCATCTTCTCCTGCTATTTTTATGAACCACTTTGATTTTCCATATTGAAAAATTGTGAATTAATGATAAATCTGTACAATAGTAGATAACAATATAAAAATGAAGGCTATGGGGGGTGGCTAGGGGGTGCAGTGAGTAGAGCACCGGCCTTGGAGTCAGGAGGACCTGGGTTCGGATCCAGCCTCAGACACTTGACACATACACACAAAAACTAGCCATGTGACCTTGGGTAAGTCACTTAACTCCAACTGCCCTACCCTTCCCCCCAAAAAAACCAAAAACAAAAAAAATTAAATTAAAAATAAAAAAATTAAAATGAAGGCTATGCACAATTAATAGCAAAGATTACCTTCACAATATAAGTATCTGAATTGGAGGGCCCATTCCTTGAAATTTGGGGGGGGGTCATGGGGGAAGGCACAGACAAAGTATTGTGACCCTTACCTATTTTAACATAATGGGTGTTCTGTAAGTGGTTGTTGAATGAAGGAATGAACAGAGTGGTTGTGAACAAGCCATTATCAGACTTATGACATACCAACAAATGTATAAATTCCAATGTAAAGAAAGAAAACTGCAAATCTTGTTACTGTGTGATAAAGAATTCATTAAATATGTAGAAGACAGTAGTGATTAGTAAGGCAATGTTCCGGAATGAGTAATGGGGAAAGGACAATATGCCAGAAATTTTTATTTTCTTCCACATTCCTCAAATTTTCTGTGCTGAGTTTTGTTTCTGCCACCTCTTGTTTTATGAATTCTTTTCCTCAGAGGATTTTTTTCATTCTCTACACTAAACCCACAACCTAAAAATGGCAAGAAGGTGCTGGCTAAATGTATGATTTATTACAAGAGCTAGGGATATAAAAAAAAATTCTTAGGACCAATAAATCTGGTAAAAAATGTCTGGGGTTTTGTGGGAGAATTTTTATCTCATTCTGTAAAAAATAAAGGTGGGATTTTAGAGCTTTTTTTTTTAAAGAAAAAACTGAAAGAAAAGAAGAAAAAAATAAGAACAATTGATGGGAATGATAGTTTACTGTATCTAAGCCAAAGAGAATAAGTTTAGGGCCTCCAGAGCTTAGTTTGTCTTTCTGGCAGGTCTGGACGATGCTTGGAGATTTCTTTTATTTGGTCATCTTTCAAGTTAGATGACCTGTGACTTTTACTGGATTTCCCAGTGTTAATGAAGGAAGTTTCCAGTGGAAAAATAAATGTCAAAACATCTGCTGTATAGTTTGGTTAATATCCACTTTCGATGTACAAATGTCAGAATGAAAATTAATTGATGAATGATAAAATTAAGAACTAAAACATTAAGTTTTGTAGAATATAATGCCAATTTGGGGAATTAGGAAGGATTTCTAGTATTCTGAAACTGAACGAGCCCTGAAAAAGGCATCTAATCTGATCTTTTCTTTCAATATATGGGAATACAAGAAAAGCTGTACACACACATGGTCACAAAGTTTTTGGTGTAGAAATATGCAGGAAAAGATAATAAGGGCTTTTAAGAGAGAAGGAAGAAGCAAAGAGGTAATAATCCAAAAAAAAATTAACTTGAAGTATAAATGGCAGATTTTAAGGGGAGAATTCAAATGGGAAAGAATTCAAATTCAAAAATCCATTTGTCATGGTTGAAGTAGGATAAAGAGAGCTAAGACAGAAGTATAGGATCACACCACTTCAACTGTAAATGACTAGTTTTGATCCCATTCCTTTTCGTTCTTCTATGTCTTCTACTTTGAATAGAAGGTAATGGGGTAGGCGGGGAGAGGAAGAGAAAGGAGAGAAAACAGTATGTTGATATGACAAATAGACATATCCAACTAGAATATATTTAGTACAGAGAAGAGCATTTATTAAGTAAGCTTTTACTATGCTTCAGAAATTAAAATTATTCTAAATGCTATGGCAATGAACACAATCAATTAAAACAAATTCCTCCATAAATAAGATTTTTTTTAATAGGAGAATATAACATGGGGAGTTGGAAAATAAGAAAGGACTCTAGACTATGCACATAACACAGAAATGTACTGGAAGTATGGTGGGTGCACGGATTTGGACAAAATAATAAGAGTTGTTTTGTTTCGTTTTGTTTTCATATCCTAGATGGTGCAATATAAGTTTCTATTGGAAAGGAGGTGGACATGATGGCCCCATTAGAGATAGCATATTGCATGCTGTAGAGATGGATAGAAAGATTGAAGGAGGTCTAGTGGCAGGTTAGATATTGATCAAGTCGACCTGTCAGATCCCAAGGCTATGTAAGCATATTAAACATATTTGCTCCTAGAACTTACTGCATGAGCCTTCCATTACTTTATCTAATAAATAGGTCTGAAAAAGAGCCATCTAGTACTGAACACTTCACTTTCAATGGAATGAAGATGAAAAATAGTACTATGAATAAACTACTTTCTTCCTCATCCTCTTATTTTTTTCCCCTCTTTACTTCAAATTGATTTGCCTAGAAAGGTAAAGTTTCCTATTATCTCATGACATGGCATTCCATGGAATTCCAATAGTACCTTCTGGTAGCTTTTGGTCTTTGTTCACTTTGTTCTTCTCGCAAAGGCGGTAACTTGGAGCTGTCTGCACAGCTGCCTACTAGCTATTTATGCCTCTTTGAAGTCATTGAGCTTACTGTTAGCAGAGTTCTTGGATTTATTCATTCCATTTGTGGATAATAAATTTTATTGTATATAGTATATTCATTTTGAGTGTAATAAACTTTCAATTACATTCTGTTTGTTAATATATCTTATTTATAAAATATTATTTTCTCATAATAATTGGTGTCTAATTTATTTAGGTATACCATTAATCCATTCCCTCCCCCCACCCCCATCCACATCAGTGCTTTTGGATTTTTTTTTATTTCTTTGTGTGTTTTGTAATTAGAACACATATTGTGCCAGCATACAGTTGCTTTCTCTTGATAGAGGAATTATTTGTAATCTGATTAGTGGTGATCAGAATGAGAATACAAATATATTTGTACATAAAGAATGACCTTTGCATCTGGAGCTATTGGCTTGAATATAGGAATTGCATCTGTGATTTCATTTCTATAGGAAACTCCCCACACCAATAAATATCAGCATCTTCTTTACGTTTTAATTTTACAAAGCTGCCAAGGGAACTAAGAGTGACTTGTTCAGTATCACATAGCCTATATATATATCAGAGATGAAACTTGAATGTAAAGCATTCTAACTTTAAGGCTAGTGCTTTATCGATTGCACCAGACTGTCTATGGATTGGACAATTATAAAGCTAAAATTAAATATAGGTTCTACCCCCAATCATCTTGCTTATGAAAGGATATAGGTCATGAAGAAAGGACTAGAAATTATCATGCTGAACATGCTAAAAATACACACTAAAAAGTAAATACAGAGTAAAAAGTTTTTGTGACGTGTACATAAGGAATAAAACATAACTTAAACACAATTCACTTGATATTTTTAAAACTTAAGCCTAACTCTTCCTGGCTGCTAGGCTGGCTCTTGGTCCTCTATGTCCTCATGCTTCCTTTTCCCAACTGGTGTGATTTATGGGATTAGTGTGTGATCAGAGAGACAGAAGGACAGGGATAGAAGGACATAGATATTGAGAGGGTAGATAGATAGATAGATAGATAGATAGATAGATAGATAGATAGATAGATGTGTGTGGTTTGTGTGGTACAGGTTAGTCCCAAAGAGTAAAAATAATGAATCTTGTTAAGTGGTTACATCATTTAAATTTCCACTGCATATTTCCATTGTTCCAGAACTAATTAACACTAATTGTAACTTTGATTAGTACAAATTTGAAATCATGCAACTACTTTACAAGATACATTATTTATACTAATAAGGACCTGCATCTATCTATCTGATCTATCTCTATACATATATTTGTGTATATATATATATATATATATGTACACACATATACAAATAACAATGTACTATCTACTCTAAACTGTTCTTTTGTTCCTTGCATGAGGTAAAATTATGCTTATTTAGAATAGTAATAGGACTCAATATTTTATTAGATTACTAGCCTATAACTCTGAATGTCACTTACCTTCTATCCTCAAACACAAACCCACTAAATGAAGCTGTGAAAAATTTAGCAGATACATCTTGCCAGTTTTGTTCATTTCCACCGTTTTGTTGATCATAATTTTGTTTTTATTCTCTTCCTTTATAAGACACACACATATGTGTGCATGTATGTGTGTTTTCTACTCTTGATGTTACTGAAATAATGGAATTTACTTTCCTTGGCTGACATTTGTCTATGTAGTCAAAGGGATTTCCAGGTCCTTCACAGAGATAAAGGTGGTTTTCATTAACATTACTTCTGTACATGTTGACTTCAGTTCTGAGAGATCTATGGAACTTTTTTTCACATTTTTTTATTCTTAGATTTGGACTGCTACAATAAATGAAGCCAAGAAAATCTCTATGAATGCTGAACAATGGATACATTTTCAGTTCAGTTCAGTTAGTCAGTCAGTCAGCAAATCAGCATTTGAGTGCTTTCTCCCTGCCAGGCACTGTGCTTCGGGAAAGTCAGTTTGTTTCTGCTCCTTTTCTCTGTACAACAGGAGTAGAAAAGAGTGTAGCCAAGGTCAACCATAATGAAAGTTGAGCAATTGATCACCTATTGGTGCTAGTGAAAAGTCTACAAAAATCTTTCCAAGTGGCCTGCCATGATTGCCTAGGATTCCCATTTTTGTCACTTCAAGTTGTGGCATCAAAAACCACTATAAAAATGCAAGTATTTAACCTGGGAAAAATCATTAATTAAAACTAGCTGCTTTTTCCCTTGCCACACACAAGAAATAAATATTCTTTGAATTTATTTATAGTTGTTTATGTAGGTTCTTATAGGAGTTTCTCCCAATAGACTCTAGAGAACTTGAGAGCTTGGATTATTCTTTTCTGTTTTTAAAATTAAAAAAAAAAAACTACCCTGAGTATTAGTATAGTGCTTGGTACATAATAGGCAGTTAACAAATGCTTATTTGCTGATTACTTAAGTGATTTGGTTATTTTATAGTACTAGAGGAAGAATTAGTTTATCAATTTCCAGAATCCTAAATTTAGATCCTAGATTTTAGCACAGACTTAGATTGTCTAGACCATTTTGCAGAAGAAGAAACTGAGGCCCAGAGAGGTAAAGGGACTTGTCCAACATCCATCAAGTAGTAAAGGGATGAGGCAGGATTCAAACTCAGGATAAATGAAAACCCATCATTCTTTCCACTATACCATTCACCTAAAACATTTTCAACTTCAATTTTCAATCCTGAGGCAGAGCCAAGATGGCAGAATAGAAACAGGACTTCCCCATGGCTCCAGCTTCTACCTCCTCCAACACATGTAAAAAATGACTCTAAACAAATTTTAGAGCTACAGAATCCACAATGTAATAGAGAGAAACAAATCTCCTGCTGAACATAGCCTGGCAGGCCAGCAGGAAGGGCCTATCCTACCAAGCTGGGGGCCGAGCCCAATAAGAAAACTCCTAGGAATATTATAGCCAAATCCCAGAGTTCCCAGGTCAAGGAGAAACTACTGCAAGCAGTCAGGAAGAAACAATTTGAATGTTGTGGAAACACAATCAGTATAACATAAGATCTAGCACCTTCTACATTAAGGAAAGAAAAGGCTTGGAATATAATATTTCAGAGGTCAAAGGAACTAGGATTAAAGCCAAGAATCACCTACCCAGCAAAACAGTATAATGCTCCAGGGAAAAATATGGTCATTCCATGAAATAGAGGATGTTTCAAGTGTTCTTAATGAAAAAACCAGAGCTGAACAGAAAATTTGACTTTCAAATACAAGAAGCAAAAGAAGCATGAGAAGGTAAACAGGGAAAAGAAATCATAAGGAACTTACTAAAGTTGAACTATTTACATTCATACATGGGAAAACAATAATTGTAACTCATAAGACTTTTTTTCAGTATGAGGAGAGTTGAAGGGAATATGTGTGTGTATATATACATATATATATATATATATATGTATAGGAGGGCATAGGTGTGTATAAACATATGAGAGTGTGCATATGTATGTACGTGTATACATTGTGAGAGGGCACAGAATGAATTGAATAGGAAGGGATGGTTTCTAAAAAATAAAATTAAGAAGTGAGAGAAGAATATTTTGGGAGAAGGAAAAAGGGAGATAGAATAGGGTAAATTATCTCATTTAAAAGAGGCAAGAGAAAACTCTTACAATGGAAGGGAAGAGCAGGAAGGTAAAAAGGAATGGGACAACCTTTCTCTCATTGAATTTGCTTAAGGAGGGAATAACATACACACCGAATTGCATATTGTAGCCTACAGGAAGATGGGGGAGGGAAAAAATGGGGGGGGGGTGTTATAGAAGGGAGAGCAGATTGGGGGATAGGGTAGTTAGAAGCAAACACTTTTGAAAAGAGATAGTGTGAAAGGAGAAAATAGAATATGTGAGGGGTGGGATAGGATGGAGGGAAGTAAAATTAATCTTTCACAATATACCTACTATGGAAATGCTTTGGGTAACTACACATGTACAACCTATATTGAATTGCTTATCTTCTTAGTGGTGGTGGATGAAGAAGGAGGAAGGGAAAAAGTCTGGAACTCAAAGTTTTACAAACAAACGTGTATAAAAAAAGGAAAAATATATTTTGTTTTGTTTTGATTTTACATGCAACTGCTAAATAAGATATACAGGAAGTGAGGTATAGAAATCCATCTTGCCTTACTAGAAAGTTAGCAGGGGAAATGGGAGAGGATATAAGAGAGTACAGATTGGGGAAAGGGGTATTCAGTAGGCTAGCTATTTGGAGGATGGGGGTAGGGGAAAGATGGGGAGAAAATTTTGTAACTCAAAATCTTGTGGAAATGAATGTTGAAAACTAAAAATAAATTAAAAATTGGAAAATAAAATAAAATAAAATCCAGACCAGAAGTATTTTATTAGGGGAAGAAAGATAGGGAAGGTTCAGATTCTGCCATGGAATCAGTAGGATTTAGTTGTAAGGTTTTGGTTTTGAAACCTTAACCCTTTTGAGAATAACAACTCATATTTCTATAACACTTTACAATTTACCCAAATACTTTCATTTTAAAAACTTTGTGGTATAAATAGTTTTACACATTTTCTCATTTAAAAAAATGATTCTGAGAGGTTGTGACTTTCCCTGGTCCCACTAGTGAGTTTCAGATCTAACATTCAGTCTCAATTCTTCTTAAATCCAATAATAATGCTGGGACACAGCAACACTAAAAAAGGCTGCTCTTTTAGACCATGTGCTTGGTATGAGAGTTGATCATTTTGATTTGGCCCTGCATTCATTTTGATAGAACTTTTCTTGGTTTTTTAGACTCTTTGTTACTTCTAACTCTGTAAGCCCCTCCTTCTGTCTCCATACCCTATCTATTCAGTCAGAATCTGGCCTGCTTTCCCTGATGTCTACTCCTGCCACATTTTATCTCCAGTTCCCTCTGCATGGAAAGCAACAGCTTCTCAGTATTCCTCTTGAGAGCAATAGTGCTCTTTCAGGCACCCAGGAGTGCAAGTCAGAATTATCCTTGACTCTTCCTAGCCTACTCTCACACTCATATCCAGTCAGTTTCCAAGTGTTATTAGCACTTAGCATGTCTTGCATATTGGTACTCATCAATTCCCACCTGTGCAATAGTTTTTTTTTTTCTTCCCTCATCTCATTTCCTATATTTCCTCCGACTCCATCTCTAATCCGTCTCTCCTAGAGCTACCAGAGAGTTCATCTTGGGGACAGGTTTGGTCAAGGTGTTTCCCTTCTCAAAAATCTTTAGTGGTTCCCAATTTTCTCTAAGATAATATGCAAAATTCTTATTCTAACATTAAAACCTTTGACTAAGGGGCAGCCAGGTAGCACAGCAAGTAAGAGCACCAGCTACAGTATTAGGATGACATGGGATCAAATCTGGGCTCAGACACTTAGCACCCACCTGGCCATGTGAACTTGAGCAAGTTACTAAACCCCAATTGCTTAAAAAAAATAAAACTTTGACTATCTGACTCCAGCTCACCTTGAAGGCATTTCATATTACTTCTATTCACACACTTCACATTTCTGTCAAATTTGCTTATTAATCACTCCCCAAACTTGGCATTCAGTTTTCTATCTCCTAGTAAAGTATCAGCTCTTGTAGGGCAGTTCACTGAAACTAGCACAGTGCCTTGAACTTAGTAGATGCATGCTAAATGTTTATTGAATTAAATTGAAATGAATGAATCACAAGAGGTTTGACCAGTATCATCCATCTGAATGAAACTACCACCAAAGGCATGATATCAGTGACTGATTGACTAAGAGTAAGCAAAGAGTTGAAGATTGCCAACCAGGATTCAAATATG
The DNA here is from genome assembly GCF_028583685.1 of Petaurus breviceps papuanus. Classification (NCBI taxonomy): domain Eukaryota; kingdom Metazoa; phylum Chordata; class Mammalia; order Diprotodontia; family Petauridae; genus Petaurus; species Petaurus breviceps. Next base: position 57,440,422 of record NW_027186304.1, read on the forward strand.
GGTAAAGGGCAGTGTGAAAGAACCCATCAATTCCTCACAAGGAGGAGCAGATTTATGCAAGATGATGATTGGTACCATTTTAGAAAGGGTCAGTTTCAGGTACTTATGCAAGATAGGCAGATAAAAATGTCAAGTGAACTGTGAAAACCCATTCCTGGAGCTCTGGATAGATGCTAGGGATAGAGGTAGAATTTTGAGGCATCATAATCCAATAACAATCTGTGTTTATGTTTTATCTTTGTCTGATGAGTTTTATGTTATTTGAGAGATCATGGCTTATTTATTTGATTACCAACCTCTTTAAAACCATGCACATACTTGGTGCTTGATAAACACAAAAATAAACTTAATTATTTTCTGCTAAAAAAATAGTAGTTCCTGTCTTGTTTGATGAATCTTCCAAATACAGTTGCATCCCTGTGTGGCATTGGCATTGGAAAGGACTTTCTGCTCTGTACAGAACCTTCATTACAGGACACTGATACTCCAAACAGCTCTCTGTTCTGTATTGCTGAATTGATTTAGGGACTGTAATCTGACATATTTTAATGACTCCAAACTTCTTCTTGAAACAATGATCCAGGGTTTCATGACAGTGAATAGTGAAAAACTTCAGTCTCCAAAAAATTAAAAATAAGTGTCCCTTTGAGGGCAGTGAAGGGACATGTATTGGGCATGAGCAGTAGATCACAAATGAGGGACATGAAGAACTGGAGTAATGTCCTCAAAGCTCATCATGTGGTACAAATGAGGGATGACAGCTGGACAATCTGGATGCTTGACTGATGTCCTAGAAATGACTAGAAAAGCAAGGAAGGTTCCTAGAATGTTCGGTGGAACACTTTGTGTATATTAAGGAGGACCCTTGTTTTGTCTAGACAAGAGTAATGCAGTTTGGTCAGGAATTAAAGGTTTGGAATACGTACCATTGAAAGGAATGTTGACATCACTGAGATCACATATCGAGTTGAGTAAATGTGAATACATATTTGAACAGGGTTCTGCTAGAGCTTTCAGAAATCATTAGATCATATTGTATGGCCTGACTCACCTAATTCTCTGACTCTCCATATGCCCTGCTTTCCTTCCAACAACCTCCAGTTATCTGAGGGAAAAATAATACAAAGATAATACCTATGGCCACTGTACTTAGTGTCTGATTCGCCTGACACTGCCAAAATAACCCCTACAGATTCCCCTCAAAAGCAAACAGCGTTAGCCAAGGCTTTAGGCTGACAGTTTCATGATTTCCATCAGCAAACATTTTGAAGGGATAGCAGGGTGCCTGTACAAATCACCCTAGGTTCTAAGTCAATTTTCTGTTATGTCCTTTTGGATTTATATTAGAACATAACCATGGCTTTATTTTTACAACTTGTTTGGGGGACTGACTTTTTGTGATTATGGATATAGTCATATGGTTAGATCTAGAGGAAAGTGGAAGGAGGAAGGGAAGAGAATGAAAGCAGGAGTGAGGGACATGGAGAAAGAGATTAAGTAGACTAAGTCAAGGCCCATTGTACAGAGTGTTGAACGTGGATTGAGAAAAACCTGAGTTTAAAACCCATCTCAGACACTTACTAGCTGTGAAGGCCACATCAGTCACTAAATCTCTCAGAGCCTCAGTGTCTTCCTCCTTAAATTGAGGATAAGCACCCATCTCAAATAGTAGTGGTGAGGATCTATGCAAAGGACGTTGCAAACCATGTGTTATATAACATAAGCATTGATTATTATTGTGATAAATATAAAGAGACACAGTTAAGTATGTAAAAGATATGAGCAAGCAACAAATATCAAAACAATTTTTCAATTGACATTGACTAAAGTAGTAGATATGAATGGAAACATATCTTTTATACAAGTGATGCTAATTTTGCTAGTTCTGCTCATTCCTTCCTAATCATTCTCTCACCTCCACCCCCTCATATTATTGGTTCCTACCTGGTATTTTTCTCTTATACTATTCTTTTTTCACAATACATATTAAATGTTTATTAAAAATATAAATGTTTTCATATATGTGATAGATGGATGGATAGAT
>NW_027186304.1:57442475-57443119 GCF_028583685.1 Petaurus breviceps papuanus
GATAGATAGATAGATAGATAGATAGATAGATAGATAGATAGATAGATGATAGATAGATAGACTCAATTTTTTGTCTTTTTTTTTGGAGGCCAGAAGGCAGGATAATCTGGGTTAAGTGACTTGCCCAAGGTCACACAGCTAGCAAGTGTTATGTGTCTGAAGCCATATTTGAACTCCTGACTCAAGGGATGGTGCTCTATTCACTGGACCAACTAGCTGCCCTTAGACTCAATTTTAAAAAGAACTTTGATGATAATAGAGAGTAGCAGTCAAATCAAAAGGCCTGAAAAATGGAGAATTATTAGTCAATAATCTTTTTTGTTGTCCCTTTGCACGCATTTATAAATATTCTTGGTGAGTTTTTGTTTAGTATTTTATGATATTCTATATTTCCCATAGTGGTTCCTTGGAGAAAGCAGAACTATAAATTCCAATCACTAATGGAAACAGTAGCCCTCCAATATGATTCCCAGATATGTCAGACTAGATAAAACAAGAACTGTGTTGTGAAAATAGGGAAGAGTGACATCATTTCAACATCAATACATAATTTTCTCCTTCCTTTTCTGCTTCCTCTTGTTTAATGAGTTGTCTTCCCTTATTGAATATAAGGTCCTTGGGGACATGGGTTTTCTTTCTTTCTT
>NW_027186304.1:57443219-57443291 GCF_028583685.1 Petaurus breviceps papuanus
CTTGCCCAAGGTTACACAGCTAGTTTGTGTGTGTGTGTGTGTGTGTGTGTGTGTGTGTGTGTGTGTGTGTGT
>NW_027186304.1:57443301-57508627 GCF_028583685.1 Petaurus breviceps papuanus
GTGTGTGTGTGTGTGTGTGTGTGTGTGTGTGTGTGTGTGTGTGTGTGGATGTTAAGTGTCTGAGGCCAGAACCTAACTCAGGTCCTCCTGACTCCGGGGCTGGAGCTTTACTCACTGCGCCACCTAGCCGCCCCGGATTTTCTTTCTTTTGACTTCTATTTGTATTTTCAGAGTTATGTATAGTGCCAGGAATAAAGTAAGCAATTAATAAAAACTATTTGACAAACTAACTAAGCATGAAAAAAAAATAAAGCAAATTTTCTTACCTCATAGATCATCCTACCCTCTTCCTCAGATAAACATTTAAAAATGGAATTTTATTTTGTCTTCTTAGATGGTGATTGTCTTTTGTTCTCAAAGAGGACCAAAATGACATCATTGTTCTAGAGTAAAGCTATAATGTGCCTGATTGTGATTGTTCTAACTAATACTTACTTCTTAGATAATTAATATTAAGCCAATAGATGGGGTTTAATGATGATATGAACTCCATCCCAATTGGAGAAAGGAAAGTTACAAGAAATGTATTTTTATTTAACCACCATCTTTGAAAAGAATTTCAGAGCAGAAGAAACTTGATGAGTGAACTGGAAAAAATATATATAATCTGATCGAAAATGGTTAGGATAGCATCTTGAATATTGTCCCTGACTTTGTATATTAAAGGAAAGGCTTTGTGAATGTATATTTTTCTCCCATGAAAAATATTAATAATCTTTTCACATTTATACCAACTGGCTTAGAGTTGGAGTTATCCATGTTGCTATATTTTCAAGAGCTGTTCTTAATTCATTCAATTGTAGGTTCTCTTCTCTCTACCATCAGCTTTGTTTCCCCACTTATAGTGTTTGGTAGAACCCATCCTACTTGTTGCAACCAGACTGAAGACTCTGTCTGAAGCTCTGAAATGAATAAAATTGAAAATAAGTAGTGCTGTTGCTGTTGTTTTCCACCTAGATATCTCTCGTTAAGCTTTATACTTAGATCCCAGGCCCGTTTCATCTCAAACTTTTAGGCTACTATAAATTGCAAATAGAATATAAGTGACTTTGGAAGGTATTTAAAGTTATACAAATGTATTCCATGTTGCAGAGAAAGGCTCAAATATTTACTTGTAAAGATTTTGTGACAAATCTTGGTGTGGTATTGATTAACATGAATAGTTGGTGATGTTGGGGAAAATGTGAATTGTGTTAACACATGCAGTGTTTAGATTCTCTTTAATAAGTATGTTTCTAGTTGGTGAATTCATATCTTTGCATCATTTGTAGGGAACTTATTATTTTTAAGCATCTATGAATGATTCTTGATATTTAATTTGACTTTGTGTCCTTGACTTTAATTTGAGGGCTTTGTTCAGGAATTTTTTTTTCAAATCTTACATTAGTAATGGAAGTATGAGCATAAATTTGGACTGTATGATTTAAGTGACCTTTCCCTCTCCAATTACCATAAGCTTGTCTGGTTTGGTTGGCTCAGTTGGTTAGAATCTGTACCTAATGAGATTAAGTTTTCAGTTTCAGAGTCCCTGTAGGCCAATTAGCTTCACATAGAGAAAAACTGTGTTCCCTTCTCCTCAAACAACCATCTCACAAATCTATTCTCTTAGGCATTCTTTCAACTAGCTGAGAGAATAAGGAAGATTCAGTTCAGACCCATCAACACTAATGGAGCAAAATGAGTCTATTACAGTATACTTTTTAGTTATTAACTTATGTAGTAAGTATGAAGAGACACAAAATGTTTTCAATGCTCCATTTCTTTCATGCAAGCACTCAGGAGAGGTGAATTTCTATTCTAAAGAACCCCAAGGAAAGCTTTCCTCACCTCTCTTGAAAACCATTCTAGTGTTTATAAGCTTCTATATTAGGTAGTCTTTAGTTCCGTTTCTAACTCTTACAAAGAGACACCTCTTCTCTCCTGCCACAATTTTTTTGTATATATTTTGTGAGTTTCCCACCCTGCTTCCTGCTAGAATTTCAATGGAATTCCCTGTCCATTATATTCATAATGTCATCAGATCATTGATTCAGAGCTAGAAGGGATTTTAGAGCTTCTCAAAATTAGTTCCTTTATTTCAAATCAAATGCTTTATTAACTTTTTGTTTACCTCATTAATTTATACCAGATTTTGAGTTGCAAATTCGCTCCCCATTTTTCTCCTACCCACCACCTCAAAGTAGTGATCCCACTGGATATTCCTTCCTCCAATCTGCTCTCTCCCATATCTTCTCCCATACCCCCTCTGAATTTCCAGTAGGGTGGTGTGGATCCCTATGTCCCAGTGCGTGTATATCTTATTTCTCAGTTTTATGTAAAATAATATCAATAATAGCATATATATTCCACATTTCATTTTAAAACTTTGAATTCCAGATTAATTTCCTTCCTCCGTTATCACCTACCCTTTCTGGGAAGATAAGCAATTCAGTATAGTTTGTACACACGTGTAACTATGCAAAACATTTCCATAGTCGATATATTGTAAAACACTGACTATATTTCCCACCCTGCTATCCCAACTCAAGCTTGTTCTATTCTCTACTTTGATCCTGTCCCTTTTCAAAAGTGGGTGCTTCCAACTTCCCTTCCCCTACCTGCCCTCCTTCCATCATCCCCCCTCTCAACCACTTTCCCCCTACTCTCCTGTAGGGTGAGATACACGATTTAGTGTATAAGTCATTCCCTCCCTAAGACAAATTCAAAGAGAATAAGGTTGACCCATTCCCTTTTGCCTTATTGTTCTTCCCCTCCATTGTAACCATTTTCCTTTGCCTCTTCTATATGAGATAGTTTACTCCATTCTGTCTCTCCCCATCTCCTCTCATTATATTCCTCTCTCACCTGTTAATTTCACCTTTTAAGTATCATCCCTTCCTACTAAATTGGTCCTGTGCCCTCTGTCTATGTAAACCTGTAAACATATATACACACATTCACATATGTATTCAATACATCCATATACCCTCCTATATAGAAATATATACATACATATATGTACATACATATATATGTATATCTATATGTGTGTGTATAAATGTATATGTATATATATATATATATCCTTCAACTCTTTTCATATTGAGAAAAGTTTCATCAGTTGCAATTATCATTTTTCAATGTAGGAACATAAATATTTTAACTTTGATAGGTTCCTTATGACTTCTTTTCCTTGTTTACCTTCTCATGCTTCTCTTGCTTCTTGTATCTGAATGACAAATTTTCTATTCAACTCTGGATTTTTCATCAAGAATATTTGAAAGCCCTCTATTTCACTGAATGGCCATATTTTCCCCTGAAACATGATACTCAGTTTTGCTGGGTAGGTGATTCTTGGTTTTAATCCTAGGTCTTTTGACCTCTGGAATATCATATTCCAAGACCTTTGATCCCTCAGTGTAGATGGTACCAGATCCTGGGTTATCCTGATGGTGTTTCCACAATATTCAAATTGATTCTTCCTGACAGATTGTAATAGTCTCTCCTTGATCTGGGAATTTTGGAACCTCATTATAATATTTCTAGGAGTTTTCATTTGGGTATGTTTTTCAGGAGGTAATCAGTGGATTCTTTTATCCTCTATTTTGCCCTCTGGTTCTAAAACATCAGGGCACTTTTCCTTCAGGATTTCTTGAAGGATGATTTCTAGGTTCTTTTTTTGTTCATGACTTTTAGTTAGTACAATAATTTTTAAATTATCTCTCCTGGATCTATTTTCCAGGTCAGTAGTTTTCCCAATGAGATATTTTACATTGCTTTCTATTTTTTTTTCATTTTTTGGATCTGTTTTATAGTATCTTGATTTATCATAAAATCACTAGCTTCCATTTGCTCCAATCTAATTCTGAAGTAATAATTCTCTTCAGTGAGCTTTTGAGATTCTTTTTCCATCAGGCAAATTTGGCTTTTTAAGGCATTCTTCTCCTCATTGCCTTTTTGAGCCTCTTTTGCCATTTGAGTTAGTCTATTTTTTAAGGTGTTTTTTTCTTTAGTCAGGTTGTTGACTCTCATTTCATAATTTTCTTGAATCATCCTCATTTCTCTTCCCAATTTTTCCTCTATTTCTCTTATTTGATTTTCAAAATCCTTCTTAACATGCTCTAGGGCCTCTAATCAGCTCATATTTTTTTTTGAAACTTTCGATTCAGGAGTTCTGACTTTGCTGTCTTCCTCCTGTTCCATGCCCAAAATAGGAGTCTAATTTTGGATTCCTCTGTTTGCTTTGCTTCCCTCATTTACTCATGTTGCCAATAAATTACTTGACTTTGGGGCTTTTTGCCACAGTAGAACTTTGCTACCAGACAGGGGAGCTTCATCCCAAGCTCTGGTGTTTTCTCAGCTGCCGAAGGTATTAGGAGGTTGCCCTCTCTGAAGCCTGCACACACTCTGGCAAGCTGGTCACACACCCCAGGACCTCCTCCCTAGACTGCAATCCAGATCCAAGCAGGTTAAAGCAAGAGGGATTACCCCTTAGACTGGTTGCTTGGTCCCCCTCCAATCTTCAGGCCTGGAGTTGAAGCAGCCACATGCGGCTGTGGCTGCAGGGCCGCGGCGCCTCAGCCGCTTCTCCCACCGACAGCAAAAGCTGACATACTCCGAAATATTGGATCCCATAGTCCACACTGCACTGACCTCTCACTTTGTCCTTAGCATCTATGTGCTGATAATTATGGAAACCAGCACAGCTGCTGGTGATCTGAAGTCCCTCCAGCTGGAGGCTGGCCAGACTGCCCTGAGGCTAAAACCTCTGGCTCTTGCAGGGCTGGGCTCAGCTCACAGAGTGCTGTGCTGGCTGCTTACTGCCAGCCTGCCAGGCTGGCCTCAGTGGGAGGTTAGCTTCTCTGTGTCATTTTGTGGGTTCTGTAGCTCCAAAGTTTCTTTATAGTCACCTTTTACATGAATTGGGGTAGGTGGAAGTTGGAGCCCTGCAGAAGTCCTGTTTCTATTCTGCCATCTTGACTCTGCCCCCCTAGTTCCTTTAATTTACTGATGAGAGGTGCCTATATTTTTAGTTGAACATCCTTGTTTTTTTAATCTTCTGTATATCCATAAAGATCAGGTTCTAAGAATTCCCTAGAAAAGCCAATTACGTAATCATTAGCCCAAGCAATAATACTTTCCAAATCCATTCCCTTTTCTGACTATAGGCTACCCTTTTCTAGTATTTAAAGTCCTTTGTTATCAAAAAGAAAACATCAATTCCATGCTTAAATATTTTCAAAACTTCTCTTGCTAATCTCCTTATTTAAAAAAGAAGTTAAAAGCAATATCACACATAAATCTTGATTGAGGGAAGAGATATAGTAACACCAAGAAGCAAAAATCAACTGGACTAACATAAGTAATGTGAATTTCAAAAACAAAATCCTTGAATACTCAGAATGTAAAAGTTCATATATATCTCCTCTTCCCTACTAGATGGTAGTCTCCTTGAGGGTTATTGGTGGAATTGATATATTGGATAGTTCTGTGTACTTATGTAAAGCCAAGCACAAGCAGCTTTCCAGAGGACTGCTGCTGTGAACAGTTTTCAATGTTCTGATTGCACAGTATAGTGAATTCTCTATTTATTCAGTAACAAATTAAGGCAAAACATTTACAGAAAATCGATATACAGCATTCACCATATTATAACTTAACAACTTAACACTAAAATGGCCACATTGTTTTCACCAAAGTGGTCACATAGTTTTAAACAAAGTATATTCGTTTAGTAATGCAATAATTTAGTAAGCCCTTAATTCAATCACAAAGTACAAAAGTCAAAGTTCTCTTTTTTCTTTTTTTGGAGGGGGGAAAATAGGGTAATTGGGGTTAAGTGACTTGCCCAAGGTCACATGGCTAGTAAGTATTAAGTGTCTGAGGCTGAATTTGAACTCAGGTCCTCCTGACTCCAGGTATAGTGCTCTATTCACTGTGCTACCTAGCCACCCCTCAAATTTCTCTTTCAAACAAAGTGCATTCATTTAGTCAATCACAAAGTACAAAGGTCAAAAGTTTTCCAGCCCTAGATCATAATCAAGTTACAATATCATCAATCACTACTAAGTACCCTCTTAAGGGGTAGTGGAAAGTACAAAGGCCATCCACCTCTAGGTCACAAGTAAGTTGCAATCTCATCAGTCAGCATTAAATACTTTTCATCTTTTCATCTTGACTTGCAGAAGGCTACTAGCTTCCATGGTTCCTCTTCCATGGTGCCAGCTCCTGCCCCAATCTAACCAACTGCAACCTGAGTTCAAAGGCACACAGCTCCCAGTTCCTTTCCCAGCTCTCTGTGCAGTTCCTGCTCCATATTGAAGCTCACAGTGTCCAGTCCACCTCAAGTCCTTTACTGTTTCTGTTCCTGGGAAAACAAAACTTAACTAAGCCACAATAACATTCATATACATTGCCAGCTTCCTCATCAATTCACTTTCTGCCTATGAAATCAACATAGACCTAAAAAAAGACAGACAAAGCACCACAGTAATGCTTCCTCAGTCTTTGGCAGCTCCAGCTGGCCTTCAGAAATCTTTTGTAGCTCCTAGAATAAGTTGGCAGCTCCTCAGCCTGGTTCAAAGAAGTTCTAAGCAGAAGTTCCCAGCAGAAAAGTTTCATCAAAAGTTCCCAGAAGAAAAGTCTCAGCAGAAGCTCCAGCTAGCTCTAAGAACAAACTCCACCACCATAAGCTCTGTTCTCAAAATCAAAATCACTTTCTCCAGCCTGGGCCTCTCCTCCTCAGCCTCCAAGCTGCTTGCTCCAAGAAGTTCTGCCTCTCCAGCTTATGTTTTTCCTTATATATGGTATTAGCTCCTCCCTGCTCCAGCCCCTTCCTGTTACATAATGAAGTTAATCCCTCTGTGGGATTCACAAGTTCTGGGTCTTAATACTTGACTTGCAACTAAGTACTAAGTACCTGATAGCTTGCCAATACAAGGGGATCTTCAAATTCCATTACCATTAAACTTAGATTCAAATAAACCTGGGTTTAAATTTCACCTCAGACATTTACAGCTTTTGGCTCTGTGCAAGAAATTATCATCACTGTGCTTCAGTTTTTTAATCTGTAAAATAAGGGCTTTCAGTGGCCTATAATTTCCTTTCCAGCTCTAAACCTATATTCATCAAATCTCCCCTTATACCCTGTTTCCTCCCACATTGCCTTGTAGGTAGTCAGTATATATTCTTTGATTCATAATAGCAAAATATGCAGAAAATGGGGGAGAGAAATTGCAGTTAAAGTCACATCTGATTTGTATTTAAAGAAACCCAGTATAACAAGTTATAACATTGGGATGTTATAAGATTTAGTTCAGTAGCCCTAGAGGTACCAGTGATCAACAGTTGACTATAGGCTGCCAAGAGGTAAGCATAACTGTTCAGAAGAACTCGACCATAAGTCTCTAAGTAACTGCAAAGTTTGAGAAAGATTTTAATTCTTTCCCTTACCCAAATAAATGAAGCAATTAAATCCTTAAACTTTTTTTGGAAGAATGCTTAGGGGAGTATAAGAAGACAGCTTTGGAGCAGATAATGGGGTAGTAAAACTGTATTGATCACAGTAAGAAAAATAAGAAATGCATTAATGGTCTGTCTAATTTCTTGCCCTGAAACCCTTATAATACCATTTATTAGTAAAACAACTCTCATCTAGAGTTTCATTTCTGCCCTTGACTCTGAGACCAATCTGTCTCTTGGCTCTACCCCTTTAACATCATCTAAAACTGGATTAGCCAATTAAAATATTTATTGAAAATAAAATATGGACACTGTCTCAGAGTTCAACATTAACATTGTGTTGTTTCCGACTTCATATTTACCCTATAAATTTCATCCATCAATTTACTCTTCTCTTGGTCCTTATAATCAAGTCCCAATGTCACATCCATGTTCAGATTACTTATTCAAACGCTCACACACACACACACACACACACACACACACGTGCGCGCGCGCACACGCACACGCACATGCACACATGCTGTATTTAGGTCATTTAAATGGCTCTCAGTATGGTATTCTATATATCTATATCTTCAAAAGAGTATATGATATGTAAGAAATGATGAAGTACTGGTTATTTCAACTGGGAAATCTATTTTTTTCAATAAAATTATTATAAGTTAAAATAAATCTGAAATACAGTATAATCCCTTGAAAATTCAAAAAAGTATCAGAAAGATAGTGGTCCTTTGTTATTTTTCAGGAGCTGCCACTATTCTAGTCTTTTGAAAATAAAAGTAAATGTTTCTCTCTCCAGAGAAAGAACTTTATACCCTATTGCCTCAATTTGATTCAAATACAAAATATCTATCAGTTGGAATTCTAATGATCAGGCATGGGGAAATACCTTTCTGACCTAAACCAACTCAGCAGGTCTTAATAGATGATAATCCTACACAGAAAATCTCAACAGGATCCAAATGACTATGTACTATACAGTGAATTTTTTAAAAAGGACATCTGTGACTAAGCTGAAAAGTCCAAACCTGACAGCAAGTGGGACCAGATGGAGTTCCATTGGAAGAGATCTAGGTTAATAGTCAGGGCAGGCTCCCAAGCATCTTCTGCACCTGCCATAACCAAGTGAAAGGACAAGTCAGGCAAAGCCAAATGTGTGCTCATTTCATAGGCCCTGTGAAAAAGCAAGGGGGAAAGGAAGGTCATTAAGAAACAGCATGGGTAGAGTTGGTCAAATGGTCATACTGCTGATGTCCTAGTCCTTCCAATGAATAAATGTGTCTGGGATGGTTGTGGCAAGATGGAAGATGTGATGATGCAAATGAAAACAAAATAGATGACTTGTATTGTCCAGGAAAAGAAGGACCAGGGTGAGCATGTCTAGGCTGATGAGAAGAGCATTTGAGTGCAATTCAATTCAACTCCGTAAGCATTTTCTTAAGTACCTGGGACGTATCCTGGGAACAGTGGCAACAGATACAAAAATGAACAATGTTAGCGTAACACTAACATCCTGTGAAATGTTGCAGAGGTCAAGTAGAAATGCAAATTACGGCAACAAGGACTTGCACCATTTTTTTCATGAAACTGCAGTCATTCAGAGAAACTCTTGGTTGTGTTAAAAGTAACTTTCTTGGGAAGAGTTTGCTGTCAGTTAAACAAGACAATTAATACAGTTTTAGGATGCATTAATAGCAACAGTACAGAGGAAGTCTGGAGTCCTGCCACACTCTTCCCTGCTTAAGGTAAAGCAAGCCAAGAAGTATTAAGTACCTACTAAATGCCAGGCACTGCTAAATACCAGGGATACAAAGAAATGCAAAAATATGATCTAATAAGGGAGATGATATGCAAAGAAACATGTACAAATAAGATATATGTGTATATATTTATTTTTCTAATATATATATTTTATATTGGATAGAATGCCAGGACTGGAGTCAGGAAGACCAACCTTCCTGAGTTCAAATCTGGCCTCAGACCCTTACTATGTTGCCCTGAGCAAGTCACTTAACCCTGCTTGCCTCAGTTTCCTTATCTATAAAATGAGCTGGAGAAGGAAATGGCAAACCACTCCAGTATCTTTGCCAAGAAAACCTTAAATGGGGTCATGAAGAGTCAGATTATTGAAACAACTAAAAAACAACAATATAATTGCATATAATATATGTGCAATATATATATAATGTATATATCATATACACACACATAAATATTTACATACGCTTATGTAAAATTAGAAATAATCTCAGAGGGAAGGAACTAGTAGACCAATTAGGAGAGTATTGGATCTATTAAGAAACTGACAAACTTGAGCATGCTTAGATGAAAGCTAGTCAGAGGATACCCAGAGAGAGCTTGCCTTTGCCTGAAGATATGATAGAAGTCAAGGCTATGATCTTTGAGATGACTCCTTGAAAGAACCTGGAATATTTAGCCCAGATAACGGGACCTGATGGAAATCTTGAAAATATTTGTAGAATTCCCCACTGGAGAACACTTACATTGTTGTGATTGTATCTAAATAGTAGAAACTCCCCCAATCAAGCAAATGGAATTTTACAAGGAGAAAGATTTTTATTTGATATAAAGAAATATTTCTTAATGATCAGAACTGCTCAGAGATGAAATAGGCCACATCAGGGTATATGTCTTTCTTTTTTTTTGATATTTCAAAGTGTGGATTGACCATTCATTTGTATTCCCAACCCCACCCCCAACTTTGCCCCTCTAGGACCTAGAATGGTGCCCTGTATGAACTAGCAGTTTAATTATAGTTTTTGATTTGGGGTTGACTTAGACTGTCAGCTGTCTAGTATATTCATACTTATGTAAATCTTGGCCTAAATTTCTGAGGGTGCTTTCACATCTCTGATTTGAATCAACTGAAATTTCTCAATAACTTTTGATTTTCATACTGTATTTAGATGCCTACAGGACATCCAGTTTGAAATGTCAATAGGCAGGTGGAAACCCACGACTGGAACTCAGGAGAGATACTAAGATGTATATATAAAATTGGGGTTCATCAACATAGAAGTGATAATTGAGTCTATGGGAACCTATGAAGACACCATGTGAGAGAATGTATGAGACAATAAGAGATTCTAGGACAGAACCGTGGGGTACAACCATAGTAAGGGAATTTCATATAGAAAATGAGCTAGTAAAGAAAGCTGAAAAAAGTGGTCAGAACAGTAGGACAAGAACCAAGAGACAACATTGTCATAAAAACCCCAAAACTGAGAGTATCCAAGAAGAGAGGGGTGTTAACAGTGTCAGATGTTGCAGAAGTTAAGGAGGATTATTAGGAAGAAATTATCAAATTTGATAATTAATTTATCAGTGGTAAATTTGGATATAGCAGTTTCAATTGATTTACGAGTTCTGAAACCATATTACGAATGGTTGAAAAGTGACTGAAAGTAGTAGAAACCAAGGCAACAATTATAGACAGCTTTTTTTTAATGTGACTGTGAAAGGGAAAAGAAATATAGGTCAAAAGTTTGAGGGCATGGTAGAATCTAATAATCAGTACACTTTGTTGTGCTTTGTAGGCAGAATAGAAGAAAACTGTAGACACAGAGAGAATAAAGATTGGGGGAGGGATATGATTATAAGAGCAATCTGTTCAAGAAAATGGGAAAGGACAGTACTAACCATCTATGCAGAGTGGTTAACTATTGTGAAATCAGAAATTGATCAAACCATTGCTGCCACTGCTATAGAAAAAGAACATGACAATCCACTGTCTCCTAACTCTATTCACCATCTTTATGGTTGTTGTAAGAGATGAATCAAATTTCTGTTTCCACAAGAAAATATGTAATATACCAGAAATCTTGTATTAGCTGTCAGGAAAATGAACAGATTAGAAAGAAAGTCTTGGGAATGTTGATTAACACTTAACTCAACAAGATCTTTACATATAGAGTGCAAGTACCTTGAGGACAGACACTTTCATTCTTGTCTTTGTCCTCTTCAAGAACTAAGGAGAAACCAGTCCTGCCATTAGCACAATGACTGGTATATCGTAAGTACTTAATAAATGTTATTGATTGAATAATTGCTGGATGTTAAATTGGAAACCCTCAGTTAAACTATCTAATTTCCTACTTATAACCTATGTGATTTTGACCCAAATGTTTAATTTTTCCTATCTATAAAATGAGGGAATTCCATTAAATGATCTCTGGAATCATATATACTCACCCCTTTTCCTCAGCTGAGAGGGGAGGAATGAGAACAGTAGAGATGGACAGCAATGGAGAGGCAAAAAAATGTGGTATCTTTAGGAAGAGATCTATGTATTTAGTAAATTAGGGAGTAGAAGGAATATTCCTTGAAAATTTTGAGATTGTGAAAAATTTGTTGAGAATATGAACCAAAATTTCAAAAGGTCTTAAATAAGTAGAAAATAAACGCAAGTTATTTAAGAATCTTGATAAAAATCAATATAATCCACTCTTTGAGAAATCAAAATTATGTAAACTATTTTTACAAGTAAATATATGTATCAAAAACTTAAAGTTTCTTTATTTTCCCAGTAGAGTCATAATATGACTAAAATGAGACACATTTCATTTTAGTATAACTATGTCCCAACATCCTTTCCTAATTTATGTTGGTGTAGTACCTGAATTGTTCAATAAGCCCATATATTTAGGAAGTTCTGTAAATCTTCAGTATTGTAAGCATTTCCATATTTTCCATTAAAATTACCCTGAAAGTATGAATAAAATATTGTTGAGATGACAATTTAAAGCAGTTTCTAGAAACTTGCTTGATATAAAATAGAATAAGATATTTTGTTTTGTTCTTCTATTTCAACAGTGTTTCAGACGTCATGAATTGGGAATGGTACATGGTGAGGAAATGTTTAGAAAATACCTAGAATCCTGGGATTCAGAAATATAAGGCAAACTCCCTTATCGGAAATGGGCGAAACAGAAGCAGAGTATATGGTACTAAAACAAAGGATATGAGGATGAAGATGATAGCCTAAGAAAAGATAGCTCAATGAGTGGGTAAAAACCAGGAAGTATTGGGGAGGTCTGGAACATGGAAAAAATATCCTGTGGTTGTACATTTATCCATAACACTGTGGTTTTAGGCTTTAAGTTTACTATAATTATCTGTCCATTTTTATGAAGGGTCCTCTCACTGAGAACATGATATTGTTTAGGCTGATCTTTAAGGGAGTTTCCTCACCTGGTAGTTGTCTCTTCCAGGTGAGGAAACTGCTTCTACCATTAAAGATCAGCACTTTCTCTGCAACAAAACAATTTAGAGTGTGATCTACTGTGGGCCACGACCTACAATTTAAGAAAAGATGATGGGGTCATGAATGGGAAATCTTTAAGAAGCCCTGGTCTAGAGCTCTGAGAAGCTAAGTAATTTGCCCAGGGTAACAGAGTCATTATGTGCCAGAGATAAGACTTGAACCCGGGTCTTTTTCACTTTGAGGCAATTTTTCTATCTTTTATACCAGACATTATCTAGGGCAGGGAGAGGAAGTGGGAACCTTGTGGCCTTCTAGGTCTTTGAGTGTGGCCTTTTGACTGAATCCAAGTTTTACAGAACAAATCCTTTTATTCAGGGGATTTGTTCTGTGAAGTTTGGATTTAGTCAAAGGGCCACACTTGAGGACCTAGAGGGCCACATGTGGCCTGAGGGCCACATGTAGCCTGTTGGCCACAAGTTCCCCACCCCTGCTCTAGCACATGAGAGAACTAAAATTAGTTAGTCTCTGTCCCTCCTTTTTTCTCCAAGAGCTTTCTGCACAAAGGACATAGATCATAGAAAAAGCCTTTTTATGCTGGACAAGCAGAAAATACATAATAGAAACCTCACTAATTTGAACTAATTGGAGGTATGATTATCATTATCATCATTAAAATCATTATCACTGAATTGTCCCTTATTTGTATGATTTTGAGAGTTTAGAGGTGTTTGACAAAATAATATTAAGAGAAATAGAGTAAAAAATGAAGTTTCATTATATATTTATTTATTTTTATTACTAAAAATATACAGCTAAAAGTGCCTAACAGAGAGGGGAGGGAGGACGGTTATATCCACTTAAGATTCAAATCTCTTTCCTGCTCCTTTTCCCTCCCAGTTTTCCAGTACGTGTTTTGAAATCACTCAATCTTCTTTGCTGAATCCAAGCTCCAAAATTAATCTTTATTAGTTTCTCTGCCCCTGGAGCATGAGTTCCAGTGATTGTTTAGGGTAAGCAGGACACCTAGAGTTCCTGGGGGCTAATCTAAGAGATTTATTTTTCAAGAGTTGTTTGGGGTGGGTGTAACAGCAACCATACTGGAACACCCAGGATGACTGCTAGTACAGGTTCTTAGATCTGCTTTACTAAAACACATAGCTGTTTAAGGGGTCAGCAGTCTTTTTTGAATTACTTTCGCTAGTTCAGGAGAAAAGTCAGCTCCCAGAAATTCAGAAAAATACAGAGAAAACACAAGTGGAGAAATAAATATGAACACACATGGCTTCAACTGCCTGAATCAACTATACTCTTTACATACATGCCTGGATCCAGAGCCTTTACATCTGAGCAGGAGGGGAGCTTTGAACATACAAGCCTCTCTGAATCTCCACCAGAGAATCACAAGATCCTTCTCATGAGCAGGCCCCCAAAGCAAAATACCAACTCAGAGTATATATACATTTCTCAGGCCAGACAGCATCACAGTCCACCTGACTCAGTGCCTAATTAGAAATTAGTAAAAGGTGTGAAAGCCTTGCTACAAGCAAGCCTCACCACAGGAAGCTTCCCGTAATGGGCCCCACTGTGAAGCCAATTAATGGGTGGGGAAGATATTAAATCCAATTTATATTACAGTGGAGGTAGGGCAATGACCTTAAGAGTCTGATGAACCTATGAAGGCAATTAACCAATATGGGCATCTCAAAAGGTTGCATAGCAGAAACTATGGTACAAATCAGTATTAGGATGCATATGAATGCATAGAATAGATCAGAAGGAAGTGTGACAAATGAAAAAAAAAACCTGAGAGAGTTTCTGGGTAATTGATAGTTAACTTATTAATTAAGTCATCTAATAAACAATAAGTTGATGGTCAGTGCTTTCTCTTGGCAACAAAAGACAAAAGACATGGAGATCCTGAAAGAATAATCCTTGAAAGGGAGTTCTCTTGACAACTGAAAGTCAACCCAGATTGCTGTACATTTAATGATGACATAGGGTAGAATTCTTCATCTATTCCTGCTGAGAAGAGGCTGGATTATGACATGAGCCAGTCACCTCCAGCAATCTGGACAGAGGTATCCATTTCCATCTAGACCACCCTGTTTGCTTTTCTGCTTCATGAATTGGGTCACCCTAAACTGTAATAATGGTACAAGAACAGGGGCTTTTTTCCTTTGATTAAGAATTTTCCTAGACTGGATTCTGTTTACATTTGAAATAGAAGTTAGGTTTCCTAGTTGAGTGCTGCCAAACCCAAGATTGAAGAGTATGTTCTTTGAGACTAGGACAATCATATCAACCATTCAAGTCCTTACGGAGACTGACTTTTTACAGGGGTTGGGCCTTAAAGGAATAAAAGAGAAAAACTTATGTCCTAATTTAATGACTGGTTATTAATGTAATAGTAAATTAATAAATTTCTCAGAAGTTTGTAAAGGTACACTTACAAGCAGTGCAATTTTACAACTACTATGTAAAATTTAATACATATTTTTAAATCAAGTTCTACATAATAGAAAGTCATGGTTTTATATAAAAAGGTAACAAATGATATGTTGTCGGGTAAAAATGCAAGCCCTGGAAGGACTACATTATAAAACAATACTCAGGTAAACATGAGTCCAGGAAGGATTGTGTGGGATAAAGAATACTACTACTTATGAGGCAGTTCTATGGCACAGTAGATAGAGCTCTAGTCCTGGAGTCAGGAAAACCTGAGTTCAAATACAGCCTCAGGCCCATACTAGTTATGACTCTGGGCAAGTTAATTGACCCTGTTTGCCTCATTTTACTTATCTTTAAAATGAATTAGAGGAGAAAATGACAAACCACTTTAGTATCTTTGCCAAGAAAAAACCCAAAGAGGTCATGAAGAGTCAGATACAAACAGAACAACAACAAATTTCGTAAACAGGCTAGATTTTAGTGTCTGTTGTATTCGTAACTATCACAATGATCTTTAGAACTTCACTTAACCTCCTTGAAATTCAGTTTTCTTATATACAATTTAAGGTACTGGGACTGCTTAGTTAATCTAGATTCAGGGGACACACAGGCAAACATTTAACAGGCCTTACCTTCAATGAGCTTTCATTCTAGGGGGTGGGAGATATAACACCTCCAAAAGGCAAAGTCAGGAATCTATAAGGCACTAAATATTGGAGGGTGAGTCTGAGGTGTGAGAAAATTGACAGCAAGGTATAGAAAAGGAACACAAGTGATCAAAGGATCACGAGTCAGGCAGCTTAAACTGACAGGCATGCAAGCAAGTGGCTCCCCATCCCTACAGTTCCATGGGCAGCACAGGCAGTGCCTTGAGCATACTGTGAAATGTGTACTCAGTCAAGAGCTCAGCTATTTGGGTCTCTGCCCTTTCATCTGATTGGGGTTGCTGGGAATATTCATAGGGACTGAGTAGAAAGGGAATGATAGAGACAATCATTCAGCAGGTGGTCTAGACTGCAACACCTTCCACCCCTTGGTGTGGTCCACATGGACATTGAAAATAGGACAGTTTGCTAATTTGCCTATCTCATTTAGATGTTCTTATATTGATTGTGATGAGTAGAGTCTTGTATTCCATGCATAAATTTAACTGACTCAACTAGTATGGGTGGATCAATAGTAGTCACACATGGAATCACTTTTTGCCAGTAATGGCTGAGCAATGAACCAATCCTTATAGGGATGGAGCCTGTTAGGAAAGGCCTCCTGTTCAGCTGCTTTTGGAAACGTAGAAGTTTCTACTCTTTCTTGAGGGGGAACTAACAATAGAATGCATGCAGTAGTGAGGCCTCACTGCTTTTTCCCTCACTTCTTCCATCTGACTTCAATTTGAGAAATTTCAGTTTCAATTCATTATCACCTCCTCTTGGAATCAGCAAGACATTAAGAGGAAGGACAGGAGGTTCACATCTATTTATTTTGTCAAATGACTATTTTTTAGGTTTGGAGTAAGAGAAAATTGAACTTATAGACTGTTAAAATCCAGTCATTTGTTTTGATTATCCATGTATTTCCTTTATTCACCTTCTCCATCACCATAAACAACAGTTGTTTCTGGTAATAATGATGATCAGTAATGATGGGGGTGGTACTGATAGCTCTCATTTTACATTGAACAATTTAGGGATAGAAATGGGGACTGGATATTTTATTTCATCAACACTTTATAAATCATAATACACTATAACAATGTGAGCTCCATATTTCTTTAAGGTTTATAAAGTCTTTTCCTTGAAGCAACTGTAAATAAGACAGTGAAAAAATTGATCTCCTTTTACATATGCGCAAACTAGGTCTCATAGAGTATCAGCTAGCAAGTATTAGAACCAGAATTTGAACCAGTGACCTGACTTCAAATCTAGTGCTTTTTACCCAGGTATAACATGGGAATAGTCTATAAAAGTTTGTGTTTACTTTGTTTTGTTTTCTATGGTTTTTTTGTGTGTGTTTTGGCAGTCATTGATATAATGTAGAAAATCTCTGCTGAAAAGGCCTTGAAAGAAATGACCCCCTCCCCCGAAAAAAAAGGGAATTGATTTCTCAGTTTATCCCTAAAGAAAGAATCTGTTCCCCTAATTTCAAAGTGTGGCACTTACATAACTTGATGCATGGGATTATCTACACAGAAATGACTTCATCAGTTGATAATACCTGTTCAGGTTTATTATTTGACTGTAATAGTTTGGTTCAATTTCTTTTTTTATCACAACCTAACAAAAAAGGACTAAGATTTCTGTATCAACTGGCCAAAATTGTTTTGTGGAAGGTGAAATAGGGATAAGAAAACTCTCAAATTATGTAGGTGTGTCCTCAGGTAAATCATTTAATCTCACTGGTCCTCAGTTTCTTCATCCATAAAATGAAAGACTTGGATTACATGGCCTCTGGGTTCCTTTTTGGTTCTAGATCTGTGATCCTACTACATAACAACATTACTTCTGGGGCTTTGGGAGTCATGCTAAGCTGAGTCTGACATGAGCTTCCCAAAGCCTGTTCATATTGAACCTAAATGCACCATGGTATGGGCCATTGCTTTCATCATTTCAGGGCATGGTGAACAATACTGTTAAACACGGCTGGAGTAAAGTTTAATGAAAATAGGGCCTGTGCTTTACTGGAATGGGTAGAGTAGCTACCCACATTTATCTACTTGACTAACTGGGGGTTATTGTAGTAGCTGATAAATAAACTCTGAATAAAATCTCATTTGACCCAGCAGCATACTTTCTTATCTAAATTGAATATTAGCAGAGGTGATTCCTCTTAATTATAGGTTATCTGTTACCTTTCATCTAGATTTAGTTGAAGTGAAAATGTTCTAATTCCTTTTATTTTTCCATATACATACATATATATGTATATATATATATATATATATTCCTTTACCTTATTAATCATGTGAATGCTATTTTGAATTGATTCCTATTTTTGTGCTTATATAATTTTGTTTTTAGTAATCTCCATATTTTTATAAATGTCAAAGAATCACAGAATTATGACATGTCAGATTTCACAGAAACACAGTCATTTAGTGAAACTCCCTGCCTGAAGCATTAATTCCTTTCTCCATACCCAACAAATATTAGCACGATTTTGGGTAGCAAATGATTAGGAACAAGGTATTTAGAAACAAATGAAGGCAGATAGGTGGCACTGACTGTGGGCTCAGGAGGACCTGGGTTCAAATCCAGCCTCAGATGCTTACTAGTTGTATGACCTGGGCAAATCATTTAGCACATAGTAGTGGCCTAAAAATGCTTATCCCCTTCCCCTTTTCTAGTTGTCCATTCATTGGGGAATGGCTAAACAAATGATGGTACATTAATGCAAGGGAATATTACTGGGCAATAAGAAATGACCAACATGAAGAAAAATGGAAAGACAAGTGAATTGATAGAATTCAAGTGAGCAGAGCCAGGAAAACAATATTTCTAATGACTACAACAATATAAATGGAGAATCTGAATTGAAAATAAGTTTTGCAATATTGTAATGAATAAGCTTGGATGAAAAGAAGAATTGTGTGGAGATACGCTTTGTTCTTTGCAGAAATGGGAGTTTATGAGTATGTAATGTTGCATATATTTTCACATTTTAGAGGTACCAATCAGTTTTGCTGATTTGTTTCTTGTCTTTTTTATTATCTTCATTAAAAAACTAAACTAGATGACTTTCTTAGACAGAAAGGAGAGATGCTGAAGAAAAGGTGATTTAAAAAACACAAAAGATATCAGTGAAGATATTGCTAAAAATTACAAGATTCACCTACAAATGACACATCCAATCTCTAATCAAGCAGAATGTTATTGTGAAATAGATACTGACATTGAAGTCTGAGGAAAGGGTTCAAATCTTGTGACCTTTTTCAAGTCACGCCAATCCCCTGATGCTTCAATTTTCCTCAACTATTATTTGTCATTTGATAGGGTTGGACTCCATGGTCTGTGAGGTCCCTTCTAGTTTGAATTCCCTCATCCTAAATGCAGCTAGATGGAATAATGGATAGAGCCCTGGACCAATACTTAATAGCTATGTGCACTTGGGCAAGTTAATTAAGCCTCTGCTTCAGTTTCCTTATTTGAAAAATATAATAACTTCTTCCTAGGGCTGTTAAAAGGTTAAAATGGGATAATGTTGGTAAAGTATTTCAGAAACTTTAAAGTCATATATAAATGATAGCTATCATCAGATATTTGTATTCATGTAATCTCCAATGACGGGGAACCTGCTATAACATAGGACAAGTAGTCATTGTGATGCTCTTCTTCATTTTGAGTCAAAATCTATCTCTTCATAAGGTCCAGTCATTGATCCTTTATCAGGCCCCTGAAGTTAGGCATTATAATTTTAATCTGTTTATTATGCAATATGTTCTCATGTATTTGAAGACAGTTATGTCTTCCTTAACTCTTTTCTCTAGGTTGAACATTCTTAGTTCTTCCAATCAGTTCTCAGGTGACATAATCTCAGTTGACTTTAATATCCAAATTGACTTTTCCTAGAGTTTCTCCAGTCTGCTGAACTATCTCTCCAAATATGGTGCTCAGAACAAAGCACAGAACTGCACAATGTGGGGCATGAATGGGGGAGACCACAATGAATCAAAGTACTCTACAGTGAGACCATAATATCCCTTGTTCTGAAGACTCTGTATATCATAATTTTCGCAATCCACTTAATGTTAGTATGTTTTTAGAAGTATTTCTGTTTAATTAAATTTAAAAAAAGTGTTATCAAGTACTTCCTATGTGCCAAGAGCTGTGCTTGGTGTTAGAAATGCAAACACAAACCAAAATATTCCCTACACGTAAGAAACTTGCATACCACTGGACAGCATATGAATCATAAATTATCGATTCATATTGAATCTAAAATATCAGTGTTAGAAGAGATCACAGTGGCCACCAATCCAAATTATAAGACTTAGCAAAGTAGTTTTGTGAGATACACATACATACATGAATACACACACATACAAACACACACATGTAATACGCATATTTAGCAATTAGAAGGGAAAGGCAAAAGGTCTCAAATGAACTAGGGGGAAAAAGTTAACAAAATGAAATTCCCTAAAAGTAGTCATCTAGTGCTGCTGGAACACCTCTGTTGGTGAGTACCTCATAACTTCTTGGCAGCCTATGCCAGTTTTGTATGACTCTAATTGTTAAGCGGTGATTGTGTTTGTATGTGTTTCCTGACATTAAGCATAAACTTGTTTCCTGGCAACTTTCACCCATCACTAATTCTGTCCCCTGGGCCAGTCAGATTTAGTCTAATCCATTTTCTGGGTGACTGCCCTTCAAATACATGAAAACAGCTCTCCTTTCCTCTTTTACCACCAGCTAAAAGCACTAGTTCTTTCTTGCATAACATCCTATCAAGCCTCATCTCTTCTGTCCCTACACTTAACTGATTTTTTTGGTAGAACTTTCCACTTATCCCTATTAAATTTCAGTATTAGTCATAGTCTTGTTAATAGAAGCACTTTTGTTATTGTATTACACTTTACAATCTATACATGACATACATTTTGCCTGCTCTTATCAAGGACACATTTCAATTCTAAGTTCCTAAACTACAGTTTCTAAGGCAATCCTTCTACTAACTTTTCTCAGTGGAAGGTAAACATTCCCCTCCAATTCTGATTAGAAATTGCTATACTTCT
The DNA here is from genome assembly GCF_028583685.1 of Petaurus breviceps papuanus. Taxonomy (NCBI): domain Eukaryota; kingdom Metazoa; phylum Chordata; class Mammalia; order Diprotodontia; family Petauridae; genus Petaurus; species Petaurus breviceps. The sequence continues at coordinate 57,464,145 of NW_027186304.1, forward strand.
GTTTTGCTTCTTCCTTCTTATCTCTCGGTTTCTGGGCATTGCAGTGGAAGAGCTTCTTGAATGTTCTTCATCCCTATTCCACCCATCCACAGCAAGCAAAATCTTCATGACTCACTTAAAGAAAAGAATTCAATTAGGAGGACATGAACATTGATGACTGAGAAATAGCAGGTTCAGTTCTGGGAGCAACCTGATAGGCAGTCATGACAAAGAAACAGGCTGACTCATTCTGAGCAAGAAAGCCTACTTACCTGTAGAACAAAGAGGCTAAGAAACAAGCAAAAAGATCTCTACCAACCAACCAGCTAGCAGGCAGTGAAAGTACTGACTGTAGAAACGTCTGTGAGTCATGCAATGAATTTCAAAGCCATTCATAGACAGAAAATAACACTACCAGCGCTGAAATTTTACAATACAAAGAACAAAGTGGCAGCCAAAATTCAGTCTCTTTCCATGAAAAGTCAAATAAATCCTATTACCTTGACAACTAAGGAACTTTTCAAATTCTAAGATGATATTGGAATTGCATTGTGTAAAAAAACAGATAACTTAAAATATGTGGGTCATGGAAGTGTTGTGTGTTGTTATCCTAATTTTCCTTTTGACGGTATTTTTGTTGTTGTTGCAGTTTAAGTTCCTGGCAGTATGGTTATTTAATGTTTTTGTATTCCGGGAGTTCATTCAAAGTTACAATATCTATTTTTAGACTGCACAAAAGAGGGGGAAATTGTTTCCTTGATAGATGCTAATAGTTTTTACAAGAAAAAAATGATTTTCAATTTACTAATTCAGACAGAAATTAGATTAAATATGATTGCATACTTATTGCAAAACATTTATTATGTCATAAAATTCTAATTAAGTATTTATAATTTTATTATGGTTTCATAGTCAAATTCAAGTCAGATGAATAATTTCCTGACATTTAAAATGGGAAAATATTGGACATGAACTAGTTTACTTCCAAGCTACAGTGCAATATGTTTAATATTTCAAAAGTGTTTTCCTTTGGGATAGAGAGTTCATTTTTTTATAAATTTTAAATCCACTGGGAATTCTACCTTTCCTTCCCTTTAATCATGGGAGTCTTTTTAAGGTAGGTTAAAAGCCAATGGAGATTTTAGAGAATGGAGTAGGCACTAATGGTATACAACTCTATAAATGATGACCTATCATTTTCATATGTTATAAAATATTTTTCAAGAATAATTATATTAAATTAATATAATTAAATTATAAATAAATTAATATTAAAATAAATTAATATTAAATTAAATTAATATTAATTTATTATTATAATATTATTATATTATAATTATATATTTATATATGAATATATAATTATAATATAAAATTATTATTATTATAATAAATAATTAAATAAATTAAATTAAATTAAAAATAAAAAAAAGACTTCTTCTAAAACTGCCCGTTACAAGATATAGTAAAGAAGTACTATTCTTCTCCTATTTTATTCTTAAAAATTTAATTCAAGGGGCGGCCAGGTGGTGCAGTGAGCAAGAGCACCGAATCCAGGCTCAGATACTTAGCACAACAACCAGAAATAACTGGCCGTGTAACCTTGGGCAACTTACTTAAACCCAATTGTTCAAAAAAAAAATAATTCAATTCAATAAACATTTATACATGCCTGCTATGTGCTAGGCACTGTGTTAATGCCAGACATACAAATAAGAAAAAGAGAAAGTTCATGGGCAGCTAGGTGGTGCAGTGAATAGAGCATCGGCCCTGGAGTCAGGAGAACCTGGGTTCAGATTTGGCCTCAGACACTTAACACACACACACAAAAATACTAGCCATGTGACCTTGGGCAAGTTACTTAACCCCAATTTCTCTCCAAAAAGCCAAAAAAAACAAAACAAAACCCCGTCCTTACCTTTAAGGAGCTTACAGTCTAATGAGGGATGATAATACAACAAAAGGAAGCTGAAAACTAGAGGTTGGGGGTGGTAAGTGGATTTGAGAATGTTGGGGAGGCATTTTTCTGTGCAGTTGACACCAAGCAGATCTACAGATACAAAGTGGAGTAAACTTGAAAGTCCAGATGCTGTCATCTATAAAAGAAGACCTTGGAAAGAGGCATGGACTGGATTAGGATATATTGTTCCCTATAAGCAAGCTGAGCAGCCCATAGAAAAGGAAAGGGAATACTAACTGGTCTTAACTGGTAGGAGGGGTGGGAAGTGAGGAGAGTTGTACTCCCAGTATCAAATATAAACTTCTCTGGCATTTAAAACTTTTAACAACCTTGGCCTTTTTTACTTCTCTAGTTTTCTTAAAACTTATCCTTTTCATACTGTGCTCCAATCATTTTAGCTTACTAACTTTTTCTCAAACCTGATGCTCATTTCCAATATCTGTGCCTTTGCATTGGCTACTTGAATAACTGAAATAAAGAAACTGTGTTTCCCTTTAAGACCCAGGTAAAAGATACTTTCTGTAAGAGGCCTTTTCCAGTTCCCTTTGACTACCAATGCCTTCTTTTTTAAGATTACTTTTATGTATCATGCATATTCCTAAATAAAAACTTGTGACTTAGCAATTAGAATATAAGATCCCTGGGGTAGAATCTAATGTGCTTTTCTCTTTGTATCCCCAGCACTTAACTGAGTTCTTGGCACACAAAAGCTTGTTGATTGATTATAAAAGGTAAATCTTAATTAAAATAAGACCATCACATGAGCTGATTAACTATATATAAATCATTTTTATTCTATTTAATCACCACCATGGAAGAAAATTTTAAAGTTTTCCCAGTAAAATAATTATTTTCTGGTTTGTCTGTTCTGATGACAAAGGGAAGTCCTAAAATGATTCACCAAATAAGGATAGAGTAGGAGACAGAAATAAACAAAGGTCAATGGGGGATAATTAGAGGAATTAAGTAATTAAAGACTCTGGACACTTAAAGGACCAAGATTTCATGCCAAGCCTTGATTGTCATAGGTTTCAAGCTAACAGAGCTTATATCATCTGACAAAGATGTAAACCACTGGGAAACTATGACTAGGCAAGGTCTAGAAGTAAATTAATTTTTTTCTCAATATGAAAAGTAAAAATTGAGTTAGGGTTAAAAAAATACTGGTTGAAATAGGTGGTACCTACAAATATCTGAAGGTGATCTTTCATTGAAATTTTGTTTCTTATTTGTTTTATTTAACCATCTCTTAGTTAATAGTTAATGTATATTGTCATACAGCTAGGTGGTGCAGTGAATAGAATTCTGTGCCTGAAGTAAGGAAGACTCATCTTCCTGAGTTGATATCTGAACTCAGATATTTACTAGCTGTGTGACCCTGGGAAAGTCACTTAACACTGTTTGCCTCAGTTTCCTCATCTGTAAAATAAGCTGGAGAAGGAAATGACAAACGATTCCAGTATCTTTGACAAGAAAACCCAATATAGAGAGTCAGACAGTCAGACACTAATGAAAAATGACTTAACAAAAAATGTGTATGTATATTATACATATGTTTTAAAGGGATATTAAATAACAGAGTGGAATTAATTGGTGGGGTATAACAGAGTATTCTTTACTTGCTTAGAAAATAGTAAAATTATCCTTGTAACACTATTTGCTGAATGATTGAATTTTAAAATTATATACAGAAACATATGCATATGTTAATCAATAAAGTATGCAAATATTGGCAGCATTTCTTATGTCAATAATAAACCCTTATAATAGCAAAAATCTCCCTTAGAGATCACAATTAATCATATGACTTAGAATCAATGTTATCTGTATGAATAACTGAGGTTTATGAAATAAAATCATTCTAAAACTTTATTATCTCTGGGATTGATAGAAATAATTTAATGTCTTCAGACCGTTCTGTGAGGGTCAGAATTTATGTACTTGGAAACTACTGAAAATATAAACATGTCAAGGCTGGAATATTTGAAATGTGTATTACCCAGCTATTAGTGTCACTATCACTTCATGTGCCAATTACAATAAGTTAAAAATAATTTGAAAAACAAAAAAATATATAATGTGACTAATTTATTTTTAATATATGTGTTGATTTTGAAGTGTCAATCAAAGATTATAAGTAATAATGTCTGGATGATCCAATTTGCTTGCCAATGTCAATCTGAATAAAATAAAATGCAATCCCAGTGCCTCATAGGATTATCTGATCTCTCTTCTGACCTACAACTGATTTTACGTCTAAGTTTATAGGACTTCTGACAATAACAACAACTTGTTAGTTCCCCTATAAACATGTTTATTTCTTGACTCTTAAAGTTACACAATTTTTTTTTCAGTTAGAAGATTTAAATATATGTGTGTGCTTGTAATTTTATTTATGTCATAAAAGTTTGTGTTCAACATGGGATTAAAGCAGTATAATTTTTTTTTTGGACTCCTGTTCAAATACCAGCACCACTTCAATTGATTCTTTTTTTTTTTTTTTTAAAGCAATTGGGGTTAAGTAACTTGCTCAAGGTTACACAGTCAGTTATTTTTGGCTGTGGTGCTGAGTATCTGAGCCCGGATTTGATCCAGGTCCCGACACTGGAGCCAGTGCTCTTACTCGCTGAGCCACCTGGCCACCCCTAAGCAATTGGGGTTAAGTAACTTGCTCAAGGTTACACGGCCAGGTGTTTCTGGGTGGGAGCTAAGTGTCTGTGCCCGGGATTCGATCTCCAGGTCTTCTCAACACTGGAGACGCTGTGCTACCTGGCCGCCCACTTCAATTGATTCTTACATCCTGAACTTGAAACAGAATTTTGTGCACTCTCATTCATTCATTTATTTATTTATTCATTCATTTGTTTGTTTTTGGCTTTTTAGAGGGGGTAAGGCAGGGCACTTGGAGTTAAGTGACTTGACCAAGATCACATGGCTAGTAAGTGTTAAGTGTCTGAGGTTGAATTTGAACTCAGGTCCTCCTGAGTCCAGGGCCAATGCTCTATCCACTGCACCACCTAGCCATCCCTATTGCTTTTTTTTTTTTTAAACTGAAAATCCATCCCTAATTTTTTTTGAATTGTTTTGTGCATCTGTGGCTTCATTTTTTCCCTCCTACATTCTTTTTTCTCCTTTTTCTTTCTCCTTCTTCATTCCTCTTCTCCCTTAACTTGGAAACTCTGTTCACATATGCTAAAACACAAACTCTCATAATGAGGGGCTGAATTGATTCAGGTAAGATGAATCAAGCATATGCTACACACCTGAGATTCGGGCAGAATTTATCATTATGGATTGCTCCTAAATGCAGAAAAATAGTGGAAGTTGAGCAATCAGATGGATGGTGTTCAATGAAACCTAAGTATAAATCTAGAGTTAATCACTAACAACTATTCATGACCCTGGGCAAATTACATATTCTCTATCTGCCTCTTTTTCCTCCTTTATAAAATGAGGATAATAATAGCACCTCCCTGCCAGAATTTTAATGATAAAATTTTACATTTATAAAGTGTGTTATAAAATTTGAATCACTATATAAATGGTAGCTATTATTATTGCTCTTTAGTTATTAACTGCTGTTTACCTTTCAGGCAACTTTTGCAAATAATCGATAGATTGTAATAGCCATGTTGCTTAGAGTTTCACTATTTCAAAAGCATCTACATAGAAGATGTAGTCCCTAGGGTAATAGTCTACATATTGAAACTCCAGAAAATCACAAAATACAACAAGAAAACTGAAGATCAAGAACACCAGTACCACTTTGAGATAAGATCAAGTATTACTCTTGTGACAAGATTCAAATTCACTTGTATTTAATGTCATTAAAAATAATAGTAAACTCCATATTCTGGTTCACTAAAATTCTAGATGGCAATTTAAATCACAGGTATTGGTAAACTGTTCATGTTTGTTTTTGTTTTGTTTTGTTTTGTTTAGTAAAGTTTATCCATCTGAAGAAAAATTCACCAAATATGACCCATTCCCATCTACTGTGGTGGGGCCTTAGGGGGAATGAGTGCACCAGAATACTGCCTTGTGAAGGGTATGGCAAACCAACTCAGAGCAGAAATTGGACAGGTCTGGGGAGGCTAGGTGATGCAGTGAATAGAGCACTGGCCCTGGAGTCAGGAGGTCCTGAGTTCAAATTCAACCTCAGACACTTAACACTTACTAGCCATGTTACTTTGGGCAAGTCACTTAACCCCAATTGCCCTTCCTTCTCTCCTCCAAAAAGAAAAAAACAAAGAAAGAATTTGGAGTTGTCAAAGATCCCAGGTATATCAGACCTCCTCTTTCAGATTTCAAAAACAAAACACAACACATACACACACACACAAACATACACACACATACACATTAGGAGGGAAGATTATATGCCTTTCAAAGATCTGAATAATAATAGGATAGAACCAATTACAAAAGATAAAATATGTTGATTATATAAAATTGAAATGCTTTTGCACACAAATTAATGAATCCACTCAAGTCAATAATGATTTATTAAGTACCATTTTGTGACTGTCACTGCACTAAGTGCTAGGGATACAAAAAGCAAACAAACAACAAAACATTCTTTGCTGTCAAAGAGCTCTCATTGCAATGGGGAGACAACATACAAATGACTATATATGAAGATGATACATACAGTCTTAATTGCATATAATCTCAGAGAGAAGGCACAGGGAACTAGGGAAAGGCTTTTTGCAAAAAGTGAGAGTTTAACTGAGACTTGAAGAAAGCCAGGGAAGCTAAAAAAATGCAGAGGAGGTAGGAAAGACTTCCATGTATGGGCAATAGTCACTAAAAATGCATGGGTTCAGGAGGTGAATTTTCATGTGTGAGGAACAGCAAGGAGGCCAGTGTCACTAGAACATAGAATACATGAAAGCAGATAAGGTTGGAAAAAAATACTGGAAAAACAGGAGTGGGTAGATTATAAACAGTTTTGAAGGTCAAAATATTTTATATTGCATCCTGAAAATAATGGAGAGGCACTAGACTTTATGGAATGCAGTGGGATGGCAGGGGTGAGAGCATGACATACTCAATATAATTTAGGCAGATCAGTGTCACAGTGGAGTATAGTACAGAATGGAGAGGGGAGAGACTTGTGGCAGGGAGAATGAAGCAAAGAGGGTTAATGCTATGTGAAGTAATTGTGTAGGGCTGGGGGCAAAAAGACAAAGATACAAAGTCTCTGTTCTCAAGGAGGTTATTCTTTATTAAGCCTAGGCTCAGCCCCAGTTCAATATATTACACTCAAGAAAAGCTTTCTGAGTTATCACAGGAAAAGAGTTAATTTGGAGCATTGTTGCAGTCATCCCACAGTAGCTATTTCCCTCTTGACCTCAGCTGATCAGCGCCCTTCCACAGGGCCAGTGCCTCTTCATTTATTGTTCCAGAGCAGCAGTTGAACTGAATGTTACCTTGAGGACAACCTCATTGATCATAATGAGAAGTGTGAATCAGGGGTTTCCAGCTTCCTTTTTAAAATATCTATCCTCAGAATCCATGTAGTTCAAACTGTACATGAACCAGACACCTCTCTACAATATCATTGATGTGTTATATTCTAGCTTGCACTTGAAGGTCTCTCGTGATCCTGAAGGTGCCCATTCCACTCTGGATAATTCTAGTCTTTGGGAATTTTTGTTTCCTACTATCCCTTTAATGTCTGTCTAGTCAAAATCCAACTCTTTACAATTTCTGTGCATTCATAGCAGAAAAAAAAGGCTGAGCTAATCTTCCATATGATAGTGCTTCAAATACTTGAAAACAATTATCATATTCTTTCTAATTCTTATTTCTCCAAACTGATTAACTCTAGTTCTTTTAATTATCATTATAAAAAATTACTTCAAAGACCAGCACTGGATTCACAAATGTACTAGAGAAATTTCAGAGACATTCCCACCAAGAATAAGGGTAAAGCAGGAATGCCCTACTTACCAATTTCTTTTTAAATTTGTGTGTGTGAGTACAATATATGTGTATGTATATACATGTATAGCTACATGAATTCTTTTATATGAAATATATGAGGGCAATTTCACGATTATTTTTAAAGAAACAAAGGAAGAACTGAGCATATATCCTTAGTTTGACTGAATTTGCAATTTGTCCAACGACATACAGAAAGCAATTGACCAAGTTGAGACTAGGCCCCAAATTTGCTAACATTAAATCCAGCATGCTTTTCCACTCTGCTACATATAAATAACTCAAAGAAGTTGTTAATTTGTATGTAAGACATACAAAGCCTGGCTATGGAAAGGCAAAGAAGTCAACTCTCATTAGAATTTTTGTAATTGGGGTTTGAATGACTAATTTGAAGCATTAGAAAAAAAGATATTTCGCTGTGTTGGGTAAAGAAGGCTATTAAAAATGTTTTTAGAGTTTTTCATAGAAAATTCAAAGGTAGGTATGAGAGGAGTTGACCTTTTAAAAAGGATTGAGGCATAATAGTATAGTTTACTGGACTAGGGAGTCAAAAGATGTGGGATCTGATCCTGACTTTAGCACTGATAAGCCATATGATATTGGATAAGTCTCTTTTGAATCAAAATTTCTTTTCTGTGGAATTACAAAGTTAAATGACACAATCTCATAATATCCTTTCAGCTGTAACATTCTACAGGTGTCTTGGAATAAAAGAACCTGCAAGAAAACCATAATGGTTAAGAGACAGGTTGGAATTGGAATTCTGATATAATAATTGTCCAAACTTAAGGAAGTTATTTAAATGGTAGCAGTCTCTTTTGCCTCAAAAGTAAAGGATAGTAATATAGGAACTACCTACACTATGGGATTGTTGTGAAGAAAAAATCTTGAAAATATGAAAGTTTTATGTAAACATGAGCTTTTGTTACTATCACATGTTCATTATACACTGTCTTTTCCTGAAATAGCAGGACAGCTCCCAGTTAATGATTTTCAAGTGACCTTGGCAAAATAAACAAATTCCCTTGCTATCCTGGTATTTGATGATGGATCAAGTTCTCTCTCAGGCTCCATTAGATTTCCTGTTAAGTATGTTATTGAAATCTGGAACCAGATTTTTCCACATTAAAAAGGTTATGTTAAAATCTCAAGTTATAAAGACTGTTATGAAAGCAGGACTCTATTTTTATTTCCTGAAAGTCTAACACTAAATGTAATTAATCAAATTAGCATAATCATTTGTGATTAATCCAGCAGAAATTAATCTAAACTTGTGTTTCGAAAAGAGAAATACTTCTACTATTTGCATTGTATCCCAATGTTTTTCTTTTTTTTCTTTTCTGTCATACTTTTTCCTTTTAAACAAAGGCACTAGTATTCCTTTGAGTATGAAACACTGATTTAATCAGAAGCTTTGCAGTATTTCAAGTTGTCCTATGTATTTAATTTGTTGGAAGCTTATGTTTCCTGTATTTCATTAAATGATAACTAGGAGTAAAAGGCAATCATCCTGGAGATAAATTATTATGTAGCTTTGCTATAGTAATGAGTTGGACGTATATTTTTACTGCATTATCCACTCCCTCTTTTTTTGTATCCAAAGAGAGGCAGTATTTTCTCTCTTCTCTTAGTTATGAAGTGTAAATGAATACCATTGAATTCCCATAGCTCCATTTCTTTTATATGGAGATATTCCATTTTGGAGAACTATTAAATTATGATAAAATCTTCTATTGATAGGATCTATGAAGAGAGTCTGAAAGAACTGTGATTGAAAAACAAAGAAAAAGAACAGCAACAGAGAACAGTATCTCAATAATGGTCTAAGGACATGCATTAAAAAGGTTAATAGAGATATGAATCTTCCTCATAGGGGTAGGTAAGGTTACCTGTTCCCTTTCAAAGTGACTGATGATGGTTCTGGCTGCAGTCTTCAGCTCCTTCCTATTCCCCTCCATCCATTAAAAAGAAGCTCAAGACAATTTGCACAACCTAATTCAGTTAACCTAAAGGAATTCAGAGAGGAAAAGGAAAAGAAAATATCAGTACCTTTTCAATTACCAAAAAATAGAAGGCTGGAGGGATGTTCACCAAGTAAAAATTTTACCATTTGGACACTAGAAAGGAGAGCAGATAGACAACACGGATCCACACAAATACAACCAAGAGTTGTTGATGGAGATTTGGTCAAGAATGCTGAGAGGGAAGTGCCAAGATAGACAATACTTTATGTGGAATAGGGTAGAGGCAAGGGGATTGTGAAAGAATGGTTAATCATCTCAAATAATCCAGAGACATTCTATTTCCCTGTCATACCTGACAAGCACAAAAGAGCTCGTGTTGGACATATCAATTTTTTTGATATTTTGTGGGTCTGATTCTTTGTAAATGGAGTTGATGCTACTCTTGGAAGGGCAAAATATGTTCAATCTTGCCTTCACATGGGGTGGAAACAAATAATTCAGATAAATCAGAGGTCCTTAAAGTTTAATTGAACCCTTACTGTCAGAAAGGAGACTGTCATAACTGGTATACATTGAATAGAAGATGACGACTGGTGAAAGGTGGAAAATTAGTATGAGGAAGATGTAGCTTTAAATAAATGTGGTCACATATAAAGAAGAACTTAATTTATTAGACATTTGAATAGACTATTAAAGGAGCCTGCTCTGATATATGATATTTAGCTATTCTTTTTATAGGATCTAGTTAAGCTATACTAGTTGAACTTTTAGAATTCTCCTAAGATCTTAAGAAAAGAATTCTAAAAGATGTTATTGCTAGAAAGAATTGGAACTTATCAAATGTTAGCCATTTTTATCTTGGAAAAAAACATCAAATTCTATATTAAAAATTAATTTGCTTTGAATTAGGTGACAAAATGGAGAATAGGGTTGTCCATTTGTAATGGGAATGCAAATTTGGAAGATCTTCCCTTCCCCTAGGCTAAAATGCACCTGAAGCCTAGGGAGGGAGGCTTGTTTTTCAGTAGATACTTCTTGATTGGCCAGTGAGTCAATAAGGTTGTTACATTCTCTGAGCCAGGAGAAGGCTATATAAGCCCTGATGTGTAGCTTTGTTTTGGGACTCACTTTGAGAAGTGTTCTGTGATTTGATCTGAATTCTGGGAAGCCGTTGTTGAGAGTCCCCCGGCTTTGAAAAACCCAGATGTGGAAACCCAGATGTTGACTGGGTATGGATGTAATGGTTGGACAGTTTGGAAATCTGTCTACTTGATCTGTTTCTGTCTTGATAATTCTGCCTGTATGCTTTGAAGTTCGGGGTGCTGACCTTTTTCCCCTGAACAAGGTAAATGATATATGTCTGACTGATTAAAGTAAGCTTGTTAACCCATTTTGAGTTGCTTTCCTTTAACAATGCAGATCCAAGAACCTGTGGTAGCTGCAAACCCCGAGGACACTTGGGGTGCTTGCTGCTACACCATTCTTCTGTCTTTTTACTTTATTTGGCAAATGGAATCTCAGATTCTTTAGGCTCAAGGATATAACGAAGCTGATCAACCAAAAGCTCTTTCTAGAAAGGAAGAAAATGAGTCAGCTATAATATGTTGAGTTTCCTGTGGTTAAACAGACAGTTGAAGATGTGAGACTAGGATCACAGTTTTCATACTGTTCTTTCCACTATATAATCCATATTTGTGAAATAATATGGAAAATACACCAAGAATATTTGTGAGTCTTTATTTGTATTTTTCATGACTTTGATTGAGCTTGCTAATGTGGTCATTTGTTTTATCTTCTGTCTTCCATTTTATAGGCACTCAATAACCAAGGTATTGCAGTTTTCAAATATTGACTGTTTCATTTCCTCTAATGCAATTATCATGCAACATCAAGTATATATGTCTTAATGAGCTGAAAACAAATATTGAATTAAGAAAAAGAAGTTCATTCCAGCTATCTTTCCCAGGCAACATATCTATTTTTGTTGACATTTGGCCCTGAGTTGATAGCCATTAATTAGGTAAATATTATCAAACTTAAAAAAAGACATTTGTTGATAGTGTTTATACCTTAATAGTGCACCTTTGAGTTTAATTAGAAGTGAGATTGAGAGCATTACTATTTCATCTTAATCTTTTAAATATAGAAGGATTACTTTGTCCCCATGGAGCCTATAGGATGCTATTGTTAGGAACATAGGATTTAGAGCTCGAAAAAAGCAGAAATCAACTAGCCAAGTTGCTTAATTTTAAAGGCAACACACAAGAGATATGAGATCCCTTAGTATGAAGCAGTCGGGATCACAGCTAGATGTCTTATATCTTAATCCAGTATTCTGATATACTTCTGTTACTCAGATTCTATTTTGTATTATGTTTATTTATGCATAATATCCCCTATTCTCTTTCCATTAATTACATGTGAACAGAGTTCTTTGTGTCTCCCACAGTGCAGAGAATAGTGTTCTATACATATTTTATACTTCATATTTCTAAAGTTTGAATTGCTCCAGTTCTTATAGCTCTCATTTTCCAAATATTATCTCATTCCATTTTCACATCTCAGGTTCTATATAGAACTACTAGTCGAGTTAAGTAAGAAAAACTGATGTGAAGAGAAAAGTCCTGGTTTTAAATTCAAGTCCTGCCACTTACTGTGGGATTTTAATGAGTCATTTAGAGTCTGTAGAGCTTAGTTTCATCAAACAACAATGACCAAAAAGATGGGATTAGATGAGATGATGACCTTTTACATCCCTTTTGCTCCAGATTTCTCTTAATGGCATGGAAGTGTGAATGTGGGTCCTTGAAAACCCACATATTATGTTATATTATTATAGGAGCACAAACTCCCTTAGAAGATAACAAGATGGAAAGGCCTTGAGTTTCCATTGAGAATGATTACTGAATATCAACATAGCTAGGCTCATAGAGGCTGATTATTTGAAGGTGCACCACCATGATAATGAATTAATTTTGGGAGATTACAACAATTTAGTAGACACCATCTATTCAGTCAAAGAGAATAGATATCAATGGCTGTGGAATTAATAATTTTATACATAGATTTTTTTTAAGTTCTTAAGTATGGATTTTCATAACATCTGGAAAATTATACAAAATATGCTATTCCAATATTTATAGGATTGAAAACAGTGCTAGAAAAAGATGTGTGGGCCTGATCAAGGTCATATAGCTAGTAAGTGATAGAACTAACAATTGATTAAAATTTTTTCTTATTCTAAAAGCCAAATGTTCTTCCTACTGCAAGACTCTGCCTCTTGGAATTTACAGAATTATTCTCTTTGTGACTTTTAGATTGTAAAAAAAAATGTATTTGGAAATAGAAGCAAAAGGTATGGAAAACTGATGGATATATGGAGTTGGTGTGCTATATGGGGGTTGAGTTGATAAATAGATATTCTCCTCAAATATGATGCTATAGATTTGAATACTATAACCACACCAAAAAGTGTGGAAGAGGTTTGTGGAGAAACTAAATTTATTAGTGTAAGGCAGAGTTATGAAAAGACAGGCTGCCACAATGGATGACTAGTTGGAATGTGAAGGAGAATCATGGTCTAAATAGATACAAAGGACTAAGTAGGCTAATTTATACTCAATTACCAATCAAGAAATCTTATCTCAGCTTATTTCTTCTCTTTTTTTATACAAAAATAAATGACAAAATCAAGGAATATTACATCTAGAGAAAACCTTAAAAATAAACGAACCCTCTCATTTTGCAAATTAATAATGAACCCAGGGAAGTTAAATAATGTCCAAATGCATTTGTCTAGTAAATGGAAGAATCTGATCTGAATCCTTGTCTTTTTTTGATGATCAATATCCCCATTTAGACATCTTTACTATAGATTTATTTCTGGAAGTTATCTTCAAATGTTCAAAAACTTTGATTGAGCCTTTCTGTGGTATCTAAATAATAATACTAAATAGACTCATATCAGTAAGAATGTTACCTATTTCACTTACAAGACAATGTTAAGAACAAAGAAGTATAAGGAGTAAATCATGATAAAGTGGCATAATTTTAGAAAGGAAGGGTACCATTGTATCCCTTCTTTTTAGTGTTGGATTATATGCTATGTATAAAACTTCTTCATTTTAGAAATGTGGAAACAGATCTAAATGATTTAGCCAATATCACACATGTGATTAGTAGAAGATCTTGGACTAGAACTCAGATGTTATGACTCTAATTTCAGCTTTTTTCCCTGTATTCCATAATCCATTTAGTCTTAAAATCAATTATTTGTTTAAGTAAGGCCCTTCTTCCTCTAATGGTTTTAATCCTAAAAAATTGATGGTTAAATGTGCCTCTTTGGTGTGAAATATAAGCCATGTCTTGTTCAAGCCAAACTTGTGTAATAAAACATTTTCCATTATATAAGGACTCTTATCGAGGCAGAACCTTAGATTTAAGTAAGTAAAAAAGAAAAGTAGTTTAAGTAAGAGGAAAAAAAAGGAAATAGAGTAAATTAAAATAGGCTTAATGGATTAGTTGAGTACTTTCCCTGCTGTGAACATAGCTGATGTTTGGTCTTTAAGAGCATAACCAAGATGAACAACACCATATTTTTTTTTCCCCTAAATGCCTTAGGGGAGAAGGAAACACCTTAAGTGTACTATTGACTCTAATTCCATGGTCAGTCTAATCACTTTTGTAGCATTGCATTGACAAAAATTTGATTCAGACTGTGTGTTGCAATGACTTCAGTGTCCTGAATTAGTGAATTTGAAAGTATGACCAATATTGCATAGCATATATTGAAGGGGTATTTTAAGAAGGATTGATCAGTAATTACAAAATGTGTAAGCCAAAGTGCTTGTAATATGATGTGAAGTATTGCTTTGTTCAGTTTCAAACATCTTTTATACTATCACTGCTGCATAACATATAGCTCTCTGATATTGGCAGCTGATTTTTACATTAAGAAATTAGATTGTGTATGCAGCAAGGTATGATGAATTAAAATGACATTTAATTCTCTGCGTATGGGAAATAATTTTGAGAAATGTGATTACATGAAGGATAAAACACCTTACATCACTAATGCCAGCAGTTTATTGATATAAAACTGGCCATCCTAGTAACCATAATTTTGTTGTTAACTCTTTAGTGAATATAAGGAATTTAGGGGGGATTGCTTTACATAGCCAAAGTGGGATTTGTTCAGGTTGCTTTGCTTCATAATCAAGTAAAAGACATGACTGATCTACTTTTTCATTGTAATGAGGAATCCCAAAGGAAGAAATTCCTACTAACTGTGTAATGCAGCACAAGTTAAAATCATAGAATTTGTTAGGGCTCTAAGAAGTTGAGGAATGTCTTTGGGTCCCACAAATAGCAGGGATGTAGCAAAGGGAGGCCTTGAACTTAAGACTTCCTGTATCCAAGGATAACTATAGGTTATAAGTGTTTATAAGTTATAAGTGCTTCTTAAACTGTGGTGGTGTCCCTATATTGGTTACAACCCACAGTTCAAGAAACCCCAAAGGGATTGCAAGTGGAAAAGGTTTTAAGAAACCCTGACCTGCACCATACTTCTCTATTCATTTTAATTAATTATTCAAGTTATTATATTATTGGAAACATTTCTTCTTGTTTCTTGAGCATTAGCTCTCTAACAAAAGAAGTCATTCAAGATGATTAAGCATCATTTAGCTTTATAGATGAGCTTGTAGCCCAGTCAATCCCATGTTCTTATTTGATACAAAAGTTCTTCCCTTACAATCATATCAAGTCGACCTAGCGGCACATCAAATCAGTCAGGGATTTCCTTGATCATGTATGCTATACTTCTTTTAATGGAAAATTATAAAACCTTAATTAAAGACCACTCTCATAAAATTGGAGACACACAAAGATAGCCTGTCAGTAATACTTGTGACTGCTTGAACAAACAAGTGGTCATACACTTTACTTACCAGATATAGATGCATTCCTTTGGGAATGTCCACTGTTGCAGGAGTTTGCCTTGATTTAAGTGCATGGCTGCATTTTTAGATGAAGACATCTACGGTTCATTATGCCTCCTTCACTGATTTGAGAGGACCAAACCCTCGGACTGACACCAGAAGAGGATAGAGGTGATTCACAGCCAGAGCAGGGTGCCACAACTCTCTGGACTTCTATCACCTCATCTGCAAAACAAGAATTTTGGATTATATGATCTCTAAATTCCTCCTGCCTCTAACCCTCTGATCCTATAAAGGCTTGTTTTCCTCATATAATCATCAATGTTCCAAGAAGTTCTTTAGAATGTCAAAACTTCTAGGACAGGTATGAAAAAGTAGGTTTTTTTTTTTCCTTTGAGATGAACCTTTTATTTGATTATTTCTTTGTTAAGGGGAGATAAGGCTATCTTGTAAACCTGGGAAACTCACATTACAAAATGTTAACCTTATGTGGTTTTTCTTTAGCTGTTGGGAGATAATGGAATATATTGACTTTGTATTTGCAATGTGTCAGCATTCTCTGAAAGCTATCCAAAGTTAGGCATGTGATGTTTTGTTTTATGATTTAAAAATACTAGGGAGTGTGGAAAGAAAGACAAAAGGAAAAGGAAAACAACATTGTAGGGAAATGAAAAGGCATATAAGTGTTTTTCGTTCTTTGTGATCAACTTGCTTGAGTAGGCATGAAGTTTTCTAACTGACCAGTCTCCTCCTTAGGAGCATATACACCATCCACATCTACCAATGACTTGTGAAGGACTCTGTTTCCTGAGGTAACACTTACCTTGTCCCTTCCTCTTACCCCATTTTGTACTTCAGTCTCCAGTTAAGATACCTGAGGAGTAACTGCTCTAGAGAGATCTCCTCTTCAATGCCAAAATAAAGAATTAAATCATTGGTGGCCAAGAATTGTGGAAATACAATAATCAACACTGTATTTCAGGTACACAGTGACTTTCCTGGTTAATTTGCCTTGAAAATTAGCAAACATATGTAACATTATCCTCAAATTCTAAATTACTGACTGTTAATATAACTTTTAGAACCCAACATATTTCTTGGAAATGCTACTTTTTGTATCTTGGTGAGAATAGTTTTATGTCAGCACAAATCCTCTGACTCAGACTTTTGATTTAAAAAAAAAAACATTGTTATTATATGCCTAAACAACAATTTCTCATTGCATACTTCAAAGACCTATGATCTAATGCTGTGCAGCAGTGCCTTCCATTGATCTCTTCTCAGAATGATGTCATTCCAGTCTTCAACAGATACACAAGATTGGCAGCCATGGTTGGCTGAAAATTTTATCACTTTGCATCTACCCAATGGAGAGCCTCTCAGAATTTCACTGGCTTGCACACAAAAGACTTCACTATATTTCTCTTTGTGAAATTCAATTCAAGGGTATAACAGCAGCAAACACCCCAGTGTCCCCAGGGTGGTTGCCAACACAGGTTCTTGCATCTGCTTTGTTAAAGGAAAGCAACTCAAAATGGGTTAACAAGCTTACTTTAATCAGTCAAATATGTATCATTTACCTAGTTCATGGGAAAAAAGGTCAGCACCCCGAACTTCAGAGTATACAGACAGAATTATCAAGACAGAGAAACAGATCAATCCATTAGACCAGTTTCCAAACTGTCCAACCATTACATCCATAAAAATCAACATCTGGGTTTTTTTCGAAGCCAGGGGGGCTCTCAACAACGGCTTCCCAGAGTCTCATCTGATCAAATCACAGAACACTTCTCAAAGTGAGTCCCCAAACAAAGCCTCAAATCAGGGTTTATATAACCTTCTCCAGGCTCAGAGAATGTAACAACTTTCTGGACCCATTGGCCAATCAAAAAGTATTTACTGAAAAACAAGCCTCACACCCCAGGCTCCAGGTACACTTTAGCCTAGGGGCAGGGAAGATCTTAAAAATTTACATTCCCATTACAAAGGGATATTTATTTATCAAATATTTATTTAGTATTATGAGTCAATTATTTTTGCTAAGTGTTTGGGGATGCAAGTAAAGGAAAAAAATTCACCTTCCATTTGAGTACATTTTAATGAGGGATAATATTTGTAAATAACTAGGCATAAACAAATAAATACAGAGGAGATGGAAGGTATTCTGATATGGAAACCTACTGGGGGAACCAAGAGTAGCACCAATGCAATATCCACAAAACCAATGGCCACTGTAAATATGCCAGCATAGTGCTCAATCACAAAATATAGCAGATGCTCCATATAGAAGACAGAAGTAAAATACTTATTTAAACATCAGAAAACCAAATCCCAAAACCAGTAAGCTGATTCCATCATAGTAGCAAAGTAATTAATAAGTCATAAAAGCACAGAGAGTCACAGCATCCAATAGCCTTCCCACAAACCAACATTTATTCACAAGTCTAACTTTCTCCCTGGGATGTAGCCTCTCTCTCTCACTGTGTAGCTGCTTGTTATGGGAATGGGAATTTAAGATCTTCCCTGACCTTAGGGAACATTTTTGATAGGCTTTGATAGGCTTAAGTGCACCTGGAGCTGTGGCAGGAGGCTGGGTTTTCAAGAGTGCTCTGTGATTGGGCAGTGGGTCAAAACAGTTGTGACATTCTCTGAGCCAGGGGAAGACTATATAAACCCTGATGTGAGGCTTTGTTTTGGGACTCACTTTGAGACGTGTGTGATTTGACTAGATGAGACTGTGGATAGCCGTTGAGTCCCCCAGCTTTGAAAACCCAGATGTCGGTGCTCCCCTCTCTGGTAACTATGATTAGGTATGGATGTAATGATCATGCAGTTGGAGGCCTGTCTGCTTGATTTGTTTCTCTGTCTTCTTGTAACTTCTGCTTGTAACCTCTGTATACACTGAAGTTTGGGGTGTTGACTTTTTCCCCTGAACTAGGTAAATATGTTTCATTGATTAAAGCAAGATTGTTAACCCATTTTGAATTGCTTTCCTTTAGAAAAGCAGCTCTAATAAACTGTGTTGGCAGCCACCTGGGAATGCTGGGGTGCTTGCTGCAACACTGCTCTGATTCCCAGCTTCCTGTGGGCTTTCCTCCACCCTTCAGCAAATTCCTCCCACCACAGGCTCCATGTGATTACATTCAGTCTATTAGGGGGCAGGGTATATTTTCAAAACAGGGAAGGTCTTCAAATCCCATTGCCATTACCCCAAGAAAAAACTGAGGAAGATAAGCTTTAAGATAAAAATTGAAGGATGTAAAAATAAATAAAAAATATCTCAGTAGTGGAAATGAGTATCTCATGCTAGCCATGGGGAAATAGTTCAGGGAGGTGGAGGTAAAGTTGAAGGAACTCCAACAGGCTAATATACCTGTATTGTATTGTATTGTATTGTACTGTATTGTATATGGAGAGGAATAAAGAGTAAGAAGATTACAACTTTATGAAATGGCCAATTTACAGAGATCTTTAAATGACACAGAGTTTCATACTGGATTCTGGAAGTAATAGGGAGACCCTGGAGTTCATTGAGTAGGGTGTGGCATAATTTAATCACAACACTTGAGTAGAGGATGACTTGAAGTGGAGACAGACTCAAATAAATAAAATTACATTTACCCAGCAATCTTCCCCAGCTCCATTCATGGATTTCAAATATTATTTATATTATCATACCTCCAAAAAACTCAGCTACTAATATATTAAGCAGAAATCCCTGGAGAAGAAAGACTAGGCAAGTCAGTTTAGTTTGGCAGTATCATCTATAAACAATGGAGTTCATGAATTTGATCAAAATGAAAAATGAATCTTGGTAATTATCACCAATTCTTTTCTTGTCCTGCTCCTTCATTTCTCAAAATATCTGGGATTTTTAAATAAAGTGTGTGTGTGTGTGTGTCCAAGTTGAGTGTACCTTTTAAAATCGTGTGAAGCACTTTTAGATATGTAAAACATACTGAGACAGTTATTTTGTATTGAGTGACAGTCATTTTCCTTCTTCCATCAATTTCCTTGTGCTGTTGGAAGCAAACTATTTCAATGAAGTTCTTGAAAGTTGAGAAAAACCTTATAAGACACATCTGTGGTTTGTACCAGTTTACCTCCAAATCCAAACTAATAGCATTACTTTAAAAATTGAACGATTAATTTACACATCATTTAACTTTCAATTGCATTCTAAGTCTAATTTAACTTTAAATTTACCTTTAAGCCATTAAGAAAATAAGATTCGTCAAAATACAAGAGTAAACCATATGGTTCTTTCAGGTCTTTCCATTTCAGCTGGGGAATTTTATTTCAAATGGGCTTGTTTATTTAGCTCAGTGTGAAATTAATCTATCTCCTGAACCTTCATCGAGCCCTTAAAGTTTGTTAAACCTTTATGGTCTTCTTTTTTACTAAAGCGCCCTTCATCTTCCTTTGTCTCCGCTTCAGAATTTTTCTAACAGCATTTAATCATTTTATTTATATTTATTCTGTGACCAATGAGAGCTGGCTAACCTTCATTTATTATCCACTCAATGATCACATGTCATTATTGGTCTCAATGTCATTTGATATTTTGGTACATTTGGTCTTACTTAGTACATGAATTTTGGGGGTAGATGTTCACATAATATTTTTCTAATCTACTTAAATTTGGCTTCATTCCCTTTACTTCCTTTTTAAATATTTTTTCTTAAAATTTCATTTGTTTCCATTACTCTTTATAATCAGAACACAGTAGTCTTCAATGAAAAACAACCCACTTCTTTAATTATACCTGTTCTCCTCCAAACCTGGAAGCAACCAGAGAAGCTACTTCTTAAAGAAAATCTTGAAAAGTGATATCCTTCTGTTCATGTTCACTTTCTGTCTTTGAAGTTGACATTGACAATAACAGTAACTTCAACTCGCTTTTCACCATCTGAAAGCAGGACATGTCTGTTTATATTCCAGAGCACACCCAAGAGTATTCTTGTCATAAAAAATAATTTTACCAGAAAAATCAAGGCCTATCACTACCTTCTTAGTGGCAGATGCTCCTATAAATTCAATCTGTTTTTCTGTCAGGGTGAAAATCAGTAACAACAGCAACATATGTTAATATGCACCTGTAAGGTAGTTACTAAGGCCAAGCAACTAGCTGCATCAACCTCCACAGAAGCAGAATACTCAGGGAATCACTTACCATGTCCCTAGTAGAAATTCTAGACAAATATGCCTAACTTACCAATGTTCTTTGAGAATATTAAACACACACACACACACACACACACACACACTTTCCCTTTTAGAATGCATGAATTTGTATTTGCCCATAGGAATATGACACAACAAATTTAAATAAAAGCAAATTAACCTGAAATTGGGGGAAGGGAATCTAAAGCTCCCCCCCTCCTAGGAAAGAAAAAGAGAACAGAGTTCGTGTTGTAACACAGTCTCTGTCCATTCCTGTCTTCCAACTTCATTTCACAATAAATTATTCTTTCCTGTTACCACACCTTGAATTGTTCCCCTTGGATTCTTAGCAGATACTGTTCCCATAAAGTAGCACAGTAAAGCATAAGGACCAACCAGCCCACTCTATTTCTTCCATATAACCTTTTAGATTCAACCAGGAAGTCCTTCTAGTTTAACAGAATAATAATCAGAAAGAAAAGTCACAAGTTAAAAGGGATGTAAAAATATACAAGTAGAAGAAGTTTTAAAGTTTACATTGCAAATTCTTTGCTATCTGACTCAAGAATTTCTGAAAATTCTGCTAGTTCAATAGTTAACCTTCATTATTTTATTTTCCATTTTGTATTTCTTTTTCTTTTTTGGATTTTCATATACATTTGAGAAGCAACATGGTAAGGTGGATAGAAGCCAGCCTTGTATCTAGGAAGACCTATGTTTAAGTCACACCTCTGTTGTGTGACCCAGAGAAAGTTACTTCATCTCTTAGTGGTAATTCTATAAGACAATAAGGTACAAAGTGGATGCAGACCTGCACAGGTAGAAGAAGTTCTCTATTTTGGGAGCTCCTTCTACCAAAATAGAAAACAAAAAAAAAAATCCCATTCTCTTTTCTTATGTATAATTGAACCTGGTCTTTTCATTATTCATTTCCTCTGGGGGAAAGAAAAGCAACATGTTCATGATTATATGTAATAGTAGCTTTCCTCTTGTAGTTAATCTGATTAACAAGATTTATACAAATAGGTCTGACCTATTTGTTTTGTTTTGTTTTTCCCTTTCTCTATTTTCTAGATCTCTTAAGCTGTTAGCAACTTGAGAGCAAGTGATCTTTACTTCAATTAACTTCACATCTACTTCAGGTTCTATCCTATCAATTATTATCTTTCTCTTATCTTCAAACTTTATCTTTCTACTGACTACTCTCTCACTGCTCTTTATTTCACTTTCTGAGGAAGATGTGGGCTTTCTCTTCTACAAAGATTATTTTGCCTCTGATTTTTACCTTTATTCCCCTCATTTATTGTTTCCTATACTTGTCCCATCAATTATTCCTTTTGTCTCTATCACTTCAGTGTCTCCTGGTCTATTTAACTCCTTCATTGCAATACCAAATATTATGAATATTTGTCATCAATAAAAAACCTGTTATATCTTCAAGCTACTATCCTATATAACTTCTCTTCAGTGTTAAATTCCTAGGACACAAATGGACTTTGTACTTTTTCAACATCCATTTCTCCTCAACCCTTTGCAATATGGATTCCCACTCCTATACTCTATTGAAAATATTCTCTCCAAAATGACCAATTCTAGAAGCAACATCATGCTTTCAAAAGGGCACTGGAAAAGAAGTTAGGTGATTTGACTTTGAATCCTGCCTCTGCTACTTACTACCTGTATTAAACTACTTTATCTAGGTATCAGTTTTCTTTTTCTTTTTTTTTAAAGCAATTGGGGTTAAGTAACTTGCTCAAGGTTACATGGCTAGTTATTTTGTGTGGGTGCCGAGTATCTGAAGCCAAAACTGATATCTGTTCTCCCAACACTGGGGCCGGAGCTCTTACTCACTGCGCCACCTGGCCGCCCCTCAGGTATCAGTTTTCTTGTCTGTAAAATGAATTCCCTAGGAGAATTCTTAGATCCTTTCCAGCTCCTAATCTATATTATAGCCACTTGGCCATTGATATTTTTACCTGGTTACTTAAAGAGGAAAATGAGAAGGTCCAATTCCAATTTTATAGCCTGCCTTTGAAATATATATGAAACATGAATAGGTTGTGATCATCCCTCCTCTTCTATTCTTCCTATCCCCCAGTGAGAAAACTCTTTAACAATGTGGCTATGATCCTAGTTCTGTAACAGGAAAGGTTGGTCTGCTCAATATGGTTTCTAGATGTATCCACACCCTGATAACATACAAGGAAATAAGAGCCAATAAATCAGATGTGATCACTAAATAGAAATTAAAAAAAAAACCAAGCTTAGAAACGAGTGCCCTGTCAATCTCATTCATTTGAAGAAAGACAGAAAGAAAGGGCAAGACTACCACTTCCTCCATGGTCATGCATGTTGTTATTGCTTTGTTTTGTCCAGTGATCCAGACACTTGAAATCCCACCATTATAAAGCAACAACATTAAACATAGTCTTACAATTTGCCAGTTGCTACATTAGCTTTTATTTCACCAAAAACACAGAAAGAGGCAAGGGTTTATGGAAGGAAATGACTGATGTCCCCACCCCAATTCCCTTTGTCTTTCTGCAACTCTATTTGACACTGTGAGGAAGGGAGTTAGAATGAGAAGGAAGCCCCTCCCACAACTTCCCTCTTCCCTCCTCTCTCCATAGTCTAGCTCTTCCATCTCTTATCAAAGAAAAACAATCTCTGGTTCTGAACTCACACTAGCTTATTCGCATTTTGACACTGGAAGAAATGCAACTCCTGTAATCTTCAGCAATTTAGGCAGGTAGTCTAAGCCTTGTGAAAAAGGCCGCCAAAGAAGGATATCCTAAATGCCAAGATCAATGGCTCTTCTTACATGTTCATCCTCTTGAATTCTCTGAAGACTTTGTTTTTTACCACTCATCACTGTTTCCTTCCTTAGATTACATGATACATTACTCTTCTCTTTCTCTCCCTGCAATCACCATCTCATTTGTAAGATTGACGTCTATCTCATGCTCTGGGACTACAGGTTTTTCTCAGAGCCTACTTTTCTCTATGTCATCTTTCCCATAGAGAACTTTTCTGCTACTGTTAGTTCAATTATCTTTTCTCTGTATGACTCCCAAATCTTAATCCAGTACTATTCTGTCCTGAATTTGAGAATAGCATCTCTGATGCCAGAATTCATTATAGGTTTCTTAAAGTGTACAAGACCAAAACTGAACTAATTTTCAATTACAGGAGCCTTCAAGTCTCTTAGATATGTTCCAACATCTACTTCAGGTCAATTGGTATGGAAAATATACAAAGTTAAAAACCCTATCCCAATAAGGCCTTTGTAAACAGAACTTAGAAAAATACATCATTTGAACTAAATATTTATGATTAGACAATCCTGGTTTCTTCTTCTAGGTTTCTTAATATACACATAGTCTGCTTAGGTAATTTGGTACTAAATGAGTTATTTCCTACTTTCTAGAAGAGTTAACCTAAAAAAAATTGTCGAATTGTTTATGATTATTTTAATTCTTTTTTTTTCTACCATGTAGATAGACACCATCAAATAGTCAGCTAGCATTCATTAGGTGCCTACTATCTGCCATGTACTATGCTAAATGCTTTGGATCCAAAGAAAAATAAACAAACAACAACAAAAACAGTACCTGCTTTTAAAGAAGTCATAATCAAATAATGTGAAATAAATGCATATATTATTTGGTGGTTCTATGCAGACAGACCTTTACATCTTCTGTTTATTTGTTGTAAATCGGATCAGAAAAATTTTCATCACTTATAATCACTTAGAAGAATTATCTTTATATGTTAAAGGAGCAGGTGTTATACATCCAAGCTATCAGTTTGTTCTTAATGTTTCATATTATAATTCTGTTAACTTCCTGTTTATATGTGATGTTCTCACACAGATATAACTAACTACAGTTATCGTATCTCTCTCATGATGAGAATCCTTGTTCTCTAGAGTAATCAATTCATGATCACTTTAGGTCTTTTGAGAAATGGTTATTATCACCAGGCCTAGTGGCCTGTAATCCCTGCTACTTTGGACGCTGAGGCTGGTGAACATGAAGAGCGGAGTTCTGAGCTATAGTGGGCTAAACTGAGTGGCCACACTAGATCCTACACCAATATGGTAAACCTCTGAGAGTAGGGTTTTATCAGGATGCTTTTAAAGAGACAAACTGACCAAGTTTAGAAACAAATCAATCTAGATTTGCCATTTAGAAGCATCAGGTCAGAGTAACCATTGTTCTTCCAGTTTAGGCAAAAATAGGGATACCCTGTGTCTGTCTGCCTGTTTCTCTCTTTATACACACACACACCACCACCACACAAACACACACACACCACCACACAAACACACACACACATACACACACTCCTTTTCCTAATATTATGAGTTATTTAATCAACAGTTATGAGATACACTTTTGAGCACAATTTCCAATGGAAACAATTTTCATTCTTTAGAAAATTTCAAAAAAGGTTCCATTCAGTTAGCCCTTATCTTTCAATAATTGAAACCCATTTTCCACCAAGAAGTCATCTTCTGTTGTTATGTTCCACCTAATAACAAGGCTTTTACAGAAACAATGGGTTGAACTTAAAACATTATGGAAGAGACACCAGCATATCTGCTTTGCTTTGTCTTAATTTTCAAACTCAAACTAATTCACATTCAGATGAAGCAGAAAAGTTCCCTCCTCATTCTTGCCAGCAATAAGTTATTTCTATGTAGATATACAACAATGATTTTGTTGATCAATCTTATTGCTTCTAGACTTATTTAATCCATAGGTTCTATCTTAAACATTTATCTGACTGATAACCAATCACTTCATAGTCTTCCCTCACTTCATGGCTAAATCCTTTTTTTCCTTTAATATAACAGTTTTCAGTTAATGGGGCAGATATTGCTTATGCCTTTTTCTTGTTGGTCTCAGATTCATTATAGATCTATTATGAATGATTTATATTTCCTTAATCATATTCTAGACTTAAGAAACTGAGGCAATGGCTAACATTATGACTGCCTTTTCATTCAATCATGACTTTTGCTGTGGCCATGGAATCAAACTAAACAAGTGTCTCATTTTCTTCTCTCTGGTATCATATCTTGTACATTGGCTTATGTTTTGGTGCAGGACTCTTATGGACTTCAGCTGCTATCATCTATCACATAATATTTGACTCATATAATGACAAATGAAACTTTATCTAAAGCTGTCTTTCCAACAGAAATAAGAAACCACAATTATGCTGCAGCTTGTTTTCAATGATGATTTATGTTCAAGATCAGAGTAAGAAGTAATAGGATGTCACTATATGCCTCCTGGCATCTGGAAAATGCACAGTGACTGATTAAAAGGCCCCCATTATGTTGGGTGAATCTATTGAGAAGAATCTGGATAAATATAGAGAAGAGTTAAGCAATGTGGAGAGAATGTGGAGAAATGTGCACGAGTTAAGCAAGATGAGAGACAATAGATAGGTTGTGATTTTTACTGATGGAGGGAATCCATCATTGATAAGATAACATCCATTGGAGAGAACAAAGATATTATTATTGCACAATGAACATATCATAAGATTTTCCTTCATGTCAGTCCTTAAAATACATTTAAAAATTCCTCTTGGGGAAATAACTTAAGATACAAAGTCAAAATTTACACACACACACACACACACACACACACACACACACACTACTGTCTAACTTGGAAATATTAACAGGAGTAAGATTGTGTAGGAATTTAAAGACAAAGCAGAGCTGTTTGTATACTATCTTTGAAATGATAAGGAGTTAATTAAATGTTCTTAAACAGGGCAGTGACATGATCAGATATGCTTTAAGAAGTTTATTTTGGTAGGCTGAATTGAAGAAGGAAGAGATAGGAAGCTAGGAGACCAGTTATACTGGTGTTGGAGTAATCTAGGTAAAGGATGATTTATAGGATTAACCTAGGGTATTTGCAATGTAAATGGAGGAAAGGGATGAAAGAAAGACGTCAAGGAAAAATTAATTAGATTAGGCAAAAAATCTGGTAATGAAATGAGGGGAGGGTAAAAATCAAGGATGACTCTAAAATGGTCTATCTGGGAGACTCAAAAGATCATGGTACCTTCAATTGGAAGTGAAAGCCCTGAGAGAAGGTCAATGAAATGGAAACCCAAGGATGATGGAGAATTCATATTAATTCAACTTAAATAATATTTTCCCTTTCATAGTATTTCATTATTATTTTTTGCAATTAATTGTAAAGATTGTTTTCAACATTCATTTTGGTAAAATTTTGAGCTCTGAATTTTTCTCCCTCCCTCCTTTCTTCTTTTCCCTTCCCTTTTCCCAGCACTGGAAGCCATCTGATATAGGTTATACATGCACAATCATGTTAAACATATTTCTCCATTAGTTATGTTTTAAAATAAGAATCAGAACAAAAGGGAAATACCATGAGAACTAAAAAAAAGGGAAAATAGAATGCTCTGATACTCATTCAGACTCATAGTTCTTTCTCTGATGTGCATAGCAATTTCCACCACAAGTCTTTTGGAATTGTCTTCAATCCTTTCACTGTTGACAAGAGCTAATTCTATCAAAGTTGACCATCACGTAATTTTGCTGTAGCTGTGTACAATGTTCTCCTGGTTCTGCTCACTTCATTCACCGTTAGTTTTTGTAAATTAAAGAATACTTATTATGAATATTTGTTCATATAGTGCCACTATGCTCAAAGCATTGTGCATCTATTGTTTCCCTTCATGTCAATTACACTGTCATTGCCCTAGCTCAGTTTCTCCTTGCTTTATGAGCACTATTACATCAAAATACCAAGAAGTCTGCCATCTCTACTCTCTACTACCCCTGATTCTATTCATACTAATCATTGATAACAGGTTAAATTTTTGAGTGTACAGAATATGTATGTTATCAAAATTACAATTTTTCTAACACATATAATGGTTCCCTATTAGTTTCTCAACTGAACCTGACTCCTATAACCCACCATTTAAAGTCCTACCAAATTTGGATCCATCCTGTTTTTCCAACTTCTTTTATGTCTCTTCTTGTCATATACTATATGTAAGAGGTTTCAAATACATGGCCGATAAACTCCCCAGTGTGGGTCAGAACCAGAATAAAATAGCATTAGAAATATTTAACAAAATAAATAAAAATATAACAGAATACAGACAATGTTATCACATAGCTTTCTAAGTCACAGGAATCATTATGTATAGTTTAGTGGATCCCATTTCTATTTGAGTTTGATACCTCTGCTATATATTACATTATAAACCCGAAATTTCCCTAGATTATAACAGATGATTTTCTGTATCCTTTACTCAAATATTCATCTATTTCTGGAATAATAAAAAAAATAAGTCATATTATTGTACGTCATTAAAATTTACTGGGGGGTTTCCTTAGAAAATCCCTGAGAGCAGTTATTTTTAGCTGCATTTTATAAATAAAAAGACTGAAGCATTTAGGGGGCAAAAGAAGGGTTTATGGTCATCTAGACACAAGCTCAAGATGCTCTCTCTCTCTCTCTCTCTCTCTCTCTCTCTCTCTCTCTCTCTCTCTCTCTCTCTCTCTCTGTCTCTCTCTCTTTCTTTCCCCCTCCTTCATTCTTTCTCCCCTTCTGATTTTCTGTATCTTAAAATCCATCACAACTTTAAAAGTTCGTTTTAAATACTTTGTGATTACAAAATCTTGCCTTATTTTTCTAACCAAGGTCGATTTATTCATCTTCTACATTTCGCTAGCCCTTTGTACATTATCTACTTTGTATCAGAATCACTTGTCTACAGGTGT
This sequence comes from Petaurus breviceps papuanus, assembly GCF_028583685.1. Taxonomy (NCBI): domain Eukaryota; kingdom Metazoa; phylum Chordata; class Mammalia; order Diprotodontia; family Petauridae; genus Petaurus; species Petaurus breviceps. The sequence continues at coordinate 57,492,882 of NW_027186304.1, forward strand.
TTGTTTTGCTTTCCCCCTGTCCTGCTTTATTATAAGCCCTGTAGAAGTAGAAACTATGTATTATTTATGTTTGTATCTTCTTTCAGTACCTAGCACATTCTGCAGGCAATTGATAAATATGTGTTGAATACTTAGTGCTGAATCATTTAATGTGGTTACTGATAACTAGCTCAAGGAAAGATTTTCAAGGAAAGATTTAAGAACTATTGGACTATCTGTATAATAATGGAGCAGGTAGTGTGGGAAAGCAAATGAACTATTCTAAGTTATTACAGAACTCAATACAGTCCTCCAAGAATATGAAAATCAGTGCAACATTAGCAGTAATGCTTCTAAGTATTATAAATGACTAATTTACAAAGAATATTCCTGGGTTGTAAGATTCTGGCTAAGTGCTATCGGGAAGTAAGTATTTGATCTATAGCTGTGGCTAAACACAGAAGAGGGAAGATTAGTCCTGAATGGTTGGGGTATGCTTTAAGTCAGTAGGATGACCTAGGCAGAGGAATAGAAGGCTCTGTTGAGGTTTAGTGCTGGACCTTCAGCAAAGTCAAGTTTAGTGGTATCTGTTAATTCTGAGGAATCTGTTCAAGTGCAGAGAATTCCCAGGGGGTCTAGGTGAAAAACCTGAGTAATTATTCTAAAAGGTATAAATATAATAAATTAAATTAAAAACAATATTAAAATTCATGCATTATGTCTTGAGATAGCATGTGACTAGATATCATGCATATTCTTTTTTTTTTTTTTTGGTAGGGGCAATTGGGTATAAATGACTTGCCGAAGGTTGCAGGGGTAGTAAGTGTTAAGCATCTGAGGCCTGATTTTAACTCAGGTCCTCCTGACTACAGGGCTGGTGTTCTATTTACTGAGCCACCTAGCTGTCCCCAATATCAGGCATATTCTGATTCCAAATGAGATATTCTCTGAACTTCAGCAATCTCTTATCCTTTCATTGTGTTAGTTTCTTCAACCCTGGAATTAAAGTGGTAGATAGATAGATAGATAGATAGATAGATAGATAGATAGATAGATAGATAGATGGATGATACCGGTATGTATACATACATATATGCATGTATAGGAGGATGTATGTGTGTATAAATACATATGTGAGTGTGTTTATATTTGAGTAAATGTATACATAGAGGGCACAGGATCAGTTGAATAGGAAGAGATGATATCTAAAGAATAAAATTAAGAGGTGAGAGAGGAATATAATGAAAAGAGAAAGGGAGATATAGAATAGGGTAAATTATCTCATATAAAAGAGGCAAGAGAAAAATGTTACAATGGAGGGGAAGAGCAAGAAGTTGAAATGGAATGGGTCAACCTATTGGGGATTTTAACATACAGGAAAGTAGGGGAGAAAGGGATAGAGGGTAAATGATAGAAGGGAGGGCAGATTGGGGAGAGGGTAGTTAGAAGCACATACTTTTGAAAAGGGACAGGGTCAAAGTAGAGAGTAGAATAAGTGGAGGGGGGCTGCATAAAATGGAGGGAAATATAATTAGTCTTTCACAATATAAATACTATGGAAAAGGTCTGTGTAATTACACATGTACACCCTATATTGAATTGCTTATCTTCCCAGTGGGGATGTGTGAGGAGGGAAGAAGGAAAAGAATCTGGAAATCAAAGTTTTAAAAACAAATGTTAAAAAAAACAACCTTACATAGTGTATGATGATGAAATTTCATTTCCACTTTCTTGTATCATTTTGCCTTATTTTATGCCTACTTTATTCTCTTATATCAATTGTGTATGTAATTGTTTTCCATCAGCAGATTTATTAAGCAAGGCAGTGAATTAGGCACTAGGAATGCAATGGCAAAAAAGAAGCTATACCTGTCTGCAAGGAACTGTAAGGAAATAACATGTACAGATAAATAAATAAAATATAATTTGAGAACAAAATGAACACTAATACTTAAATATGTCAGGAAGGGCTTTATAGACTAAGTAATATTTGAAGAAATGGATTGTGAAATCCAAACATAAAATGGACTCCATTACAGGCATCATGGATGGAATATATATATATATATATATATATATATATATGTGTGTGTGTGTGTGTGTGTGTGTGTGTGTGTGTGTGTGTGTGTGTGCTTGTGTGTGTGTGTGTGTGGAGCAGGAAAATGGAATTTCCAGCAAAGGAATCTTTTATTAATCACTCTTTTTTTTTTTTTTGGAGAACTTGGAGTTGGTTAGCGTTAAGGGAAAGTAAGGTGAAATAAACTTAGAAAGGTATGTAAGGGCTGTATCATAGATACATTTGAAGGATAGTGATGCCCCCAGTGGACATTTGTAGGGTGGGGATGTTTAGATAATGAGTTTAATTTTGGGCGTGTTAATTTTGGAATGTCAACAGGACATCTGATGGAGATGTTCAGCTAATAATAGTTGATGATGAAAAATACAAGTTCAGAAATTATGGTTAGATACATACATTTTTGAGCCATTTGAATAAGAGAAACTAATTGAGCAGATGGAATGGCCAAGGGAATAAGTATAAACAAATGAGAGAAGAGGATCTTAAAGTCTTGGAGACACCTAAATTTAGGGAACTTGAAGAAGATAACAAATGAAGGAGTCAGAGAGAAGTAGCCAAACAGAAAGAAAGTGAGTTTAGAACTGTATCACTGAAGCCAATGGAAGAGAAATCATTCAGGATTTAGACTTCAGTGGTGTCAATTGCTTTGAAAAGTTCATCAGTGATAATGTCTGAGAAAACCCCATTAGATTTAGGTGAGCTTTCAGTTTCAGTAAATCAGTAGTTTTTTAAACCAGGAGTTGAGGAATGAGTGGATATTGAGGGGTAGAGGTAGTGAGTGTAGGCTCCTCTTTCTAAGAGTTTAGCAATGAAAAGAGAGGAGCGATATATATGGTAGCTTGCAAAGGAGTCAGGGTCAAATGAAGGTCATTTAAAAGTTAGAGGATAATTGATCTTGTTATTAGTGAAACAGGACGAAATTGGTAGATGGAGAGAGTCTGAAAATAGCAGAGAAAGGAATGATAAATGGAACAAGATGCTAAAGAAGACAGGAGAAATGAGACCAATAGCAATTGAAACCTTTCCAAGTTTATAAGATCTATACTTTTGTTCAGCTGGTATGCCTTTCAGTGATCTCAGGTCACCTCTGTACCATGACAAGGATCCAAATTAGTGGAGCCGGTTTTTAATAATCATTTGAAAACAACCTGCACTGGAGATCAATGCAATCAAATATTCCCTGAGCTATAGAACTTTAAGGACTTCAAGGATCCTTGGAATTCTGATGCATTACAAGCAGTGAAATGTAATGAAGAACTAGAATAATTTTGCTCTAAATATAGCTAATGATTATTTTTATAGAAACTGTAGCTGTGGGACCAGATCAATTTAGACTATGCTTTTTGACTTCCAAAGATACATATGTGTGTATGTGTATGTGTACGTGTATGTATATGTGTGTAGGTGTAAGTGTGTATATGTATGTGTATTTGTATATGCAGATGCCTATGTATATGCATGCACATACACAAAACCGCAAAACTATGTGCAATATATATTATATACACATATATGCACACACATCCACATATATTTACATATATGTATATATGCATGTAAATGCATGTAATTATACATGTATATGCATGTACAGACATAAATATGCACATGGTTATCTAAGACAGTAAGATGGTTTCTTCCTTGATTGCTTTAATGAAAAGTGTTATCAATATTCTGTTACTATTTACAACATACTTTCTTTTGGCTTATATTCCCATACTAACCTCCAACAGCTCTTGGGAAATATATGAGAAAGAGAGCCATTCTTGTTTGTTCCACATGCTCCCTGTTATTGACCTTCTGTGAGATTTACTCGGATGAAATATATTTGAAAAATATCAAAACAAACAAACAAAGAAGCAAAACAAACACCTGATTCCTAGTTACATGTATTTGTTTTGCATTTACTTCTACATGTCCATGCTGTCTCTAATTATGGACTGTATTTAACAATTAGATTTTGATTACTTTAAAACAGTTTTTGCTCTTTTTTTATTGTATAAACTAGAAGTATAAGAAAGTGAAAACAACTCAGAGAAACTTGTACCTACCTAGTACAATGCTTGGAACATAATATTCACTTTATAAAAGTGCATTGACTGATGGATTGTTTTTCTTGCTGAACAAGTACATTTCTTTTCCACTTGTGGTCACCTGGGAATACTCACTTCGTTTTTATTTTCAATATCAATCAATAAAAGAACAAGGATTTTTTAAGCACTTACAATATGCCAGGTACTGTGTAAAATGCTGGGAATACAAAGATGCAAGGTAAACTAGGCAGTTTTTCGATAACCCCTAAGGTTTGATATCTCAAAGAAAGAGGTTTAACTATTGAGTCCAAACCAAAAGCCTATAATCATGATTTTCCTTGAAAGACTCAGAGGTTGAAAATTAACACTGGATATTTACAAAATAAAAAAAGGAATGATGGTCAAAGTGTTGATAATAATGTGAAATACCTTTATAATGTATTCAAAATGAGAACATATTTTTGTTCAGCTCTAGATTCTTATTCTTTTCCTGCTACATTTTAAATCTTTAATATTTTATATGCTTTTATCTGGAATGCTTTCATCATTTTTACCTACTAAAAGAGCTTCATAAAATGTTTCGTCCATTAGCCTGAAAGGTAGAGGTCATTCATAATAGCATGTAGGATATAAAAAATGTTTTGATAAAAGCCAAGACAATTGTATTCCCAGATAAAGTTTACAAGTAAATTCTTACTTATATCCAAATGATTGACTAAAGGGAATTAGGTATATTAAAAAAAATAATAAATCAACCTAAAAGGTAGAGAGGATCTCGTAAGGTTTTGCTAAAGTAAAATGCCCAGATCCCTACATCCCTTGAACAGATGTTATTAGAAACTCATTAATGGGCTTATTTATTTTTTCTACCTAGTTACACAAAAACCTGTCAAAAATATCTAGGTTCAATGACCAGAGCACACATATTAAATGTGAGAAGTGGCATGTTCTCTTTTGCTTCCTTGGACTTTAAATTTCAGTCATTCCAAGGATAAACATGGTAAACCAGATGATCAGCTCAGGCTAATTTGAAGGCATCAGTCTTTTATCTCTCTAGAAATATAAATCGAGTTTTTTGCTTGGAGAAATGGAAGTATACTGAATTCTGAGTCATGAAAGTTGCTTCTCTAGGTATTATCAAATTAAATGAAAAGAAATATAGACATATAGATTATGTTATCAATATTGTTCTTTGTATGAATTAATGAAAAGGCATTTATTAAGTATTTATGATATACAAACTGTGCTCAGTGCTAATGATACACATGGGAAAGTAAGACAGTTCTTGGTCTCAAAGTGCTCACGTTCTAATGGGGAGACAACAATACAGAAGGAAGGTTTCTGACTCTAGTCCAGAGATCAGGATTAAATATTACTGCAAGGTCTTTCATAGATAAATTCACTGTAATCATTAAAGTATTTATTTGTCTGAGTCCAGCATTGTACTAGATACTGAAGTTTCAAAGACAAAAATCAAATAGCCACTGCCCTTAAAGAGCATTCTTCTAGGGAAGGACATGTTCAGAGATATATGATATGTAAGACATTTTTAAGGATGCAGGTTCCACCATAGTTCTCCACTGTAAGAGGCCTTTATCAGAGAAATTAGCTGTAAAAGTTCTGTCCCAGTTTTATTTTTCCCTCCTAATCTTGATTATGCTGACTTTGTTCAAAAACTTTTCAATTTTATATTATCAAAATTATCCATTTTACATTTCATAGGGCTCACTATCTCTTGTGTCTTAAGTTGCCCTTTATACTTTTGACCAACTTGACATTACCAAAAGTTCAAGTGAAAATGATACACAAAAATTCATATTGCTCCTTTGTCCACTTCTTTAATATTACCTTTTATTCTGAAGAAATTTGTATTGGACCAAGCATCTCTGAAGTTTTAGGTTTTAGTCATGAAAATACTCAGCCAATTAATTACACAACTGTTAACAAAAATTCGAATGAATGAAAGGGAGAATTTTTCATGTTGAAATATATCTTAAATATTTTAAGATATTTGATCTTCAATAAAATGAAATATAATTTGTTGGCTGATTGCCATGCATTTAGAGCAAATTACTTTTTCTATTCCTCCCTCCTGTTGTTTTTCACTCCTCCCTCCTCAGTGCCTTTGGTGTTTTCACATAGGTGTTGGCTGTGCATGAGAACATGAAGATAACAAAAAGGTATTTTATAATCAAATAAGATTATACACATACATACATGCATACACACATGTATACATGAATATGTACAAATGTACATGTATATACACAATTCATTTCACACGTGCATATACATATGTATGTACATACAATATATTGTACAAACATCATTTACACCTTGTGGCCATTAAAAGGGATGCTGTTAGTGGGGGTCTAAGAAAGCCTGAAAATAAAAAAAAGACACAAGTAAGCAAAAACATTGAGTAACTCATGTTTCAGGAAACATATCCACTAGCATACAGAGTCAAAGAATCTGGATTCAAACCTCAGTTTGACTATTTTACTATTTGTGAAACTTTGAATAAAGCATTTAATCTTTCTGGATTTTAGATTCCTTATCTGTAGATAAAAGGAGTTGGATTAGACCAATGAATAGACAGGAATTTGTTCATAGTCAGTAAGTATTTTTTTTAAGTCCTTACTATATGCTGGCCATTGTGCTAACAGCAAGGGTTGCAAAGTCAAAAAAAAAAAAAAAACCTGTTCTGAAGGAGCACGCATTTGTTTCACAATTTTTCCAGTTCAAAACTGACATATTCCATGATTTTTTTAAATTAGGAAAATTTTAAGGGAGAAATATTTTTTGTTTAGACTCATTTTAGAATTTTCAAAATATTCCACCACTAGTTTAATTATAAATACAAGTTACTAAAATAAAACATAGAAACAAAGCTTGATGAAAAACTTTCAGAAAACCTAAGGCAAAGACACATTTATTCTGTTTTAAAACTTTGTTTCTTTCTCTGGTAACTGTCTAGAATACAGGACAGGTTGATAATCTCTTGAGCTTTCAGATCTGAATATGGAACAAATAAAAGTAGAAGTTTCTTGGCTTATATTTTTCTGCTTACTGTTGTTTGTGATTCCCCTTGGTTTGGAGACAGATTGTGACAAAATAAAAGACTTTTCACTAGTTTAAGGACTAGTATAATCATTTTTGGCTTGGATTTTCAGATTTCAAGATTAGCAGGGGAAAAAAGAAGCTTCTATAAATACTTGTTTGCCTTTCTAAATAAAAATCTAGAATCTCTCCAAATTTTCTCTGCTATTCTGGAGGACTTATAAGTAGCTGCCTTCATGTTGCATCTGGTTTCCTTTTTTTACCACGTTTCATTTAATTTGTTTTTTCTTTGCAAACCTACTGACCTTAAAACCAATTTGTTACATTTAAAGATTCATTAACTCAAAGAAAGTGTGATACTGGTTGATAAACAAAGCTCCAGCTTAATGGAATAATGCCTGAATATGTTTTTAAAGTCACACAGAATACCTAAAATCTATCCTTTGAAGGTTTTACTCCTAGTCCTTCACTGTGACATAGGTATCAAATTGAGTTCAACTTGCAAAATACAGAGCGAAACAAAGGCTGTAAAATGGGAGTAGGGATAAAAATCCCCCCAAACACACACCTTTTTTTTAGTAAATTCATAGGAAGTGTCACTGCTTCCTGTGGAATTAGGGGAACTCTTGTAGAGGAGGATTAACTATATCAACCCTCCCTCTTAATGCAAATCTTTCCTTCATGCATTATCTTGAAGATATCTTTAATCACACATTGATGTTTTGTTGTTTTCTGGAGGAGGGGAGAGGAAAGTCCGGAGATTTCCTAGGTGTTGGGAATTCTGAATTGATCAACATTTACTAAACACTTACTCTTTGTCAGGTATTGCACTGAGTGCTAGAGATGTTAGAAGAGTGTGTGCTCTGTAATCAATAGTCTAAATTGAAGAGAGGTACTGGAATGATGGCAAGTGAAATGTTCAAGGTTCATGTAAGCTAGCAAGTGTCAGAGGCAGAATTTGAACAGACAATGTCTTTTTAAGTGTAGGCCAGATCCACTATTCCATGATGCTTCTCTCAATTATGTTTGATGAACAACTCAAATTAGATAGCTGAGCGTACAAGCTCCTAGAAATTTTCCTCAAAGTATTTCCATTTTCTTGTGCTCTATGCAATTTCATTATTCTCTAGACTTGCAACTTTTACCTTTGATTGCTTACTCCCTTTCACTTCCAATATCTCATTGTGTCTCACCTTGCTACTTTACTCTTTTTTTATCTGACATGTCCATAATCTAAACCTAAGATCTGCTCATCTTTAATTTTGACTTGGCAGCCACCTCCTCTTTAGCTGCTCTTCAAATCACCTTCTCTATTTGCAATTTTATCAGTCTGTAAGTCAATAAATATTTATTAGGTGACTACTATAGTCTAGGCATTTTTCTAAGCACTTACAAAAACCTATTGTGGCTCCACATTGTACTATAAAGGTGGTTCTCACATATTACTGTGTCACATTGGATTATATCTAATATTGACACAAAATATGATTTTCACACCATTAAAAACATTTAAGTGGGAGAGATTTTCTGTTGATGATGCCAAACTTGAGGATGAGGTCATAATCAATGTGCTTTATTAAACAATAATAGCAGATATTTATATTACTAAATTTAAAAAATATATTTATTGAGACCTTTGGAACTGTTTTACATAAATTAATTCATATCATCTTTTTACAGAAGTAGAGACTGAGGTTTAAATGATTTGCTCATAAACACATAGCCAGTAAATGTCTTAATGAGGTCTTCCTGATACCATGCCCAACAGTCTGTCTGCTATTCCATGTTGCCTCATGAGCCAAGTTATAACTTGATTGTCTGTAATTCTACTTAGCACCATGTAAAGAGCACTTAATTTTCAATCAGAAAACCTGATTTGGAGTCCCACTTCTTTATTATCTAAGTGAATTTGGGCTAATCATTTAATTTCTCTGGTATCAATTTCCTTATAAGTCATTTTTGTTGTTGTTTTGAATGTTTATTTTTAGACTTGGACTGGATGATCTTTCAATTTTGTGCTATACAAATTAGAAAAGGCTATATTCTGATCCCATTTTGTTTCAAAGTAAGTTTTACCATGGCCTAAAGTACCTCTCAAACCTCTCATATCCTAGGAGTTTCTTCCCTTTTAGGAAAAAACTCAAAAGTTTCAAAAGTCTTACCTCTTTTACAAAGCTAGTAAACCAAACTAGAATTTTAGTGGTCTATTTTATAAGAAGGTATCCTTTAAAAATTATCCCCAGAAAGGTACTGACATAATCGAAGCTTGTCTATTTACTATCCCTTTAATCTGGCCACAGCATCTTATTTTCTTTATTGCTTCCCCTCCCCAGCCCCCAGACACACACTCTTCCAATGTTTTCCCAAATTTTATTGTTCTTTGTTAATATTTCTCTAATTCTCCCATGTCTCTGGCCCTTTTTTATTCTCTTCTTTGTTCGTAATTGTCCTCTACCTTCTGTACACAAATAGTTCATAAATTCCTATTTATTTTTAGCACAGCTTCTTACGATGAAAACCTCTTTCATTGTAGTGTATGACTATGTGATGTTTCATGTCTTTAAATGTATTTCTATTTAGTGCTCTCTTTTTTTAATATTAAACTCCTAGATTACAGGGACAAAAAGATTCATTCAAGTTACTTTGCATGGTATCCAGCTGTGGTCATTGTCGGGAATGCTTTACTTATTGCTGCTAATGATTCATTAATCACTACCTGATTTCTTGTGTAGTACAACCAATTATACTATACACCTTTCATCTTGAGACCAGGAAGGCTAATTTATAGGAGTCTCTGACTGGTCCAGGTGATGAATTTTTCAGCAACAGCAACTCTTTTAAAAGCAGTCAATTAAATTAGAGAAGGCTTATGATCTAGGTTGGTAGTAGGAATGCTACACTGATGAAATCATGGACCCATAAAATATATGCCCATACACAAGAGATAGAAATCTTAAAATAGAAATATCTTGAGAGAAGAATATTTTTTTTTAAATTTTACTTACAGAAGAAATAGTTTCTATGAGAAATAATCTACAGTGGTAGGGAGATTGGACTTCAAAATAAAAAAAATTAAAACATGGTTGAATTATACTGCATATAATTCAAGTTAGTTGTATGTCTAATAAGACCCTATTGTAGAAGACACTAGAACATATTAAAATCTTTTACTAGTCCTACCTCTACTGATTCTTAAATTCGGAAGATCTGGTTGTGAGGTATACAGCATAATGAATTTCGAACTAGAAGATACATCAGAGATTTTTGAGTTCAACTTCTTCCTTTTATGGATAAGAAAACTGAGGTGAGAGAAGGACTGGTATTCATTTAGTTCTTTGAATTTCATTATTTTAGTGCTCACTTCCTAGAAGAAAGCAATACATAAAATAATGTAATTAATATGGTGTTTTGATAAGTTTGTCATTGGGGTACATATTATAGATGAAAGAAAAATGCAGGATCTGGATATCCTGGTTTTTCGGCTTGACAGAGTGATTATCACCCAGGCTGCTTTTTCACTATGTCTTTTGTTGTCGTTGTTTTTAAATATTCACATAGAAACAAATGAATTTTCAGAATATTTCAGGATAAAATTATTATCTCCTTAGACAAACAAAATTGACAATGACCTTGTTACAACATTAAGGAAACAATTAACACCCAAGTAGGTGCCAATTATTACTGAAAATGTGTAATCAGTATTATTATTGCCTCACGTGTCATAAATAGGGCAATACTAATAATACTGAGTGAACAACCACTGTAGACCTCTTCAGTTCATTACCTTCATTCACAGAAGGGTAAGTTGATTATGATTTTGCTATAGGTTTTTGAGAGGGGATAGAAATGAGCAAACCTGTATTGAGAATTTGACATCAAGATGATTCTTTTCACAGATTTTTTTCCCTAAATCCATTTGAGAGTGCCTAGATTAAATATAAAAGCAACTACATAGGTGTATAATAACATAGCTCATTTTAGAAGGAATATCAATTATATAGGAAGTAGTAAAAAGCCATTTATAATATGTTCATGAATAATTAAAGGACAAAGGACTAAAGTCTTATGCAGCACAGAAAAATTCTTTGCAATGTGTTACATCTCATTCCCTGTAATTAAAAGTAATGGGACCACCAAGGTCCAGTGGAACTAGCTCTATTCCTACTGGGATAGAAATTACAGAAAAAATAGGGGAATGCTCAGGAGTATCATAAACTTAAAACTTAGAGGTACCAGGATATCATTTTATGCAACTCACTCATTTGAAAGATGAAGAATCTGGGGGTTATTTGATTTGTCCAAAATCTTGGAGTTAGTAGGAAAACAATAACAGTAAATCAAGTTTGGAAGGGACCTTGAAGTCATGTAGCCCAAGACTCTCACTTTAGAGATGAAAAAACTGAAGCCATAGAGACATCAGGTGACTTGCAGTAAGCAGCAGAGCCAGATTTTTAAACTAGCATGTCTGACTCTACATTCAGAAGGTTTTTTTCACCATATTATAAGGCTTCTTTACAAAGCCAGGGTACTTCTGGCTTTGGCTGCACATCAGGGTTTTCCTCACTATGCCACTCCCTTTGTTTGACAATACACAAATTCCTTGTGATACAAAGGCAACCCTCTTGAGCCTTTGGAATATCATGTGACTAAGATTCAAGCAACTTATAATACATCCTGACACACAAGACATTACACATGGAAAAAAACCACACCATAGGGGAACAGGAACCCAGGAAATTAACAAGGGTAACCTGACTTTCCAAAGCTTCACTGTTTTGCCATAAATAAAACTGCTTTTCTTCATGTTCTTTTCAAATTAAGTACATCAAAAAAGTGTGCACAGTACTATGTGTGCACCTATAACCATAGAATAATAAACCAGCATAAATCCAGTCCAGAAGTGCAGGGTTTTCTTACTTTCTTATGCTAATTAAAGCATGTGGGAAACAAGTGGATTTTCCTTTTATGGCTATTGACAGTAGCTGCTAGCTTCCTCTCCACAGATCAATTTCCCTGCCTCCCTGATTTCAGTGACAAGAATTGATTTTAAGATGACTATACTAAAGAGTTTTGTTTAATAACTTTACAGTGACTTTCTATCCAAGATAATTTCTTTACTAAGGTAGGTAGGTGCTGTAAAAGACATACTAGGAATTTTTACTGTTTAACAATTTAGATGCAGGAAATATACAAGTGTTAATTAAGCATGGTGGGGGGGCATGCAATCTATTCTGCATCTGATTTTGCCTTCACTTTTAATATCAATGTTTCTAATGAAATATATTTTGATGTCATTTAAATAAAAGCTAAAATAAAGAACTCCTAAAATATCAAAGGTGCTTGATCTCATGATTAGGGAAATTAAGGCAGATTTGACAGAATCCAAGGTTAAATGAAAAAAAAAGTTATGCAGACTCTTAGTGTCAGAATTAAGATGGCGTTCAGAAATCATTTAATGAAAGCCCCTATGTAAGCAAATGAGGAAATGAGTAAAATTGATCTCAAAATGTTCTGTGTTCCACTCAAATTACCTTTTTCAACTTGTTCTCTATTGGTATAGTTTTCACTACCACAGGGTCATCTTCATGGCATAATGAGACAACACAGGACAACTTTATTCACCACTTAAAAGTGGAACATTCTAAAGCTTAAAAATATCTCACCTATGTACTATTTAATTATAAGTATTATTAATACTTTGAGCAAACATAGCAATATAGCAATAGAATATAGAACAAGAAAACCTTTAACTCCTAAGCAAGAGACATAGGAGATATTACAATTGGACAACACGTTTTTGCATTAGCTATCTTGGAGTGAAGGTATTAACAGAATTCAAAAAACCTGTGAGATTAAAAAAAATGTTGCATCTGTTACATGAAATGTTACATTTAAAACATGTAAAAAGCTATGGGAGTTACTTTGCTTTCTTCCATTTAGAATTTGACTATCATAGCTTGGTCCTGAGGGAGTGGTGCTAAAATTCAAGATAAGAACACTATACTATAGATGCTTCATTCAAACTTAACCTCATTTTAAATTTCCATTTGACCTTTCTCAACCCCTCTATATTAAAAAAGAAATCATTGCTCTTGCAAATTAGCAAAACAAATGTCTATCAAAATTATGAGACTAAAATGAGGGCAAGGAGTGGGAATCTGACCTATCTGTACCATTAAAGTTGATAATGAAGTATAAAGCATCACTTTTTTATAATCTAAATATAAAAAATATCACATTATAAGGAGTCAATCAGTTTACATTTTTTAATAATGCATTAGATACATTTATGTAAAGTACATTTTGCTTAAGTATAACTAAAGCACAATTTTATCTCTGAAGTGTGATTTTTTTTGGATCCATTAAATTATGATCTGATTCTAAAGAATGAGTGAATAGATGGATATATGGAGAAAGTATCACCAATGTGAATCACATTTACCCTAGATTTTCTGGTTATATTTAGACTTGTGCTTTTCCTTCTATATAAATTTCCTCCACATTATCTTCATCTATTAGTGTCTTTATGTTTAACTATGATAGTATTGAAACAAATCTAATGATTTCTAACTAGCCCAGTTCTAGGTGGGTGCAAGCATCTATAAGATGCATATATTAGGCAAAGTAGCAGTCCTGCTGAACCATTCAAGAAGCTATAATTCATAGAGTATGCAATGTGAGCTCCATACAACAAAGATTGGTTTCTGGCAATCATGCCACTATGCAAATGATAGTAGTGATTCGGAGCCACAAAATCATGTGATTATATAGAATATCTTGCTAGAATTGTATAATTGCATAATATTAGAACTGGAAGAAATCTTAGAGATTATCCAGCAAAGCCTATGAATACTGTTTCTGTCTCTGATCCTCTGTTTCTGTCTATGATCTTCCCTTGCAGAACACAAAATAAAACAAAGAGAAAGAAGAAAAAACATGACTTAGGACAGTGAAAGTTTGGATATATATGAATCACATCAACCTGATCTAACTCTAACGTCATAAGAATTAGATTTGCAAATAATAATATAGAAATATAGAAATATAAAAAATAAAGTAATAGAGGAGTGAGGATTTTGTTTCAGGTTATAATTTCTCTTAAGTCATATATATATATATGTATACATGAGTGAGATTGTGTGTATATATATATATATAAGTGTGTGTACCCACAAATATCCACATATATATTTATATGTATGTATATAGCATGCTTCAACAAGAAGGAAGGAATTAAATAAGCCTCATTAAGGAGTGTCCAACAATAGAATCCAAGTATAGTGGGTAGGCATAACAAATGGAATTTGCCACGGAAGTAAACCATGAGAGTTATTAATTAAACCTACAAATAAGAATGTCAGAGGACTAAGAATATTGCTTCTAGCGACTAAAAAAGACAAGGAGAATTTACAGAAAACTGTGCTGGGTTTGTTTTCTCCCCTACTAAGGATAAAGAAGAAAGTGAAAGTACTTGGGTTCTATGGGGTCGGGGGAGATGCCATAATGTCAAGGATTAGAAATTAAGAAATCTTCCATGAATGAAAAAAATGATTAAAGGAAAAAATACAAAAACAAAGAGACCTCATCCCTTCTCATCTGGACTACTTCAATAGCCTCCTAATTGATCCCACCTTCCTCAAGTCTCTCCCCACTTCAATTAATTCTCCACACAGCACTCAAAGTGACTTTTCTAATGTGTAGGTGTGACTGTGGCACACCATTACTCAGTGAACTCCAAAAGATAGTTGGGAAGATGCATGAATGGTGTGAGAAGAGGACCAGAAAGGAAGGAGCATGGGCAAATAGTTTCAAGTGTCTAGTGAGTATGAGGCAATATTTGGGCTGAAGGGTTTAGGGGAGCAAGTGCCTCAGGAGACTTGAGGAGAGGCAAGAAAGTTTGGAAAAATCTTGGTGAACGGTAGTATATCAAACTGATTAAGGAGTAATAGAATATTTGCATTGCTAAGTGTATAGGGTACACTAACATTGTTTCATAATTTCTTCCATCTCCATCCATTAGCAGGAGAGAATGGGAAGCAGGTTTTGGGAATAAACCAGAGTTGAGATTTACCAAGGAATAATCAGTGATAAGACAACGGGGCAAATGAAAGTAGAATAAAACATAGTATAGAGTTTTTTGTTGGTTCCCTAATGGATGGAAAGAGTAGTCATTACTGGAAAGGCTGATGAGGGGAATGGGGTCACCAGGAGGGACACAGGTCTGAATGAGGAATAGAAGATGAAAGAAGTGAGAAAAAAAGGAAGATTCTGATAAAAACAAGTTCATTGCACGTACATATAGATTGAGGAGAGGGAGATAAACAAGAGGGGTAAATTGGGATTGAAGAATGGATGTTGTATAAAAGAAATCAAGGTTCGGAACCACTGGAATATGGTGACTATAAGGGGAAGGAAATATGCTAGCCATGGAATATTCTGACTATAAGGGGAAAAAATATGCTAGCCATGGAATATGGTGACTAAAAGGGGAAAAAATATGCTAGCGATGGAATATGGTGATAAAAGGGGAAAAATATGCTAGCCATGGAATATGGTGACTATAAGGGAAAAAATATGCTAGCCATGGATTATGGTGA
>NW_027186304.1:57508727-57509273 GCF_028583685.1 Petaurus breviceps papuanus
CTATAAGGGGAAGGAAATATGCTAGCCATGGAATATGGTGACTATAAGGGGAAAAAATATGCTAGCCATGGAATATGATGACTATAAGGGGAAAAAATATGCTAGCCATGGAATATGGTGACTATAAGGGGAAGGAAATATGCTAGCCATGGAATATGGTGACTATAAAGAGAAGGAAATATGCTAGCCATGGAATATGGTGACTATAAGGGGAAGGAAATATGCTAGCCATGGAATATGGTGACTATAAGGGGAAGGAAATATGCTAGCCATGGAATATGATGACTATAAGGGGAAAAAATATGCTAGCCATGGAATATGGTGACTATAAGGGGAAGGAAATATGCTAGCCATGGAATATGGTGACTATAAAGAGAAGGAAATATGCTAGCCATGGAATATGGTGACTATAAGAGAAAAATATGCTAGCCATGGAATATGGTGACTATAAGGGGAAGGAAATATGCTAGCCATGGAATATGGTGATTATAAGGGGAAAAAATATGCTAGCCATGGAATATGGTGACTATAAGGGGAAGGAAATAT